>NC_137680.1:35496930-35874040 GCF_963989245.1 Nansenia antarctica
GATCATGCATTTGTGGAATGAGCAACACAGCTAAACGTATGGGTAGCGGCCCAACATTTGCAATTGTATGCATGGATTAAAGAAATATTTTTTCTATATTTTGGTCAAACGGAATCAAATAAATACAGTAGAGATATCAATCCAAAATATAGGCTTTTATTGCAACCAACAACAACAACAAAAAAACTATGTTTGTGCAAACATGGTGTTTGTTTCCAAGACCAAGCATCAAAATGCCAGGGCGGCGTCAGGCACAGCAACAAACAGCAACAAACATAATAACAATAACAATATTTAGGCCAATAACAATAACAATAACATAATAATAACAATAACAATAATAATAATAATAATAATAATAATTCACTGTTTGTCCTGTTGCGTTTCCCGTAGTTGTTTTTCCGGATTCAGAGCACGCTGGCGTCCGCGTTGTGACTGCCGCTTCTGTTTCCCGGTCCTGTCCTGTCTTCTTGTATCCTGTCTTTTTGTATCCTGTCCTATCCTTTTTGTATCCTGTCCCGCCGACCTCCGCTGCCTTCCCCCCCGCCATCTTCCGCCTCTCACCGCCTTCACTACCGGACTGCAGTACTCACCGCCTTCACTACCGGACTGCAATACTCACCGCCTTCACTACCGGACTGCAGTACTCACCGCCTTCACTACCGGACTGCAGTACTCACCGCCTCATCGTTCCTGTCCCCCGGCTCTGTGTTGCCGACCGACCCGCTGCGCGCCGCTCTCAGACATCGCTGGCCTGGCCGTGCCGTGCTACTACCCTCGTCCCGGGAGGTAGCCACCGCTCCCTCCCCGGCTCGGGGGTTGCCATCTCCGCAGGTGAGTGTCGGTCCTTCCCAGCCTTCACTCACTGCTGCGCGATTTGGTCGCTGGCATGGCACGGCTAGGCTGGCCGGCCGCGCGGGTTCGGTCCCAGGCTGGCAATACTGCTGACAACGGCAACGGCGGCACCGCCTGTCGTTTTGCCCTGGACTCCCGGCCATCTCACCTGCCCCCCACCTCCCCCTGCCCTTCTCTCGTCTCACCTACACTCACTGAACCACAACCATCGCCTCACTGCTGCTGCTGCCACCAAGGCAGGCATTCTCCGCTGCCGCCGCCACATCCATCGAGGCTCCCAGCAACATCAACACCGGACTCTACACCACCCCCCCCCCCCCTCCCCGTTCGCTGACTCTGTGTTCCATGTTACTTGTTGTTGTTACTTGTTGTTTTTGTGTGTCCCCATGTGTATCATATATTGTCAGCGTCTTTGAGCCTTGGAAAAGCGCTATATAAATTTAATAAATTATTATTATTATTATTAATAACAATAACACAATTAGGCCAATTAACAATAATAATAACAACAACATAGGCCAAAGTGCTATCAAAATAAATGTGGAAATCTAGCCCATACGGACGCTACGGCTGACAGCCCTCCAGTACGAAGCCAGATCTCTGAGGCCCTGCATGTACTGTCCTTTCAGCCTCAGTAGACGGGCCTCCAACTCCCTCCACTTCCGTCTCCTTGTTGGGGGAGCGTGGCCTCTGTCTGCCATCCCCAGCTTACCCTCTGCAAGTGTTTGCTGATCCTTCAGGTGCCGAAGGAATATCCAAAGTGAAGGATGGCGCACTTGGACAGCATCGTTTAGAGTACGATGATAAGCTAGAACAAAAATACAGAATTATAACTTATTAGCCTATTAATGGCCTATTAATGTGCAAACTGGTTCTACATCTGCAAGCTGATCTACTAACGGTGTGCAGTGAGGATTGTTGATCTTTCCAATGTAGAAGATAGCGGGCCTTATTTGAAGTATAGCCGAAAACAAGTATATCTCAACTTCCCCTGTGTGTGAACTTCAATTAGTATTCGTTATTTGGGATCTTAGTAAATCAGGCCCTAAATGTTATTAGTTTGGCATGAACATTTTGACATTGAACATTTTCCCCTCTGTGTCTCCTCCTTTCACAATTTTAAATCCTTTCTTAATCCTTTCTCAATCACGGTGCCCGCCCATGATTGGACTGATGTTACGTCCATCATCATTAGCGCGCCTTAATCCTTTCTCAATCACGGTGCCCGCCCATGATTGGACTGATGTTATGTCCATCATCATTAGCGCGCCTGTACGTGGCAACTCGTCCACCTGTTTAAAGAGCCCTCCTGTCCTCTGCTGTGTTTGATGTTTCGTTAATTTTTGTTTCGGCTCATAGTTAAACCTATACTCGATATATGCACAGGCCCAGAGGTGATAGGATAAGAATGAATTAACCCATAATTAGCAGACAATATTATATTAACAATATAAAATAATTAACTTAATACTTCAGATTTAGTTATTAGATGAAATTATATTTTTTTTGTTCAGATCTGTCATTGTTACACTTACATTCAACATGGTTATTGGTCCTTTGCTCCATGTTTCTTTCGAACACATTCCACATCGCTGGTGGGAAGGCCGCTCCAGGATGGACATATGTGTTACGAACATACGCGAGGAAGTCTTGTAACTCAGGGTGGTTCTCCAGGGCACGCCTGGTGTTTCTGTGGTTGAGGAGAAGATCAAAATGTATCTGGACCAGAGGCAGAGGCAGGTGTCCTAAGGCCATCACCTTGAGATGAGATGAGATGAGATGAGATGAGATGAGAGATGAGATAACGTTTATTGCCATTTATGCATACACATTAAGCATACACATATAGGAATTTGATTTGGCGTTACAGTAAAAGCATTTCTAAATGCAATGCAAACAAAACAACACAGGACAGACAGCAGTGCAGACAGAACACAACAAACCTTGCGGATGACTGCTGCCAGTGGATGGTCATGACGGAATGGACCAGCCAATCCAAGTGCCTGTACCCTCTTCCACAAGGCTTGGTTGAAATGGAAGTAGCATCCTCCGATTCTGGCTTGTGGCAACTCCGTTTCAAGAGCAGTTTTCAGCGCTTGCTCAAAGTCACAGATGACTTTACGCGGATGCCAACTGTGGTGGGTGATTCTCCTGACTGACGTTTTGACACACTGGAACACTTGTCGGTAGTGTCCAATTGTACGTTGCTCCATGAGGACATGTACAAGGGGGACAACGAAGCCATGAATGTCCCCGAGTATAGTAAATACTTGGTTGTATGGGCGTGGGCACGACTTGAATGTAGCATCCATGTATAATGTCCTGCAGTGTCGCAGCTGTCTCAGGTTGTCCTCTGTGGAAAACACTGCTATGCCCCACTCACTGTCTTGGTGCAGGAGGAAGTGGTCTCTGCCCCATGTCTCAGCCCATGGACCGTCGATCCTTACATCATCAACGGTAGCTGGGATGGGAGGGATTACTGCAGCTCTGGCTCTGGCCATAACAGACCTAACTGAGGAGAATCTTTGAGGAGGTCGCCCCCGACCTCCACGCTGGATCGGACGGCCCCGCTGTAGACCTACGCACTCAGCATTGTAAATGCGTTTGATTGGTACTGTGGGTTCTCTCACCACCTCTCCAGTAATCACTTGGCGAAATTGCGCATTGTTCACCATTTGTGTATCGGGGGCATGTACATGTTCGTAGACCTCCCGAACTTCTATGTTGGGATTGACTACCTCTACATCAAAGATGTTGGTAACCAGAACTGTCCGGCAGTCTTCTCTCCAACACCGCCACCGAATATTCTGTAAGTTTGTGCGGTGTTTGTGGTACCTAAGATTATCCAGAACTAATATTTTACCCCCTCGGTCTCCAGTCATTATTTGAGCCATTGTCACTACGCATGTGTTACGAACATACCGGTATGTGAGGAAGTCTTGTAACTCAAGCTCAATTACAATTGAGCTTAAAACAATTGATAGGGGGTGTTACGCCCCCTGGTGACTCGGAGTAGAAGGGCGCAACAGAGACACACTAAATATCAGAGTGCAACATTGTCCCCTGAAACATACAAGTATATTATATCAATGTGTTTCTATGCAGTATCAATAGCATCTAATTTAGATTTTTTATTTTAGTTGTTTATCTAAAGAAAATAATATTTTAAAATAATGAATTATCTAAAACAATAAATTAAAAACAATCTAAATGATATGCTACATTTAGCATATCATGCTACAATGATATGTACATTTCAAGCCTGCAAACTGCGACACTTTAAATTAATGTGCAATAACACTATGTGCAATATGACAACCCTAGGGTACATAAGGTTGCAGAGAATAGGAAATGTTAGAATAGGTATAGCATAGCATAGAGTACAGCACAGTGTTTTATTTGTACAGTATAGTATAGTGGATAGTGTACATAGCCTTTATTTATGTAAACCAGTACTATATCAATGACAATAAAGACCATTCATTCATTCATTCATTCATTCATTCATTCATTCATATTATCAATAGCATACCCCTTTTATAATTAGCATACTGAATTTCATTCTCAGATTTGATATAAAGACTATCAGAGTTGGGTCATTTGTGAAGACAACCCCAACCCAACTCAACCCAACCCTACTTGGTGAAGACAGGAACCACAGGCAACCGGTGAAAATCACAGGCATATGGGCTACCATGTCAGGTAAAATAGTCTTACTGAAAGACCTTGTATAAAAAATATTGATGGGAATCTATAGCCTACCTTAATACTTGATGTCTTTTATTTTCAGAGAATCCACAGCTCCTGTTTGAAGGGACCGTGTTCCTGCCACTCCACAGAGAAGATCCCCTGACAGGCTGTGAAGAGTACAAGGAGGGAGCAAAGCTTCTCTTCCCACCCTCAGCCATCACTGACACCCTCCTGTTCCTACATCATAAATGTGTTTGGGAACCACGCCAACTTGTTGGGATAGGAGCATAGGTGAAAGTGGGCCGGAACGGTCCGGTGCTGCGTTCCGGCAAGACTTTCTGTGCCGGAACGCCGTTGGGGGAAGAGATGCAGCTGCCTGTCAATCAAAATCCGATTGCTGCAGAGTGCAGAAGCAATCACGATTCACGATCCATAATTTCCAACAAGGAAACACATGGTTGAAGTTATGTTTCCTTGCGTCTATTTTAATACCTTTGAAAAGGACACGTTAACCTGCTTTACAGTAGACCCGACGCGACGTGGTTGGGTGGGCAGCACTGGGCACTGAGACAGTCCGACCGGGATTACAGTCGCGCTGTATGGAAGCATATAGTGGACTATATTCAAATGTTAATGCAATTTGAGATTGCATTTGCATGTTCCACTTTTGCATGCATTCTTTCAGACAATATTCAAATTCAAATGCAATTCTAATGATTTTCATTTTCATTTTCATGTACCTGATGTGTACATTCGCTGTCAATATTAAAATGATAATGCAAAGCCATTTGACATTTAATTTTCAAAGTAAT
Organism: Nansenia antarctica; assembly: GCF_963989245.1. Lineage (NCBI taxonomy): Eukaryota > Metazoa > Chordata > Actinopteri > Argentiniformes > Microstomatidae > Nansenia > Nansenia antarctica. Next base: position 35,502,288 of record NC_137680.1, read on the forward strand.
GCGCTGCTTTGTAGCTGACAAAATTCAAAAGTTCATTCTAATGTGAAAATTACTATGCAATCCCAAAATAGCATATTCATTTGCCACTTTTGCCTGCATTATTTGAGTCAATATTCAAATTGTAATGCAATAATGTGATACGCAATTGCATTTACATGTTCTAGTAAACACATCCGCTATGTAGCTGACAAAATTCAAATTTTTATTCTAATGTGAAAATGACTATGCAATCCCAAAATAGCATATTCATTTGCCACTTTTGCCTGCGTTATTTGAGTCAATATTCAAATTGTAATGCAATAATGTGATTAGCAATTGCATTTATATGTTCTAGGAAACACATACACTCTTTAGAATTGCATTTGAATTTGAATATTGTCTGAAAGAATGCATGCAAAAGTGGAACATGCAAATGCAATCTCAAATTGCATTAACATTTGAATTTAGTCCACTATATGCTTCCATAAGCAAGCCGTGTTGCCAGATCGGGCTACTTTTGGTCACACTGGACCGGTGGATTCGACAGCTTTTAGACTGGTTGGGCTGGAAATTGTCAATTCCATCTGGCAACCCTGGTAGCAAAATATGTGCATACGTATCTGGTAGCTTACTGGTACTTTCAAATCGCATCGTATTATTATTATTATTATTATTATTAATAATTACAATTTACAAATACAAATACAAATACAACAATTGGGGGTCCCTCAAAGAAAATGTGGGCGCACTGCGCGCGCACAACATCAACCTCCAAGGCTTGATTCTGACCCAGGAAAAACCCTGGTATGTACTGTATAACATAGCCATCTATGAGCAATGCACTGTATATAAGATGATGACCAAGGGTCTTTCTGCTGCTGACCAAGGGGTTGAGTTCACTTGATGAGGCCCAATTTTGTTTTAGACTCTGTAGGCTACTGTATTTGTTTATTAAGACTTAAGATATATTATCTGAATTTCTCTTGTTTTATCAAATGTTCCAATTATTTTCATTTCTTGTGCTGGTTTAAAATTGCAGGAAACTAGCACAAATAATTGTGTGGGAGAGAGGGGCCGCCGCTACCAAAACGTGCACAGTTTTGGGTCGCTCCACCACCAAAAACTCTCACTCCAAACTCTTGGTGAAACTTGGCAGCCCTTAAGTGTTTCTAATTTCGACACCAACACCACGATGTGTGTGTTCAGGGATGCATGAAGCTGGGGGCAGGAGGAGAACAATATGAAACGATGAAGGTTGGGGTAGTAGCCTATAGTTCCTGTAAGAAACTCAAACCACTTTCACCCCTGGATAGGAGTAGTGAGTATGGGGCACTTTTCTTTGATCTCGATTTCCTTTGTTCTTTTTTATGAGGGGGGGGTCATAAAAAATGGGCTCTTTTACAGAAGGGGGGGTTTATTTACCCCCCGCGTTGTGGTTTTATTAACCCTCGCCATTTCCTCAGAACACGCAGGTGTTTAGGAAGGGGGGCCAAAACGATAGTAGACGCAGGTGTTAGTTGACACACACGCACACACACACACACACACACACACACACAGGGTTACCCTAACCCTAACCCTTAATTAGGAAGAGGGATGCCCCCAAATGACTAGCTGTGTTTAAATAACGAATATTGTTGTTAGAAAGAGACTTAGGGTTAGAAATGAAATTAGAGGAAAAGATGCCCAGTGGGAGCGAACTCTCTCTCCGGTCGATACAATATATAATAACATATAATACTCACATTATCATGTCCTTTCGAGCTTTCATGTGGACAGGGGATGTCATACTGTCTCCCTAAAAAAGTATGTACATAGTACATCTATGTATATCTATCTGACTCTAACTCTAACTCTTAAGAGAGTGAACGGGGGTTTCGTATCAGCAGTCAGATATGCGTTCAGACAGCCTCTGTTGTTAGACAGACACATCGAGTTGCTTTTTCATGCCTCTCTGCTACTCCCAACCCCTCTCTCTCTGAAGCGTCATTCTGACAGCAAGAGACAATCTTGGTCTCTGACAATCTTGGTTACCAGAATGGTCCTAGAGTTTGCGTCGACATCGACTGCGCAAAATGGGGAACGTGTACAATCCTGTCAAACTTTGCCAAAAGGACACCCCCGCAAAAACACATCTAGAATGCCAGGTTTGATCAACCTGAATGTGATACCTTCCAACCAGCTGCATCCCAAAATACCCTGCATCCCAAAATTGACATTGTAAATTACAGATAGACCTGTTAGAACATCAGTTGGCTTTTAGCGGACCTCTTGGACACCCAATTTATGCCAAGTTATACCAATAGTAGCGGCCAATAGTAGTGACTACCCCATCCCTGGCATATTACTTTTTCAGCTTTCGCCAACATTCACAATGTTATTAACATGTTTATACAAATAGACTGTAAATTGTAGTAATGACAACAATTGGCTTTATCGCAACAAAACATGAATCAAATGAATCAAAGTAATCGCGTTATTTCCAGATTGTAAGCTTTCAAATGATGTGTCATACATAGACATCGGGGAAAAATGTAAGACAACATGAGTATTTGAAACTTGTTAACCCTGAAAACTAAACATTTCAGGGTTGTAGATGTTGCTTGGCAGAGCATTGAGATTGTTTCATCATCGCGTCTTTTTGAGAACGCACTAACGGTATCCCAAATGCTTGGACTCACAGCCGAGTGCTGGCGAACGGGTTTTGATTTGATTTGTTGGTGAACTTATAATACAGGGCAGGTATTATAAGCCCACTGTGAGTAGGCTACTCGGAATTCACTATTCTAGCCTATTTGTTCGGTTGTCAACCGATTGTCAAGTCAAAAACAGAACTGTATCATTTTACGCCCGAAAATAAATCCTTAGCCTACCTCACTCAGTGAGCGACATCTGAGACAGCTGAGACAGCTGGGACAGCTGGAACAGCTGGGACACCTGAGACACTGAGACACCAGGTGTCCCAGCTGTCCCAGCTGTCCCAGCTCCCCCAGGTGTCTCAGGAGACACTTTTCAGGAACCCTCTGCCTAATACCATCAATCATACTATCATATACCACATAAATTATTAGATTGATGGTATTTTATGCGGTATATGATAGTGTGATTGAAGCGCCCCATCGCAGACAGGTTTAGAGAGAACAACAATGAATGAATCAAATGAATCCTGCTTTTTTATGAGGGTGGGGTCATAAAACATAAGCTCTTTTACAGCAGGGAGGGGGCTTATTTGCCCCAGCGTTGTGGTTTTATTCACCCAGCCAGTTGTTCACAACACCCCCCAAACGGAGGGTTGGGTCAAAACGAAAGTTGACATAGAGGAGGAGGTGTTAGGAAAGGGGATTCCCCCCAAATGACTGGCAAGGTTGAAATGTATTTAAATAGACTTGCTGTATCTATCACTTTAATGTCAAGGACTCAACAATGGATACTTGTGATGATTTCGCATGTATGGATTTCAATGACATCGGATCAGACGCCGAGATCGACCGGCTGGGATCGCTAGTGTTGGCACCGCGGAAGAGGAAGAGGAAGAATAAGCATTATCCTGATCAGACATTCGGACTTTTCATGAGATCACAGGCTGAAAATGTCACTGGTTTTGTCACTTTGAACGAGGGGCGCACCGCCTGTTATTCCTTCAACAATGATGACCGTGTGGTGCAGCTCTATGTGTTAGAAGCGGGGGGCAAACATGATCAAACGACTGCAGTTGTGCCGTTCAGTGCTGGAGATTGGAGAATGTCACGTAATCATGTAATGCCTAAAATGGCAGGAGCTGTGGACCCTCCCTGTCAAACATTGTGGATTGCAGACGACCCTGAAATGACATACTATGTGTGTTTGAGTTGCATCCAGGACATTGACAATGGTGACAATGGTTCTAAGTACAAACCGACTAATGCAATGAAAAATGTGGCGTTGTGTTACGGTGGTATTGGCAGAAATAGATATACATTCAACATGGAATATGTCGCAATGTGGGGGCATCTTAAAATGTTAGTGACCTGGGATGAGTGGATGATTATGGAGAAAATATTGGCTGAAATAGACCAGATCTTTGAATGGTCGACTGTCAGGAAGTTGTTGCACTACCCCGACGATGAGATGATGGAGTTTGATTAACAAGACTTCTTTACTTCTCGTGTGTGTGTGTGTGTGTGTGTGTGTGTGTGTGGTTTGTGGGACTGTTTACACCGTGGTTTGTGTCGATTATAATAAAAACGTTTTAACACGAAGAACATTTACTCGTATGGCTTTATTTCATTCTGGGGCATTCAAGTCTGGGGGGCTCCGAGGTGTCACAGAGAACGTGTCATGTGGAATGGCGGGGTGTTGCTCAGACGTCTGTCTAAAATAATGTTTGGTTAAGGTGTTGGTTTTAATAAGTTTGATATGACCATGTGATATACAAGTTTCAAACGATACGCATGGCGTCTGAGTCTGGCTTTAGTCACAGCGTGAGTTCGCTCGGCAGATCACACCCTCGGCAGACGCTCATAAAGGTGTTGATTTTAACCCTCATTTTAAAAAAAGGTTCACGAATGCTTCAATAAGCATGATGACGTTTGGAGGGGAGCTGTTTAAATGGTATATAAGACAGCTCTTGATGCAGACACTTTCATGAGAGAGAGAGCAGAAGGTCTGTCGAATTATTCCCTTTCACTTCCGCGAGAGATCCTGACGAATTCTCCAGCCTCGAGTGCATTCAGAGACCCGAAATCGCCATGGATGTTAATATGTAAGGTAAGGCAAGGCCTTTAATGTGTATTAATAATCAAATGATTAATAATCAAATAATGTTTACACTATGTATACAAGTTATTAAAATGAAAACATCTGTGAAAAAGTTGCAACCGTGTGTATGTGTGTGTGTGTGTGTGTGTGTGTGCGTGTGTGTGTGTGTGTGTGTGTGTGTGGGGGCGTGACTGTTTAATAATATGGTTGTATTTATATGCGTGTACACAGGCTTGACGCTGGCCTCCCAGACCTAGGCGATCTGTTTGAAAACGTTTGGGACGGAATATTATCTGCTGCAGAGACACTGCAAAACACTGCTGTTGATGGGGCAGAGTACTACGACGATGAACTCAGTAGAATCTACTTAGCCGATTTGGATAGAGAATCGGCCGACGCTGAACTCAGTAGAGGATTCTCGGGGGGAGAACAGGACGTCGCTGACACCCCCTATACACAGAGGTATGATGTTTGAAAGATTAGCAGAAAAGGAAATTATTTTGAAACATGTGTGTCAAATGTATTTCTAACAATATGCTGAAAACTATCTATATCCATAGATTACAACGAGTGATTGAGAGGGTCAACAACACACCCCAATCGTCAGACAGCGGACTGGACACCCCTCCATACACCCCGGCTATCAGGCCTGCTGAAGCCCCCCTTGAAGGTCTAGACGGAGGGAGGTTGAGGTCGTCGCCACTCTTATTGAATATTGCTGATCATCGACCCAGGTCTGAACCTTGTGTTGCAAAGATAACCCCCAACTCGTCTGGTCGTGTTGTAAATAATCGTAACTTGTTGGCTGCATTGAAAAAGCATCAGTTTCTTAATGCAAAAGGTCTTAACGATCTACAGCAAGCTGTGAAGCATAACCAGGACACTATTGACAAGGTTATCCTACTTACGTCTGTAAACAGCCAATGTTTGCAAAGGCTAGAGTGTAATGGGTTGACTTATAAGGAAGATATTGACAATGTTGTGAGACTTAATGCAGTAGCCACTCATCAATATTTGCAAAGGCTAGAGAGCAAAGTGGGTCTTTTAGAGCGTATGCTGTATAGTGTAAATGTCTGGTTGGGTCAAATTGAAGCCAAGACGACAGCGCTGATAACCAATGTAGCAACTCTGTCTAGTGCCCTATCAGAGGTGACTGGTCTCAATTGGGTGTCCGCGTATACGGCGATTATGACTGTTTTAAAAAACGTAAGAATTCAACAAGACCCTACTGTGGCTGAGGCTAGAGATGCTGAATTGGGGCATGCCCCCCAAGCATTGACCAGTTTTACAGATGGTAATGGTTCAAAGAGACCTAGGGTGTAAGTCACCCATATTTAGGCGTAGTGTTGTGTAAATATGAATTGTTTTCATTTATTATTTTTCATCTAACTCTTCTTAAGTACCTACTCATTTCTTAATATTGATTTATCTGTATTTTATACTTTTTGATAATGGAGCCTCAGGACAAGAGGCGTAGAACAGACATCCAGGGGTCTGGGGTTTGTCCAGATACACAGACAATTAGGTCTAATATTGAGGCAATTAGACTTATCAATCAACAGCTTGCGAGTTTTAACACACAACAAGCCACAATTGAACAGTCTAATATGACAAACAGAGACAGCATGTTTTTAACAAGACAGTGTCATGGTGACGCCTCACTCCCCACAACAGATGTGTGTAACATGGACGTCGTCAGCTTGATTAATTATGAGCTTGCGAGTTTTAACACACAACAAGCCACAATTGAACAGTCTAATATGGCCAACAGAGACAGCATGTTTTTAACAAGACAGTGTCATGGTGATGCCTCACTCCCCACAACAGATGTGTGTAGCATAGAGTTAATCAATCAAGGTTTTAAAGCATTTAACAGTCGACATAGTGTAGACTGTGGTACTACACTAGCAGCTAGTCAAATAGCAGCTAGTCAAATAGCAGCTAGTCAAATAGCAGCTAGTCAAATAGCAGCTAGTCAAATAGCAGCTAGTCAAATAGCAGCTAGTCAAATAGCAGCTAGTCAAATAGCAGCTAGTCAAATAGCAGCTAGTCAAATAGCAGCTAGTCAAATAGCAGCTAGTCAAATAGCAGCTAGTCAAATAGCAGCTAGTCAAATAGCAGCTAGTCAAATAGCAGCTAGTCAAATAGCAGCTAGTCAAATAGCAGCTAGTCAAATAGCAGCTAGTCAAATAGCAGCTAGTCAAATAGCAGCTAGTCAAATAGCAGCTAGTCAAATAGGTGGTGCCCTGGGGGTTTGTGGTGTAGGGTCCAGTGTTAATATTGCAAATAGTGACTCATTAAATTCACGAGATGTTGAAAACATCAGATTGTACGGTGGGATTGTGGGCGAATATAGAGTTACAGCCAGACCCCATTTCAGGGGTTTAACATTGAACAGAAACCTCAATTTTAGAGGGGTTGCTACGAATGACATTGTTAAATACATGGCTGGCATAACAGCCAGAATGACAGAGATCATAGATTTTAGCAGAAGGGTGGGGGGTGATAATGCATCTCTGAATATTACCATAAGAGGTTCTAGCATACAGAGCTCTGTTAACAGACTGTTAAACACTAAACAGGGTTACGATAGCGAGTTAATCTTACAAGAGTTTGGCAAGATTTTACAGAGTAATGACAAGATCTTGAGCGATGACAGCTTAGAAGCTGTAGTCTCTATTGCACGTAACATGAGTGGTGGAGGCCGCACAAAGAAGCTGACCAGACTAGCCCGTGATGAGATTTTGATCAGAAAGAAACTAAATGTATACTCTCCAAACAATACAGCAGACAATATGTGTTTCTCACACTGTCTAGCCCGGCATATGAATCCTAATGTGGCCGACAGAGCAATACCCCGCCTAGCGACCGAAATACATGCAAAAGCAGGGTTTACACAGGATGCTGAAATAGCCCTGGATGACATAGCCTCGTTTGAGAGGGTGTTAGATGTTAAAATAGCTGTAGTAACCATGAGTGTAAACAATCAGATGCAGTGGTTTATGACAGGTAGCGCGTCAAACAACAATAACGCATACTTGTACCTGCAAGACAATCATTACCACTTAATAACTAGTGTCCACAGGTTCTTGGGGACCAGCTATTTCTGTAAACATTGTTGCCAAGGTCACAATAGTTATAGGTTGCATCGTTGTCCACATCATTGCTCGACGTGTGCAACGGAAGGTTGTTGTGACAATGGTAGATCGTGGGTGTACTGTTGCGATTGTAACAGATGGTGTCATTCCCTAGAATGCTACAACAGACACAAAGAGAGTATGACCACCCCCAGAGGTAGCACAATACCATCACAATGCAATACATTGATATTTTGCAAAACCTGCGACCGAATTTATCACCGCGCAGGTAAAAAGCATAAATGCGTCATAGGTAGATGCAAGTATTGCAGGGTAAATCTCGTCCCAAATTCCAAGCATGAATGCTTTATACAGCCTATGAAAGCTGGTAAGCCAAACAACAAACTAATCTTCTACGATTTTGAAACTAGATTTGAAGACGGCAAGCATGTTGCTAATTTTGTCTGTGCTATGACATACGACGGTAGAGAATTCCATGCTACGGGGGAGGATTGTGTTGAAAAACTTGTCAAACATTTCAGAAACAGTTTGTTTGAGGGCTATACATTCATTGCTCATAACGCTGCTGGGTTTGACCATCATATTCTGGCAGAATATTTATCGAGCGTGGGGTTGGTAGTTAAAATCATATCGAGTGGGGGTCGATTGGTGCTAATGATTGATGATGTGTTCAAACAGCGTTATATTGATAGTTATTCTTTTATACCTATGAGGTTGTCAAAGACCGTTGCTGCATTTGACTTACAAACCCAGGATAAAGGCTTTTTTCCTCACAAATTTAACAAACGTGTGAATGATCGTTACATAGGCCCATACCCTTCAAAGGACATGTACGGCTTTGAGTATATGTCCGATAAGGATCAAAAGGTTTTTGACAGGTGGTACGAGGGGGTCAAAGATGAGGTGTTTGACTTTCAGAAACAGTTGCACGCATATGGCGTGAATGATGTTGTATTGTTAAGAGGCTTGTCTAAAATACCGGCTTGAATTCCTGGCGTGCACAGATGTTGATCCATTTAACCAATCAACACTAGCCGCCTGTTGCATGGCTGTTTACAAAACACAATTCCTGCCAAAGGATCTTGTTGCCTTGACTTATGACAAAGCGTACATAAAACAACACAAGACCTATTCTGCTGTGTCGATTGAATGGTTGGAGTATGTTAAACACACTCGATCTGTTTGTGTACAACATGCTTTAAACGATGGGGAGAGAAAGTTTGGGGCATACCACGTTGACGGCTATTATGAGAAAGACGGGGGTAAAGTGGCTTTGGAATTTAACGGTTGTTTTCACCATGTACACAATTGTAAACATGATCCAAATCATTTAAACCCTCTCCTTCAAAAGACATATGGAGAATTGAGAGCAGAGGCCGATGTGAGAGCCGAGACACTTGAGAGGGTTCATGGGCTGACTGTCGAAATCATGTGGGAATGCCAATGGCAGAGGGCTAAACGCCATGATCAGCAAGTTATTAATTTCATGTCAACATACACACACACAGAGCGATTGAAACCTAGGGACGCACTCTACGGGGGCCGTACTAATGCCTATAAACTCTACCACAAGGCTAGTGTTGATGAGAAGATACAATATCTAGACTTCACATCGTTATACCCCTTCTGCCAAGCTCGTAAGTCTTACCCAGTGGGTCACCCCCAAATCATCCTCAACGATTTTGAGCCCCTGGAGAATTATTACGGTTTAATCAAGGCTACTGTATTACCCCCCAGAGGGCTGCTCCACCCTGTTCTACCCTATAGATGCGGAGGTAAACTAATGTTTCCCTTGTGCTGCAGCTGTGCAGAGAGCGAGAATCAGTCAGGGTTGTGTACCCATACAGATGACGAGAGAGCCATTTCAGGTACCTGGGTTAGTATCGAATTGTTAAAATCTATAGAGCTTGGTTACATAGTCACCAGGGTAGACGAAGTATGGCATTTTGCTCAAAAGAGTGATGACTTGTTTGCAGGATATGTAAAAAAATTCTTGCAATATAAGCAGGAAGCCAGTGGTTACCCTGAACATGTTGTGTCTGATGTCGACAAGCAAACCTATGTGGATAATTATTACGCCAAGGAAGGGATAAGACTCGATCCTACCAAAATAGTTTTAAATCAGGCCAGACGATCTATCAACAAACTACTCCTAAACAGCTTGTGGGGTAGATTCTCCATGAGAGAGAATCTCCCCAACACTGAATTGTTGAAGGATCCTGAAGATTTTGCTAGATACATATTTTCAGCCGATGTGGACTTGAAATACTTTGCATTCATATCTGACACAGTTGCATTGGTCCAGTGGGCTCATGCTGACGGGGCTTTATGGAATACAAAGGATATCAATGTCTTTCTAGGAGCTTTCACAACTGCACATGCCAGGCTCGAGTTGTATGATCTGATGTATAAACTGGATGACAGACTTTTGTACAGTGACACGGATTCGGTGATCTTTGTAACAAAGCCAGGTGATTGGGTCCCTCCACTAGGCCCATACTTGGGGGATTTAACTGACGAGATAGGGGGCGGCGACCATATTGTGGAGTTTTGTTCAGGGGGGCCTAAAACATATGGTTATCGAACTTTAAAGGGTGTTACATGCATGAAAGCTAAAGGTATTACCCTGAACGCTGAGAATTCTAAAGTTGTTAAACTAGACACTCTGGTGGAGCTAGTTGATCATTTCGTAGCCGACAGGAACAGCACAAGTCATGTGTTGACCTGCACTGAAAATATTGTACGTGTTAAGAAATCTCTCACATTGAAGAACACAACCGTTGTCAAGAGGTTTAGAATAGTCTACAACAAAAGGGTTTTAATGCAAGACTACACAACCTTACCGTATGGTTTTTGAATCATGGCCGATTTTGGCAATAGTGATTTTGATTTTAGACTACAGCATCCGTTCAGCTTGCTGTTGTCGGGCCCTTCTAACTCGGGTAAAACCTATTTTGTTAAGGAGCTGTTAACTAATGCAGAGCTTTTACTCTCGCATCACATTGAAAATATTGTATACATATATGCTTGCTGGCAACCGTTATATGATGATTTGTTAAAGATTAGGGATATCAATTTTGTCGAGGGGATTCCTGAAAGACTAGACAATGATGAAATCCTGCCGGTGTCCAAGAATAATTTGTTAATCATTGACGACGTCATGAATGACGCCAGTAATAGCCTCGAAGTTGAGAAGGTTTTTACCCAGTATGTTCACCATAGAAATCTCAGTGTTTTATATCTAGTACAGAATTTGTTTTTCCAAGGTAAAACCAGTAGGACAATTAGCTTGAACACAAACTATTTAGTGTTATTTAAAAACCCCCGTGATAATAATCAAATCTCTGTATTGGCTAGACAAATGTATCCTGGTAATACTAAATATTTTATGGAGTCATTTAAAGATGCTACAGAAGCCCCTTATGGGTATTTGTTGGTTGATTATAAAGCTAAAACGCCAGAGGCCTATCGTCTCAGAACAGCGTTATGCTTCCCTTATCAGGTTGTGTACAAACAGAGGAAGACGAGTGGCTGAAATGTCTGAATTCTGAATCCAGAATCTCATAGAGACTTGTTGTGGCATGATTGGGTCTAGATTTGTTATTTTAATTTCTTTTATTTACTTGTTTTTTGTTTTAACATTTTTAACCCTTGTTAACATTGTGAATGTATTTCTGCTACAGCCAATTTGTATACAATGTTTGTATTTTTTATTTTATTGTGAATGACTATGTTATTGTTTGACTAAAACCCCTTGCTTGACTAAATAAAAATGATTGTAATGATACATGAACTCTGATAATTTATTTGACCAACATTTTATTGACTTGCACAATCTTACACAATTGTCTGAACATGTTGAACACAACTAAACACATTATGAACACACACACACACACACACACACACACACGGTTGCAACTTTTTCACAAAACGTGTTACCATTGTGTCATTTTTAAACAGATTAGAAGAATATTTAGATAATCAATCTAATAATTTATGTGGTATATGATAGTATGATTGACGGTATTAGGCAGCGGGTTCCTGAAAAGTGTCTCCTGAGACACCTGGGACAGCTGGGACAGCTGGGACAGCTGGGACACCTGGTGTCTCAGTGTCTCAGGTGTCCCAGCTGTTCCAGCTGTCCCAGCTGTCTCAGCTGTCTCAGATGTCGCTCATTGAGTGAGTTAGGCTAAGGATTTATTTTCGTGCGTAAAATGTTTAGTTTTCAGGGTTAATGTTTAGTTTTCCTAATCAAATAGCAGCTAGTCAAATAGCAGCTAGTCAAATAGCAGCTAGTCAAATAGCAGCTAGTCAAATAGCAGCTAGTCAAATAGCAGCTAGTCAAATAGCAGCTAGTCAAATAGCAGCTAGTCAAATAGCAGCTAGTCAAATAGCAGCTAGTCAAATAGCAGCTAGTCAAATAGGTGGTGCCCTGGGGGTTTGTGGTGTAGGGTCCAGTGTTAATATTGCAAATAGTGACTCATTAAATTCACGAGATGTTGAAAACATCAGATTGTACGGTGGGATTGTGGGCGAATATAGAGTTACAGCCAGACCCCATTTCAGGGGTTTAACATTGAACAGAAACCTCAATTTTAGAGGGGTTGCTACGAATGACATTGTTAAATACATGGCTGGCATAACAGCCAGAATGACAGAGATCATAGATTTTAGCAGAAGGGTGGGGGGTGATAATGCATCTCTGAATATTACCATAAGAGGTTCTAGCATACAGAGCTCTGTTAACAGACTGTTAAACACTAAACAGGGTTACGATAGCGAGTTAATCTTACAAGAGTTTGGCAAGATTTTACAGAGTAATGACAAGATCTTGAGCGATGACAGCTTAGAAGCTGTAGTCTCTATTGCACGTAACATGAGTGGTGGAGGCCGCACAAAGAAGCTGACCAGACTAGCCCGTGATGAGATTTTGATCAGAAAGAAACTAAATGTATACTCTCCAAACAATACAGCAGACAATATGTGTTTCTCACACTGTCTAGCCCGGCATATGAATCCTAATGTGGCCGACAGAGCAATACCCCGCCTAGCGACCGAAATACATGCAAAAGCAGGGTTTACACAGGATGCTGAAATAGCCCTGGATGACATAGCCTCGTTTGAGAGGGTGTTAGATGTTAAAATAGCTGTAGTAACCATGAGTGTAAACAATCAGATGCAGTGGTTTATGACAGGTAGCGCGTCAAACAACAATAACGCATACTTGTACCTGCAAGACAATCATTACCACTTAATAACTAGTGTCCACAGGTTCTTGGGGACCAGCTATTTCTGTAAACATTGTTGCCAAGGTCACAATAGTTATAGGTTGCATCGTTGTCCACATCATTGCTCGACGTGTGCAACGGAAGGTTGTTGTGACAATGGTAGATCGTGGGTGTACTGTTGCGATTGTAACAGATGGTGTCATTCCCTAGAATGCTACAACAGACACAAAGAGAGTATGACCACCCCCAGAGGTAGCACAATACCATCACAATGCAATACATTGATATTTTGCAAAACCTGCGACCGAATTTATCACCGCGCAGGTAAAAAGCATAAATGCGTCATAGGTAGATGCAAGTATTGCAGGGTAAATCTCGTCCCAAATTCCAAGCATGAATGCTTTATACAGCCTATGAAAGCTGGTAAGCCAAACAACAAACTAATCTTCTACGATTTTGAAACTAGATTTGAAGACGGCAAGCATGTTGCTAATTTTGTCTGTGCTATGACATACGACGGTAGAGAATTCCATGCTACGGGGGAGGATTGTGTTGAAAAACTTGTCAAACATTTCAGAAACAGTTTGTTTGAGGGCTATACATTCATTGCTCATAACGCTGCTGGGTTTGACCATCATATTCTGGCAGAATATTTATCGAGCGTGGGGTTGGTAGTTAAAATCATATCGAGTGGGGGTCGATTGGTGCTAATGATTGATGATGTGTTCAAACAGCGTTATATTGATAGTTATTCTTTTATACCTATGAGGTTGTCAAAGACCGTTGCTGCATTTGACTTACAAACCCAGGATAAAGGCTTTTTTCCTCACAAATTTAACAAACGTGTGAATGATCGTTACATAGGCCCATACCCTTCAAAGGACATGTACGGCTTTGAGTATATGTCCGATAAGGATCAAAAGGTTTTTGACAGGTGGTACGAGGGGGTCAAAGATGAGGTGTTTGACTTTCAGAAACAGTTGCACGCATATGGCGTGAATGATGTTGTATTGTTAAGAGGCTTGTCTAAAATACCGGCTTGAATTCCTGGCGTGCACAGATGTTGATCCATTTAACCAATCAACACTAGCCGCCTGTTGCATGGCTGTTTACAAAACACAATTCCTGCCAAAGGATCTTGTTGCCTTGACTTATGACAAAGCGTACATAAAACAACACAAGACCTATTCTGCTGTGTCGATTGAATGGTTGGAGTATGTTAAACACACTCGATCTGTTTGTGTACAACATGCTTTAAACGATGGGGAGAGAAAGTTTGGGGCATACCACGTTGACGGCTATTATGAGAAAGACGGGGGTAAAGTGGCTTTGGAATTTAACGGTTGTTTTCACCATGTACACAATTGTAAACATGATCCAAATCATTTAAACCCTCTCCTTCAAAAGACATGTGGAGAATTGAGAGCAGAGGCCGATGTGAGAGCCGAGACACTTGAGAGGGTTCATGGGCTGACTGTCGAAATCATGTGGGAATGCCAATGGCAGAGGGCTAAACGCCATGATCAGCAAGTTATTAATTTCATGTCAACATACACACACACAGAGCGATTGAAACCTAGGGACGCACTCTACGGGGGCCGTACTAATGCCTATAAACTCTACCACAAGGCTAGTGTTGATGAGAAGATACAATATCTAGACTTCACATCGTTATACCCCTTCTGCCAAGCTCGTAAGTCTTACCCAGTGGGTCACCCCCAAATCATCCTCAACGATTTTGAGCCCCTGGAGAATTATTACGGTTTAATCAAGGCTACTGTATTACCCCCCAGAGGGCTGCTCCACCCTGTTCTACCCTATAGATGCGGAGGTAAACTAATGTTTCCCTTGTGCTGCAGCTGTGCAGAGAGCGAGAATCAGTCAGGGTTGTGTACCCATACAGATGACGAGAGAGCCATTTCAGGTACCTGGGTTAGTATCGAATTGTTAAAATCTATAGAGCTTGGTTACATAGTCACCAGGGTAGACGAAGTATGGCATTTTGCTCAAAAGAGTGATGACTTGTTTGCAGGATATGTAAAAAAATTCTTGCAATATAAGCAGGAAGCCAGTGGTTACCCTGAACATGTTGTGTCTGATGTCGACAAGCAAACCTATGTGGATAATTATTACGCCAAGGAAGGGATAAGACTCGATCCTACCAAAATAGTTTTAAATCAGGCCAGACGATCTATCAACAAACTACTCCTAAACAGCTTGTGGGGTAGATTCTCCATGAGAGAGAATCTCCCCAACACTGAATTGTTGAAGGATCCTGAAGATTTTGCTAGATACATATTTTCAGCCGATGTGGACTTGAAATACTTTGCATTCATATCTGACACAGTTGCATTGGTCCAGTGGGCTCATGCTGACGGGGCTTTATGGAATACAAAGGATATCAATGTCTTTCTAGGAGCTTTCACAACTGCACATGCCAGGCTCGAGTTGTATGATCTGATGTATAAACTGGATGACAGACTTTTGTACAGTGACACGGATTCGGTGATCTTTGTAACAAAGCCAGGTGATTGGGTCCCTCCACTAGGCCCATACTTGGGGGATTTAACTGACGAGATAGGGGGCGGCGACCATATTGTGGAGTTTTGTTCAGGGGGGCCTAAAACATATGGTTATCGAACTTTAAAGGGTGTTACATGCATGAAAGCTAAAGGTATTACCCTGAACGCTGAGAATTCTAAAGTTGTTAAACTAGACACTCTGGTGGAGCTAGTTGATCATTTCGTAGCCGACAGGAACAGCACAAGTCATGTGTTGACCTGCACTGAAAATATTGTACGTGTTAAGAAATCTCTCACATTGAAGAACACAACCGTTGTCAAGAGGTTTAGAATAGTCTACAACAAAAGGGTTTTAATGCAAGACTACACAACCTTACCGTATGGTTTTTGAATCATGGCCGATTTTGGCAATAGTGATTTTGATTTTAGACTACAGCATCCGTTCAGCTTGCTGTTGTCGGGCCCTTCTAACTCGGGTAAAACCTATTTTGTTAAGGAGCTGTTAACTAATGCAGAGCTTTTACTCTCGCATCACATTGAAAATATTGTATACATATATGCTTGCTGGCAACCGTTATATGATGATTTGTTAAAGATTAGGGATATCAATTTTGTCGAGGGGATTCCTGAAAGACTAGACAATGATGAAATCCTGCCGGTGTCCAAG
The DNA here is from genome assembly GCF_963989245.1 of Nansenia antarctica. Lineage (NCBI taxonomy): Eukaryota > Metazoa > Chordata > Actinopteri > Argentiniformes > Microstomatidae > Nansenia > Nansenia antarctica. The sequence continues at coordinate 35,518,522 of NC_137680.1, forward strand.
AATAATTTGTTAATCATTGACGACGTCATGAATGACGCCAGTAATAGCCTCGAAGTTGAGAAGGTTTTTACCCAGTATGTTCACCATAGAAATCTCAGTGTTTTATATCTAGTACAGAATTTGTTTTTCCAAGGTAAAACCAGTAGGACAATTAGCTTGAACACAAACTATTTAGTGTTATTTAAAAACCCCCGTGATAATAATCAAATCTCTGTATTGGCTAGACAAATGTATCCTGGTAATACTAAATATTTTATGGAGTCATTTAAAGATGCTACAGAAGCCCCTTATGGGTATTTGTTGGTTGATTATAAAGCTAAAACGCCAGAGGCCTATCGTCTCAGAACAGCGTTATGCTTCCCTTATCAGGTTGTGTACAAACAGAGGAAGACGAGTGGCTGAAATGTCTGAATTCTGAATCCAGAATCTCATAGAGACTTGTTCTGGCATGATTGGGTCTAGATTTGTTATTTTAATTTCTTTTATTTACTTGTTTTTTGTTTTAACATTTTTAACCCTTGTTAACATTGTGAATGTATTTCTGCTACAGCCAATTTGTATACAATGTTTGTATTTTTTATTTTATTGTGAATGACTATGTTATTGTTTGACTAAAACCCCTTGCTTGACTAAATAAAAATGATTGTAATGATACATGAACTCTGATAATTTATTTGACCAACATTTTATTGACTTGCACAATCTTACACAATTGTCTGAACATGTTGAACACAACTAAACACATTATGAACACACACACACACACACACACACACACACACGGTTGCAACTTTTTCACAAAACGTGTTACCATTGTGTCATTTTTAAACAGATTAGAAGAATATTTAGATAATCAATCTAATAATTTATGTGGTATATGATAGTATGATTGACGGTATTAGGCAGCGGGTTCCTGAAAAGTGTCTCCTGAGACACCTGGGACAGCTGGGACAGCTGGGACAGCTGGGACACCTGGTGTCTCAGTGTCTCAGGTGTCCCAGCTGTTCCAGCTGTCCCAGCTGTCTCAGCTGTCTCAGATGTCGCTCATTGAGTGAGTTAGGCTAAGGATTTATTTTCGTGCGTAAAATGATACAGTTCTGTTTTTGACTTGACAATCGGTTGACAACCGAACAAATAGGCTAGAATAGTGAATTCCGAGTAGCCTACTCACAGTGGGCTTATAATACCTGCCCTGTATTATAAGTTCACCAACAAATCAAATCAAAACCCGTTCGCCAGCACTCGGCTGTGCGTCCAAGCATTTGGGATACCGTTAGTGCGTTCTCAAAAAGACGTATTAGTATTACTACAACCCTGAAATGTTTAGTTTTCAGGGTTAACAAGTTTCAAATACTCATGTTGTCTTACATTTTTCCCCGATGTCTATGTATGACACATCATTTGAAAGCTTACAATCTGGAAATAACGCGATTACTTTGATTCATTTGATTCATTCATTGTGGTTCTCTTGTAGTCAAGAGTGTTTCAACAGAATTTCTAATTATAATTGTTGCGATAAAGCCAATTGTTGTCATTACTACAATTTACAGTCTATTTCTATAAGCATGTTAATAACATTGTGAATGTTGGCGATAGCTGAAAAAGTAATATGCCAGGGATGGGGTAGTCACTATTGGCCGCTACTATTGTTATAACTTGGCATAAATTGGGTGTCCAAGAGGTCCGCTAAAAGACAACTGATGACAACTACTACTATTTTGGGATGCAGGGTATTTTGGGATGCAGCTGGTTGGAAGGTATCACATTCAGGTTGATCAAACCTGGCATTCTAGATGTGTTTTTGCGGGGGTGTCCTTTTGGCAAAGTTTGAAAGTTTCGATGTCGACGCAAACTCTAGGACCATTCTGGTTACCAAGATTGTCAGAGACCAAGATTGTCTCTTGCTGTCAGAATGACGCTTCAGAGAGAGAGAGGGGTTGGGAGTAGCAGAGAGGCGTGAAAAAGCAACTCAATGTGTCTGTCTAACAACAGAGGCTGTCTGAACGCATATCTGACTGCTGATACGAAACCCACGTTCACTCTCTTAAGAGTTAGAGTTAGAGTCAGATAGACTTTAGTCAGATAACTTTTTTAGGGAGACAGTATGACATCCCCTGGCCACATGAAAGCCCGAAAGGACATGATAATGTGAGTATTATATGTTATTATATATTGTATCGACCGGAGAGAGAGTTCGCTCCCACTGGGCATCTTTTCCTCTAATTTCATTTCTAACCCTAAGTCTCTTTCTAACAACAATATTCGTTATTTAAACACAGCTAGACATCTACATTTCACCCCTAGTCATTTGGGGCATCCCCCTTCCTAATTAAGGGTTAGGGTTAGGGTAACCCTGTGTGTGTGTGTGTGTGTGTGTGTGTGTGTGTGTGTGTGTGTGTGTGTGTGCGTGTCAACTAACACCTGGTCTACTATCGTTTTGGCCCCCCTTCCTAAACACCTGCGTGTTCTGAGCAAATGGCGAGGGTTAATAAAACCACAACGCGGGGGGTAAATAAACCCCCCCTTCTGTAAAAGAGCCCATGTTTTATGACCCCACCCCTCATAAAAAAGAACAAAGGAAATCGAGATCAAAGAAAAGTACCCCATACTCACTACTGATAGGTATGAAGTCAACTGCCACCAATGGGCAATACTGGGAAATTGTTGATAAAAGAGTAGTCCACAACATCAGGAACACATGCTACCTGAAGAATAGGTTTCTCCACTCTCATATGGAGTAACTCTCCCATGTCACACTGTGATGGTGGTCATTGTAGTCTGTCTGGGATGGAGGATGTCAGTGTAGTCTCTTTCAGAAGGACAGTTTAGTCTCTCTGTGGTGGAGGGGAATGTTGGGGGAGTTGTTACACAACACATTCTTGTTTATTTATTTATTTGTATTTTAAATAGGGACATAACAGGCGCACCCCTGCGCTATCAGAACGAGCTACCCCAATGTCACGTCGGAATTCGACGTTTGGATGCAAATGTCACGTCGGAATTCGACGTTTGGATGCGATCTCACGTCAGAATTCGACGTTTGTTAAAGTCAAAATATAATTTATCTTCCACACATTTATTTCGATTTTTTCAAATCCGCCATATGATACAGACAACTCAAGGCACTCTTGAAGAACCCAAGCCCTCCAAAATAGAAGACCTTATCAATAAGGAGGTTCAAAGTTCTAAATGTATTTCTCAAGTTTATTTATCTCTGCTTGAATGCTTGTCTACAAGTACAGATGCTACAAGGTGTAAATGGGAAAAGGATTTAGACATGGATATAAGTAAAGAGGACTGGTCTTTCTTTTGTCTTAAAGTTCATAAATGTTCTTACAATATGAGGCACAAACTCCTTCTTTTTAACATTTTGCATAGAACTTATTATACACCTGCAACACTTTATAAAATGAATAATGAAATGTCCTTTTTGTGCTGGCGCTGCAAAAAACAGAAAGGGGAGTTTTACCATATGTTTTGGTCATGTAATTTGTTGTTAACATGTTGGAACTTTGTAATTGACACGATAGCATTATGTTTAAATATTCACATTGCAAAATCATCTCGCTTGTGTCTTTTAGGCACAATCAATATGGATCCTTGGAATGAATTTCAAAAAATATATATTGATCTTGCTTTGATTGCCGCAAAGAAGTGTATTGCAATCCATTGGAAATCCGATTACTCTCCTACAATATCACATTGGTTAAATGAAATCTCTAGCTACATTCCATTAGATAAAATATACTATAATATAAGACATAAGAGTCAGGACTTTGTAAAAATATGGCAACCACATATAGATTTTATGGCAAGAAGGGCAGCTTCAGGTACTGTAGTGCTGAGGCACAAATATGTACATTTCAAGCCTGCAAACTGCGACACTTTAAATGAATGTGCAATAACACTATGTGCAATATGACAACCCTAGTCGTCTATCTGTACAGTATAGTATAGTGGATAGTGTACATAGCCTTTATTTATGTAAACCAGCTCCTTCCCTTCTTGTTTTTTTTTTTTTTTTCTTCTTTCCTAGCACCAGGGGAGCCACCCCTCCTAAATTTCGTTGTTTGGTACCTGTACTATAGCAATGACAATAAAGACCATTCATTCATTCATTCATATTGTTTGAAACAAGAAAAAATGTGTTCAATTATATTGTAAAAATGTTTGAATCTTTGGAAACATAATCAAAATATATATATATATATATAAATTGATATAGAGTTAGTAGATTTGTGACAGCCCCCCAGTGTGTCTGAATTGGAGTCCTAGTATACTGTACTTCCAAATGGTTTAGCATGGGGGGTCAGGTTCAGTACTAGATTTGGGCCGAGGTCCAATAGTGTCCTACCTACAAAAGGTTTTGTACATATAATCATTTTGTTCATATAATAATGTTGTACACATAATAATTTTGTTCCTATGTATAATAATCATTTTGTTCATATAATAATGTTGTACACATAATAATTTTGTTCCTATGTATAATAGTTCCTGCAATTTCCTGTAAATGTCTTTATCAATGAGTAAATGTCTTTATCAATTAGTAATCCACAGTATGATTATGTATTTGTGTATGTTGTTTAAAAAAATAAAATAATAATAATAATAATAATAATAGTATAATTATGTATTTGTGTATGTTGTTTAAAAAAATTAAAAAATAAAAACTCTCATGCAGTACTACATAACGACACCTGGGGTCGCTTGACACAACGGCAGGCGGGGAACATAAAGGAAGCGGGGAACATAGAACCCTTTTTCGGAAGCGGGGAACATAGAACCCTTTTTCGGAAGCGGGGAACATAGAACCCTTCTTTTTTTTTTTTGCTAAGAAATCGGGGAACATAGGACCCGGGGAACATAGGACCCGGGGAACATAGGGATGACCCCAGTGTGTCTACGTTAACACAGGTGCTTGTTTATGTTAGTAACACAGTAGCTTGTCTATGTTAACACAGGTCCTTGTTTATGTTAATAACACAGTAGCCAGATCCAGATATGGCCGAGGCACACGGGAAGCGGCATATTGGCCGGCCGCTTCCGAGGGGGGTATAGGAGTATTTCTGGACTAGGATCCGTCGCGCAACACCGCCCCCGTCTGGTGCTGGAGTAACGGTACTGGGCTCGAGGAGCCAGTCAGCCTAGTCTGCCTGGCGGCCTCCTCTGGGACTGCCGGCCACGGGGTCGGGCGGCGGATCCTTCGCAATAGGCAGGGGCTAATTGGATGCTAAGTTGGGTTAAATTGGCTACCAAATTGGGTGAAAAGGGGATAAAATCTGAAAAAAAAAAGTAAAAAAAAAAAAAAACACAGTAGCTTGTCTATGTTAACACAGGTGCTTGTTTATGTTAGTAACACAGTAGCTTGTCTATGTTAACACAGGTGCTTGTTTATGTTAGTAACACAGTAGCTCTATGTTAACACAGGTGCTTGTTTATGTTAATAACACAGTAGCTTGTCTATGTTAGTAACACAGTAGCTTGTCTATGTTAACACAGGTGCTTGTTTATGTTAGTAACACAGTAGCATGTCTATGTTAACACAGGTGCTTGTTTATGTTAGTAACACAGTAGCTTGTCTATGTTAACACAGGTCCTTGTTTATGTTAATAACACAGTAGCTTGTCTATGTTAGTAACACAGTAGCGTGTCTATGTTAACACAGGTGCTTGTTTATGTTAGTAACACAGTAGCTTGTCTATGTTAACACAGGTCCTTGTTTATGTTAATAACACAGTAGCTTGTCTATGTTAACACAGGTGCTTGTTTATGTTAGTAACACAGTAGCTTGTCTATGTTAACACAGGTGCTTGTTTATGTTAGTAACACAGTAGCTTGTCAATATTAGTAACACAGTAGCATGTCTATGTTAACACAGGTGCTTGTTTATGTTAAGAACACAGTAGCTCTATGTTAACACAGCTGCTTGTTAAAGTTAATAACACAGTAGCTTGTCTATGTTAGTAACACAGTAGCTTGTCTTTGTTAACACAGCTGCTTGTTAAAGTTAATAACACAGTAGCTTGTCTATGTTAGTAACACAGTAGCTTGTCTATGTTAACACAGGTCCTTGTTTATGTTAATAACACAGTAGCTTGTCTATGTTAACACAGGTGCTTGTTTATGTTAGTAACACAGTAGCTTGTCAATATTAGTAACACAGTAGCATGTCTATGTTAACACAGGTGCTTGTTTATGTTAGTAACACAGTAGCTCTATGTTAACACAGGTGCTTGTTTATGTTAATAACACAGTAGCTTGTCTATGTTAGTAACACAGTAGCTTGTCTTTGTTAACACAGCTGCTTGTTAATGTTAATAACACAGGTGCTTGTTTATGTTAGTAACACAGTAGCTTGTCTTTGTTAACACAGCTGCTTGTTAAAGTTAATAACACAGTAGCTTGTCTATGTTATTAACACAGTAGCTTGTCTATGTTAAAACAGGTGCTTGTTTATGTTAGTAACACAGTAGCTTGTCAATGTTAACACAGGTGCTTGTTTATGTTAGTAACACAGTAGCTCTATGTTAACACAGGTGCTTGTTTATGTTAATAACACAGTAGCTTGTCTATGTTAGTAACACAGTAGATAGATAGATAGATAGATAGATAGATAGATAGATAGATAGATAGATAGATAGACTTTATTTGTCATTGTTACAGTACAGGTACCAAACAACGAAATTTAGGAGGGGAGGCTCCCCTGGTGTTTAAGAAAGGAAAAAGAAACACATTTTGGAAAAAGCATAGATGCATAAAATCACAAGAAGATAAGGAGCTGGTTTACATCAATAGAGGCTATGTACACAATCCACTGTACTATACTGCACAGATAGTCAAATAGGGTTGTCATATTTCACAAGAAAGTATTTTTTCACATTTTTTTTTAAAGTGTCACAGTTTGCAGGCTTGAAAATGTACATGTTTGTGCCTCAGCACTAGCTGCCATACAATCCGTCCGGACTTGTCCTGGGCCCAGAACTTAGGCCTTTTCTGTGTTCAGGGCCTTGACGGCCCTGTGGTAGAAGCTGTCCTTCAGTCTGTTGTTAACAGTCTGTTGTTAATGTAACGATGGTCAAACAGGCAACCTTCTTTCATTCAATTCTTTTATTTGACCTGCAGAGAAGACATATAAAACACAATTCTTCTCTGTTCTGCAACTCTTGTGAATCCATGAAGATGGCGGCCATGTTCTAGTCCCACCGTCTATGTATATTTCACGTCAGGATAATTTGTTTGCAGAACGAACACAAATTTCCCTCAAACATTACAAATAACAATTACAAACAACATGTGGAGCGACATACCTGCAGAGAAGACATATAAAACACAATTCTTCTCTGTTCTGCAACTCTTGTGAATCTGCGCGTTCAAAATAACATACAATAAATGTTCTGTTTCACATCATCACAATACATGTAAAAACAAACAGCAGAGTACTACACCAACATTTTCACCCTACATTACAAGATTCTCCATACAAACAACAAAACACGAGGAGCATTTTACATAGCGCACATACCCATGAAGATGGCGGCCATGTTCTAGTACCACCGTAAGTACGGCAACAAGAGAAGGACAAAAGAACGCGCAGACCTGCAGTACACCCAAACTCCAATGGGGGGCTCCAACAACAACCAGGGCTGCTCAAGCACGGCGAAACTCATCTACATTCACCACAACTAAACATACATTCCCAACTCTGTTACACCAACACAGCTGCTTGTTTATGTTAATAACACAGTAGCTTGTCTTTGTTAACACAGCTGCTTGTTAAAGTTAATAACACAGTAGCTTGTCTATGTTAGTAACACAGTAGCTTGTCTTTGTTAACACAGCTGCTTGTTAAAGTTAATAACACAGTAGCTTGTCTATGTTAGTAACACAGTAGCTTGTCTACGTTAACACAGGTGCTTGTTTATGTTAGTAACACAGTAGATTGTCTATATTAGTAACACAGTAGCTTGTCTATATTAACACAGGTGCTTGTTTATGTTAGTAACACAGTAGCTTGTCCACTGAAAACGAAACGTTGATAACTTTTGAGCAAAAGGTTGCAAACACGTAATTCAAGTTGCTCTGATTGTCATTATAGGAGCATTCAACAACAAGTCAAAATGTGCTCCAGAAAGGCAGAAAACAACACTTTGATAACTTGAGAACGAATGCAAAAAACAGTCCACTCTCAGAACAGGCCTCTTGGACAGCTCTGTTAATGACTGAAATCAGCTCTTTAAGAGATTGTCAAAAGAGACTCTGAAAACGAAACGTTGATAACTTTTGAGCAAAAGGCTGCACACACGTAATTCAAGATACTCAGATTGTCATTTAGAGTGACATTATAGGAGCATTCAACAGCAAGTCAAAATGTGCTCCAGAAAGGCAGAAAACGACACTTTGATATAACTTGAGAACGAATGAAAAAAACAGTCCACTCTCAAGACAGGCCGCTTGGACACTTTCAGAACAGCTCTGTTAATGACTGAAATCAGCTCTTTAAGAGATTGTCAAAAGAGACTCTGAAAACGAAACGTTGATAACTTTTGAGCAAAAGGCTGCACACACGTAATTCAAGTTGCTCTGATTGTCATTTAGAGTTACATTATAGGAGCATTCAACAACAAGTCAAAATGTGCTCCAGAAAGGCAGAAAACAACACTTTGATATAACTTGAGAACGAATGCAAAAAACAGTCCACTCTCAGAACAGGCCTCTTGGACAGCTCTGTTAATGACTGAAATCAGCTCTTTAAGAGATTGTCAAAAGAGACTCTGAAAACGAAACGTTGATAACTTTTGAGCAAAAGGCTGCACACACCAGGGATGTGCCGTCCATATAAGCAGGGTAAGCAGTGCTTACCCAACGAAAAAAGAAAAAAGGAAAATATTAAAATAAAAGTGCATGTAACCGTTTGTTTGTTTTCATTAAAAGAGTCGTATTTTAGGTCCCAGGGCAGCAGGAGTCATTCATTTTGACGTTGCATTTTTAGCGCCACCTGTAGGAGTAAAGCACTCCCTACTCTGCTTTGCATATAAGCACTCCGCTCTCTGCTTTCCCTCGCGTACATTCGAATGCGTGAAAATGTCTTTTTTATTTTTTTCCGATGCCTCAACCCGCTGTTTAATGTGACCAGGGTAAGCATGCTTACAGCCAATCAGAGTAGGTATTTCATTCCGATAAGAGCTACTGATTGGCTCTTATCACTTTCAAGTTCACTTAACATTTCACCTCTCGCCCGGCAGAATAGCTTATGCCAGCTAGCTCAAACGATCTAAATAATAATAATCAATAAGGATAACTTGCTTGATTTTGTGAATATGGACATTACTGTCAGCGACCTAAAGGGATTTCGTAGACTGGACTGGACTGGAAAAACACAACTACTGGCTAAAGGCCGCCCGGCCGCTCGCTCACCGATGTTCACACTGACCCAGAAAGGGAGAGTCGCCAGCGGCTACAGCAAGCCTGGTATGAGCGGTTTATATGATGAATATGATTCGCGAGGCTGGTGGCGATCTGTGCTTGTTTATATGGTTTGAGTACTTTGAGAGGGAGGGTCTGTGATGTGATGTCAAGTGCCTGTGTGACAAAGTGTGAAAAGAAAGTGTGTTGTGTTTACTATGGAGGATGGAAACGGTGTGTGTCTGTGTTGTGCGTGTGCGATGTTGAAACTGGACTTGTAGATTTCAGTAGGTTGGCTACTTGAAAAGATCTTTAAACAATGAGCACCCCTGATATAGTCGAAACTGGCAACTGTTTTTTTTGTTTTTGGTAATCTGATCACAAAGTGACACTACAGTTTATTAGCGGGTTCTAGGGCATCAAAATTGCATTTCCTTGAAACTGCGTTCACTGATAGCGTGTATGTATAATTACGTGTATTTCTATATCTTATGCTTACCCAATCTAAAAGCTCACGGCACGTGCCTGGCACACACGTAATTCAAGATACTCAGATTGTCATTTAGAGTGACATTATAGGAGCATTCAACAGCAAGTCAAAATGTGCTCCAGAAAGGCAGAAAACAACACTTTAATAGTTTGATATAACTTGAGAACGAATGCAAAAAACACTCCACTCTCAGAACAGGCCGCTTGGACACTTTCAGAACAGCTCTGTTAATGACTGAAAACAGCTCTTGAAGAGATTGTCAAAAGAGACTCTGAAAACGAAACGTTGATAACTTTTGAGCAAAAGGCTGCACAAACGTAATTCAAGTTGCTCTGATTGTCATTTAGAGTTACATTATAGGAGCATTCAACAACAAGTCAAAATGTGCTCCAGAAAGGCAGTAACACAGTAGCTTGTCAATATTAGTAACACAGTATCATGTCTATGTTAACACAGGTACTTGTTTATGTTAGTAACACAGTAGCTTGTCCATGTAAACACAGGTGCTTGTTTCTGTTAATAACACAGTAGCTTGTCTATGTTAGTAACACAGTAGCTTGTCTTTGTTAGTAACACAGTAGCTTGTCTATGTTAACACAGGTGCTTGTTTATGTTAGTAACACAGTAGCATGTCTATATTAACACAGGTGCTTGTTTATGTTAATAACACAGTAGCTTGTCTATATTAGTAACACAGTAGCGTGTCTATGTTAACACATGCTTGTTTATGTTAGTAACACAGTAGCTTGTCTATGTTTACACAGTAGCTTGTTTATGTTAATAACACAGTAGCTTGTCTATGTTAGTAACACAGTAGCTTGTTTATGTTAGTAACACAGTAGTTTGTCAATATTAGTAACACAGTAGCTTGTCTATGTTAACACAGGTGCTTGTTTATGTTAGTAACACAGTAGCGTGTCTATGTTAACACAGGTGCTTGTTTATGTTAATAACACAGTAGCTTGTCTATGTTAATAACACAGTAGCTTGTCTATGTTAGTAACACAGTAGCGTGTCTATGTTAACACAGGTGCTTGTTTATGTTAGTAACACAGTAGCTCTATGTTAACACAGGTGCTTGTTTATGTTAATAACACAGTAGCTTGTCTATGTTAGTAACACAGTAGCTTGTCTTTGTTAACACAGCTGCTTGTTTATGTTAATAACACAGTAGCTTGTCTTTGTTAACACAGCTGCTTGTTAAAGTTAATAACACAGTAGCTTGTCTATGTTAACACAGGTCCTTGTTTATGTTAATAACACAGTAGCTTGTCTATGTTAACACAGGTGCTTGTTTATGTTAGTAACACAGTAGCATGTCTATGTTAACACAGGTGCTTGTTTATGTTAGTAACACAGTAGCTCTATGTTAACACAGGTGCTTGTTTATGTTAATAACACAGTAGCTTGTCTATGTTAGTAACACAGTAGCTTGTCTTTGTTAACACAGCTGCTTGTTAAAGTTAATAACACAGTAGCTTGTCTATGTTAGTAACACAGTAGCTTGTCTTTGTTAACACAGCTGCTTGTTAAAGTTAATAACACAGTAGCTTGTCTATGTTAGCACAGGTGCTTGTTTATGTTAGTAACACAGTAGCTTGTCAATGTTAACACAGGTGCTTGTTTATGTTAATAACACAGTAGCTTGTCTAGGTTAGTAACACGGTAGCTTGTCATTGTTAACACAGGTGCTTGTAGTAACACAGTAGCTTGTCTATATTAACACAGGTGCTTGTTTATGTTAGTAACACAGTAGCTTGTCCACTGAAAACGAAACGTTGATAACTTTTGAGCAAAAGGTTGCACACACGTAATTCAAGTTGCTCTGATTGTCATTTAGAGTTACATTATAGGAGCATTCAACAACAAGTCAAAATGTGCTCCAGAAAGGCAGAAAACAACACTTTGATATAACTTGAGAACGAATGCAAAAAACAGTCCACTCTCAGAACAGGCCTCTTGGACAGCTCTGTTAATGACTGAAATCAGCTCTTTAAGAGATTGTCAAAAGAGACTCTGAAAACGAAACATTGATAACTTTTGAGCAAAAGGCTGCACACACGTAATTCAACATACTCTGATTGTCATTTAGAGTTACATTATAAGAGCATTCAACAACAAGTCAAAATGTGCTTCTTCAGAAAGGCAGAAAACAACACTTTGATAGTTTGATATAACTTGAGAACGAATGCAAAAAACACTCCACTCTCAGAACAGGCCGCTTGGACACTTTCAGAACAGCTCTGTTAATGACTGAAAACAGCTCTCGAAGAGATTGTCAAAAGAGACTCTGAAAACGAAACGTTGATAACTTTTGAGCAAAAGGCTGCACAAAAAGGGATGACCTGGCCTGGAAGGACAACACTAAAGGCACCATCAAGAGGGCACAACAGCGGCTATACACCCTGAGATGCCTCAGGAAACAACACAACAAGCAGGAGATACTGGTGGCCTTCTACCACGGCGCAGTGGAGAGCATCCTCACCTTCGGCATCTCCAACTGGTTCCACAGCTGCACAACAGCGGAGAGAAACGAGCTACAGAGAGTCGTGAGAACAGCACAGAAGATCACCGGCGCCCCCCTCCCCTCTCTGGAGGAGCTGTACAAAACACGCTGTCTCAGGAGGGCCTCCAAGATCTCCAAGGACCCGACCCACCCTGGGCACGAACACTTTGTCAAGCTGCCCTCGAACAGGAGGTACAGGACCCCGGCCGCTAAGACAAACAGACTGAAGAACAGCTTCTACCACAGGGCCGTCAAGGCCCTGAACACAGAAAAGGCCTACGTTCTGGGCCCAGGACAGTCCGGACGGATTGTATGGCAGCTAGTGCTGAGGCACAAACATGTACATTTTCAAGCCTGCAAACTGTGACACTTTAAAATAATGTGAAAAAATACTTTTTGTGCAATATGACAACCCTAGTTGACTATCTGTGCAGTATAGTACAGTGGATTGTGTACATAGCCTTTATTGATGTAAACCAGCTCCTTACCTTCTTGTGATTTTATGCATCTATGCTTTTTCTAAAATGTGTTTTCTTTTTCCTTTCCTAAACACCAGGGGAGCCACCCCTCCTAAATTTCGTTGTTTGGTACCTGTACTGTAGCAATGACAAATAAAGTCCATTCCATTCCATTCCAAACGTAATTCAAGTTGCTCTGATTGTCATTTAGAGTTACATTATAGGAGCATTCAACAACAAGTCAAAATGTGCTCCAGAAAGGCAGTAACACAGTAGCTTGTCAATATTAGTAACACAGTAGCATGTCTTTGTTAACACAGGTGCTTGTTTATGTTAGTAACACAGTAGCTTGTCCATGTAAACACAGGTGCTTGTTTCTGTTAATAACACAGTAGCTTGTCTATGTTAGTAACACAGTAGCTTGTCTTTGTTAGTAACACAGTAGCTTGTCTATGTTAACACAGGTGCTTGTTTATTTTAGTAACACAGTAGCTTGTCTATATTAGTAACACAGTAGCGTGTCTATGTTAACACAGGTGCTTGTTTATGTTAGTAACACAGTAGCTTGTCTATGTTTACACAGTAGCTTGTTTATGTTAATAACACAGTAGCGTGTCTATGTTAACACAGGTGCTTGTTTATGTTAGTAACACAGTAGCTCTATGTTAACACAGGTGCTTGTTTATGTTAATAACACAGTAGCTTGTCTATGTTAGTAACACAGTAGCTTGTCTTTGTTAACACAGCTGCTTGTTTATGTTAATAACACAGTAGCTTGTCTTTGTTAACACAGCTGCTTGTTAAAGTTAATAACACAGTAGCTTGTCTATGTTAACACAGGTCCTTGTTTATGTTAATAACACAGTAGCTTGTCTATGTTAACACAGGTGCTTGTTTATGTTAGTAACACAGTAGCTCTATGTTAACACAGGTGCTTGTTTATGTTAATAACACAGTAGCTTGTCTATGTTAGTAACACAGTAGCTTGTCTTTGTTAACACAGCTGCTTGTTAAAGTTAATAACACAGTAGCTTGTCTATGTTAGTAACACAGTAGCTTGTCTTTGTTAACACAGCTGCTTGTTAAAGTTAATAACACAGTAGCTTGTCTATGTTAGTAACACAGTAGCTTGTCTATGTTAACACAGGTGCTTGTTTATGTTAGTAACACAGTAGCTTGTCAATGTTAACACAGGTGCTTGTTTATGTTAATAACACAGTAGCTTGTCTATGTTAGTAACACGGTAGCTTGTCATTGTTAACACAGGTGCTTGTAGTAACACAGTAGCTTGTCTATATTAACACAGGTGCTTGTTTATGTTAGTAACACAGTAGCTTGTCCACTGAAAACGAAACGTTGATAACTTTTGAGCAAAAGGTTGCACACACGTAATTCAAGTTGCTCTGATTGTCATTTAGAGTTACATTATAGGAGCATTCAACAACAAGTCAAAATGTGCTCCAGAAAGGCAGAAAACAACACTTTGATATAACTTGAGAACGAATGCAAAAAACAGTCCACTCTCAAGAGAGGCCGCTTGGACACTTTCAGAACAGCTCTGTTAATGACTGAAATCAGCTCTTTTAGAGATTGTCAAAAGAGACTCTGAAAATGAAACATTGATCACTTTTGAGCAAAAGGTTGCACACACGTAATTCAAGTTGCTCTGATTGTCATTTAGAGTTACATTATAGGAGCATTCAACAACAAGTCAAAATGTGCTCCAGAAAGGCAGAAAACAACACTTTGATATAACTTGAGAACGAATGCAAAAAACAGTCCACTCTCAAGAGAGGCCGCTTGGACACTTTCAGAACAGCTCTGTTAATGACTGAAATCAGCTCTTTTAGAGATTGTCAAAAGAGACTCTGAAAACGAAACATTGATCACTTTTGAGCAAAAGGCTGCACACACGTAATTCAACATACTCTGATTGTAATTTAGAGTTACATTATAGGAGCATTCAACAACAAGTCAAAATGTGCTCCAGAAAGGCAGAAAACAACACTTTGATAGTTTGATATAACTTGAGAACGAATGCAAAAAACACTCCTCTCTCAGAACAGGCCGCTTGGACACTTTCAGAACAGCTCTGTTAATGACTGAAAACAGCTCTCGAAGAGATTGTCAAAAGAGACTCTGAAAACGAAACGTTGATAACTTTTGAGCAAAAGGCTGCACAAACGTAATTCAAGTTGCTCTGATTGTCATTTAGAGTTACATTATAGGAGCATTCAACAACAAGTCAAAATGTGCTCCAGAAAGGCAGTAACACAGTAGCTTGTCAATATTAGTAACACAGTAGCATGTCTATGTTAACACAGGTGCTTGTTTCTGTTAATAACACAGTAGCTTGTCTATGTTAGTAACACAGTAGCTTGTCTTTGTTAGTAACACAGTAGCTTGTCTATGTTAACACAGGTGCTTGTTTATGTTAGTAACACAGTAGCATGTCTATATTAACACAGGTGCTTGTTTATGTTAATAACACAGTAGCTTGTCTATATTAGTAACACAGTAGCGTGTCTATGTTAACACAGGTGCTTGTTTATGTTAGTAACACAGTAGCTTGTCTATGTGTACACAGTAGCTTGTTTATGTTAATAACACAGTAGCTTGTCTATGTTAGTAACACAGTAGCTTGTTTATGTTAGTAACACAGTAGTTTGTCAATATTAGTAACACAGTAGCTTGTCTATGTTAACACAGGTGCTTGTTTATGTTAGTAACACAGTAGCGTGTCTATGTTAACACAGGTGCTTGTTTATGTTAATAACACAGTAGCTTGTCTATGTTAATAACACAGTAGCTTGTCTATGTTAGTAACACAGTAGCGTGTCTATGTTAACACAGGTGCTTGTTTATGTTAGTAACACAGTAGCTCTATGTTAACACAGGTGCTTGTTTATGTTAATAACACAGTAGCTTGTCTATGTTAGTAACACAGTAGCTTGTCTTTGTTAACACAGCTGCTTGTTTATGTTAATAACACAGTAGCTTGTCTTTGTTAACACAGCTGCTTGTTAAAGTTAATAACACAGTAGCTTGTCTATGTTAACACAGGTCCTTGTTTATGTTAATAACACAGTAGCTTGTCTATGTTAACACAGGTGCTTGTTTATGTTAGTAACACAGTAGCATGTCTATGTTAACACAGGTGCTTGTTTATGTTAGTAACACAGTAGCTCTATGTTAACACAGGTGCTTGTTTATGTTAATAACACAGTAGCTTGTCTATGTTAGTAACACAGTAGCTTGTCTTTGTTAACACAGCTGCTTGTTAAAGTTAATAACACAGTAGCTTGTCTATGTTAGTAACACAGTAGCTTGTCTTTGTTAACACAGCTGCTTGTTAAAGTTAATAACACAGTAGCTTGTCTATGTTAGCACAGGTGCTTGTTTATGTTAGTAACACAGTAGCTTGTCAATGTTAACACAGGTGCTTGTTTATGTTAATAACACAGTAGCTTGTCTAGGTTAGTAACACGGTAGCTTGTCATTGTTAACACAGGTGCTTGTAGTAACACAGTAGCTTGTCTATATTAACACAGGTGCTTGTTTATGTTAGTAACACAGTAGCTTGTCCACTGAAAACGAAACGTTGATAACTTTTGAGCAAAAGGTTGCACACACGTAATTCAAGTTGCTCTGATTGTCATTTAGAGTTACATTATAGGAGCATTCAACAACAAGTCAAAATGTGCTCCAGAAAGGCAGAAAACAACACTTTGATATAACTTGAGAACGAATGCAAAAAACAGTCCACTCTCAGAACAGGCCTCTTGGACAGCTCTGTTAATGACTGAAATCAGCTCTTTAAGAGATTGTCAAAAGAGACTCTGAAAACGAAACATTGATAACTTTTGAGCAAAAGGCTGCACACACGTAATTCAACATACTCTGATTGTCATTTAGAGTTACATTATAGGAGCATTCAACAACAAGTCAAAATGTGCTTCTTCAGAAAGGCAGAAAACAACACTTTGATAGTTTGATATAACTTGAGAACGAATGCAAAAAACACTCCACTCTCAGAACAGGCCGCTTGGACACTTTCAGAACAGCTCTGTTAATGACTGAAAACAGCTCTCGAAGAGATTGTCAAAAGAGACTCTGAAAACGAAACGTTGATAACTTTTGAGCAAAAGGCTGCACAAAAAGGGATGACCTGGCCTGGAAGGACAACACTAAAGGCACCATCAAGAGGGCACAACAGCGGCTATACACCCTGAGATGCCTCAGGAAACAACACAACAAGCAGGAGATACTGGTTGCCTTCTACCACGGCGCAGTGGAGAGCATCCTCACCTTCGGCATCTCCAACTGGTTCCACAGCTGCACAACAGCGGAGAGAAACGAGCTACAGAGAGTCGTGAGAACAGCACAGAAGATCACCGGCGCCCCCCTCCCCTCTCTGGAGGAGCTGTACAAAACACGCTGTCTCAGGAGGGCCTCCAAGATCTCCAAGGACCCGACCCACCCTGGGCACGAACACTTTGTCAAGCTGCCCTCGAACAGGAGGTACAGGACCCCGGCCGCTAAGACAAACAGACTGAAGAACAGCTTCTACCACAGGGCCGTCAAGGCCCTGAACACAGAAAAGGCCTACGTTCTGGGCCCAGGACAGTCCGGACGGATTGTATGGCAGCTAGTGCTGAGGCACAAACATGTACATTTTCAAGCCTGCAAACTGTGACACTTTAAAATAATGTGAAAAAATACTTTTTGTGCAATATGACAACCCTAGTTGACTATCTGTGCAGTATAGTACAGTGGATTGTGTACATAGCCTTTATTGATGTAAACCAGCTCCTTACCTTCTTGTGATTTTATGCATCTATGCTTTTTCTAAAATGTGTTTTCTTTTTCCTTTCCTAAACACCAGGGGAGCCACCCCTCCTAAATTTCGTTGTTTGGTACCTGTACTGTAGCAATGACAAATAAAGTCCATTCCATTCCATTCCAAACGTAATTCAAGTTGCTCTGATTGTCATTTAGAGTTACATTATAGGAGCATTCAACAACAAGTCAAAATGTGCTCCAGAAAGGCAGTAACACAGTAGCTTGTCAATATTAGTAACACAGTAGCATGTCTTTGTTAACACAGGTGCTTGTTTATGTTAGTAACACAGTAGCTTGTCCATGTAAACACAGGTGCTTGTTTCTGTTAATAACACAGTAGCTTGTCTATGTTAGTAACACAGTAGCTTGTCTTTGTTAGTAACACAGTAGCTTGTCTATGTTAACACAGGTGCTTGTTTATTTTAGTAACACAGTAGCTTGTCTATATTAGTAACACAGTAGCGTGTCTATGTTAACACAGGTGCTTGTTTATGTTAGTAACACAGTAGCTTGTCTATGTTTACACAGTAGCTTGTTTATGTTAATAACACAGTAGCGTGTCTATGTTAACACAGGTGCTTGTTTATGTTAGTAACACAGTAGCTCTATGTTAACACAGGTGCTTGTTTATGTTAATAACACAGTAGCTTGTCTATGTTAGTAACACAGTAGCTTGTCTTTGTTAACACAGCTGCTTGTTTATGTTAATAACACAGTAGCTTGTCTTTGTTAACACAGCTGCTTGTTAAAGTTAATAACACAGTAGCTTGTCTATGTTAACACAGGTCCTTGTTTATGTTAATAACACAGTAGCTTGTCTATGTTAACACAGGTGCTTGTTTATGTTAGTAACACAGTAGCTCTATGTTAACACAGGTGCTTGTTTATGTTAATAACACAGTAGCTTGTCTATGTTAGTAACACAGTAGCTTGTCTTTGTTAACACAGCTGCTTGTTAAAGTTAATAACACAGTAGCTTGTCTATGTTAGTAACACAGTAGCTTGTCTTTGTTAACACAGCTGCTTGTTAAAGTTAATAACACAGTAGCTTGTCTATGTTAGTAACACAGTAGCTTGTCTATGTTAACACAGGTGCTTGTTTATGTTAGTAACACAGTAGCTTGTCAATGTTAACACAGGTGCTTGTTTATGTTAATAACACAGTAGCTTGTCTATGTTAGTAACACGGTAGCTTGTCATTGTTAACACAGGTGCTTGTAGTAACACAGTAGCTTGTCTATATTAACACAGGTGCTTGTTTATGTTAGTAACACAGTAGCTTGTCCACTGAAAACGAAACGTTGATAACTTTTGAGCAAAAGGTTGCACACACGTAATTCAAGTTGCTCTGATTGTCATTTAGAGTTACATTATAGGAGCATTCAACAACAAGTCAAAATGTGCTCCAGAAAGGCAGAAAACAACACTTTGATATAACTTGAGAACGAATGCAAAAAACAGTCCACTCTCAAGAGAGGCCGCTTGGACACTTTCAGAACAGCTCTGTTAATGACTGAAATCAGCTCTTTTAGAGATTGTCAAAAGAGACTCTGAAAACGAAACATTGATCACTTTTGAGCAAAAGGTTGCACACACGTAATTCAAGTTGCTCTGATTGTCATTTAGAGTTACATTATAGGAGCATTCAACAACAAGTCAAAATGTGCTCCAGAAAGGCAGAAAACAACACTTTGATATAACTTGAGAACGAATGCAAAAAACAGTCCACTCTCAAGAGAGGCCGCTTGGACACTTTCAGAACAGCTCTGTTAATGACTGAAATCAGCTCTTTTAGAGATTGTCAAAAGAGACTCTGAAAACGAAACATTGATCACTTTTGAGCAAAAGGCTGCACACACGTAATTCAACATACTCTGATTGTAATTTAGAGTTACATTATAGGAGCATTCAACAACAAGTCAAAATGTGCTCCAGAAAGGCAGAAAACAACACTTTGATAGTTTGATATAACTTGAGAACGAATGCAAAAAACACTCCTCTCTCAGAACAGGCCGCTTGGACACTTTCAGAACAGCTCTGTTAATGACTGAAAACAGCTCTCGAAGAGATTGTCAAAAGAGACTCTGAAAACGAAACGTTGATAACTTTTGAGCAAAAGGCTGCACAAACGTAATTCAAGTTGCTCTGATTGTCATTTAGAGTTACATTATAGGAGCATTCAACAACAAGTCAAAATGTGCTCCAGAAAGGCAGTAACACAGTAGCTTGTCAATATTAGTAACACAGTAGCATGTCTATGTTAACACAGGTGCTTGTTTGTGCTAGTAACACAGTAGCTTGTCCATGTAAACACAGGTGCTTGTTTCTGTTAATAACACAGTAGCTTGTCTATGTTAGTAACTTAGTAGCTTGTCATTGTTAGTAACACAGTAGCTTGTCAATGTTAACACCGGTGCTTGTTTATGTTAATAACACAGTAGCTTGTCTATGTTAGTAACACAGCAGCATGTCTATGTTAACACAGGTGCTTGTTTATGTTAGTAACACAGTAGCTTGTCTATGTTAACACAGGTCCTTGTTTATGTTAGTAACACAGTAGCATGTCTATGTTAACACAGGTGCTTGTTTATGTTAGTAACACAGTAGCTTGTCTATGTTAACACAGGTGCTTGTTTATGTTAATAACACAGTAGCTTGTCTATGTTAGTAACACAGTAGCTTGTCTTTGTTAACACAGCTGCTTGTTAAAGTTAATAACACAGTAGCTTGTCTATGTTAGTAACACAGTAGCTTGTCTTTGTTAACACAGCTGCTTGTTAAAGTTAATAACACAGTAGCTTGTCTATGTTAGTAAAACAGTAGCTTGTCTATGTTAACACAGGTGCTTGTTTATGTTAGTAACACAGTAGCTTGTCAATGTTAACACAGGTGCTTGTTTATGTTAATAACACAGTAGCTTGTCTATGTTAGTAACACAGTAGCTTGTCTTTGTTAACACAGCTGCTTGTTAAAGTTAATAACACAGTAGCTTGTCTGTGTTAGTAACACAGTAGCTTGTCTATGTTAACACAGGTGCTTGTTTATGTTAGTAACACAGTAGCTTGTCAATGTTAACACCGGTGCTTGTTTATGTTAATAACACAGTAGCTTGTCTATGTTAGTAACACGGTAGCTTGTCATTTTTAACACAGGTGCTTGTAGTAACACAGTGGCTTGTCTACGTTAACACAGGTGCTTGTTTATGTTAGTAACACAGTAGATTGTCTATATTAGTAACACAGTAGGTTGTCAATATTAACACAGGTGCTTGTTTATGTTAGTAACACAGTAGCTTGTCCACTGAAAACGAAACGTTGATAACTTTTGAGCAAAAGGTTGCACACACGTAATTCAAGTTGCTCTGATTGTCATTTCGAGTTACATTATAGGAGCATTCAACAACAAGTCAAAATGTGCTCCAGAAAGGCAGAAAACAACACTTTAATAGTTTGATATAACTTGAGAACGAATGCAAAAAACACTCCCCTCTCAGAACAGGCCGCTTGGACACTTTCAGAACAGCTCTGTTAATGACTGAAAACAGCTCTCGAAGAGATTGTCAAAAGAGACTCTGAAAACGAAACGTTGATAACTTTTGAGCAAAAGGCTGCACAAACGTAATTCAAGTTGCTCTGATTGTCATTTAGAGTTACATTATAGGAGCATTCAACAACAAGTCAAAATGTGCTCCAGAAAGGCAGTAACACAGTAGCTTGTCAATATTAGTAACACAGTAGCATGTCTATGTTAACACAGGTACTTGTTTATGTTAGTAACACAGTAGCTTGTCCATGTAAACACAGGTGCTTGTTTCTGTTAATAACACAGTAGCTTGTCTATGTTAGTAACACAGTAGCTTGTCTTTGTTAGTAACACAGTAGCTTGTCTATGTTAACACAGGTGCTTGTTTATGTTAGTAACACAGTAGCATGCCTATATTAACAGAGGTGCTTGTTTATGTTAATAACACAGTAGCTTGTCTATATTAGTAACACAGTAGCGTGTCTATGTTAACACAGGTGCTTGTTTATGTTAATAACACAGTAGCTTGTCTATATTAGTAACACAGTAGCGTGTCTATGTTAACACAGGTGCTTGTCTATTTTAGTAACACAGTAGCTTGTCTTTGTTAGTAACACAGTAGCTTGTCAATGTTAACACCGGTGCGTGTTTATGTTAATAACACAGTAGCTTGTCTATGTTAATAACACGGTAGCTTGTCATTGTTAACACAGGTGCTTGTAGTAACACAGTAGCTTGTCTACGTTAACACAGGTGCTTGTTTATGTTAGTAACACAGTAGATTGTCTATGTTAACACAGGTGCTTGTTTATGTTAGTAACACAGTAGCTTGTCAATATTAGTAACACAGTAGCATGTCTATGTTAACACAGGTGCTTGTTTATGTTAGTAACACAGTAGCTTGTCTATTTTAACACAGGTCCTTGTTTATGTTAGTAACACAGTAGCATGTCTATGTTAACACAGGTGCTTGTTTATGTTAGTAACACAGTAGCTTGTCTATGGTGCTTGTTTATGTTAGTAACACAGTAGCTCTATGTTAACACAGGTGCTTGTTTATGTTAATAACACAATAGCTTGTCTATGTTAACACAGCTGCTTGTTAAAGTTAATAACACAGTAGCTTGTCTATGTTAGTAACACAGTAGCTTGTCTATGTTAACACAGGTGCTTGTTTATGTTAGTAACACAGTAGCTTGTCAATGTTAACACAGGTGCTTGTTTATGTTAATAACACAGTAGCTTGTCTATGTTAGTAACACGGTAGCTTGTCATTGTTAACACAGGTGCTTGTAGTAACACAGTAGCTTGTCTATATTAACACAGGTGCTTGTTTATGTTAGTAACACAGTAGCTTGTCTTTGTTAGTAACACAGTAGCTTGTCTTTGTTAGTAACACAGTAGCTTGTCAATGTTAACACCGGTGCTTGTTTATGTTAATAACACAGTAGCTTGTCTATGTTAGTAACACGGTAGCTTGTCATTGTTAACACAGGTGCTTGTTTATGTTAATAACACAGTAGCTTGTCTATGTTAGTAACACGGTAGCTTGTCATTGTTAACACAGGTGCTTGTAGTAACACAGTAGCTTGTCTATATTAACACAGGTGCTTGTTTATGTTAGTAACACAGTAGCTTGTCCACTGAAAACGAAACGTTGATAACTTTTGAGCAAAAGGTTGCACACACGTAATTCAAGTTGCTCTGATTGTCATTTAGAGTTACATTATAGGAGCATTCAACAACAAGTCAAAATGTGCTCCAGAAGGGCAGAAAACAACACTTTGATATAACTTGAGAACGAATGCAAAAAACAGTCCACTCTCAGAACAGGCTGCTTGGACACTTTCAGAACAGCTCTGTTAATGACTGAAATCAGCTCTTTAAGAGATTGTCAAAAGAGACTCTGAAAACGAAACGTTGATAACTTTTGAGCAAAAGGCTGCACACACGTTATTCAAGTTGCTCTGATTGTCATTTAGAGTTACATTATAGGAGCATTCAACAACAAGTCAAAATGTGCTCCAGAAAGAACGAAAACAACACTTTGATATAACTTGAGAACGAATGCAAAAAACAGTCCAGTCTCAGAACAGGCCGCTTGGACACTTTCAGAACAGCTCTGTTAATGACTGAAACCAGCTCTTTAAGAGATTGTCAAAGAGACTCTGAAAACGAAACATTGATAACTTTTGAGCAAAAGGCTGCACACACGTTATTCAAGTTGCTCTGATTGTCATTTAGAGTTACATTATAGGAGCATTCAACAACAAGTCAAAATGTGCTCCAGAAAGGCAGAAAACAACACTTTGATATAACTTGAGAACGAATGCAAAAAACAGTCCACTCTCAGAACATGTCGCTTGGACACTTTCAGAACAGCTCTGTTAATGACTGAAACTAGCTCTTTAAGAGATTGTCAAAAGAGACTCTGAAAACGAAACGTTGATAACTTTTGAGCAAAAGGCTGCACACACGTAATTCAAGATACTCTGATTGTCATTTAGAGTTACATTATAGGAGCATTCAACAACAAGTCAAAATGTGCTCGAGAAAGGCAGAAAACAACACTTTGATATAACTTGAGAACGAATGCAAAAAACAGTCCACTCTCAGAACAGGCCGCTTGGACACTTTCAGAACAGCTCTGTTAATTACTGAAACCAGCTCTTTAAGAGATTGTCAAAAGAGACTCTGAAAATAAAACGTTGATAACTTTTGAGCAAAAGGCTGCACACACGTAATTCAAGTTGATCTGATTGTCATTTAGAGCTACATTATAGGAGCATTCAACAACAAGTCAAAATGTGCTCCAGAAAGGCAGAAAACAACACTTTGATATAACTTGAGAACGAATGCAAAAAACAGTCCACTCTCAGATAAAGGCCGCTTGGACACTTTCAGAACAGCTCTGTTAATGACTGAAACCAGCTCTTTAAGAGATTGTCAAAAGAGACTCTGAAAACGAAACGTTGATAACTTTTGAGCAAAAGGCTGCGCACACGTAATTCAAGATACTCTGATTGTCATTTAGAGTTACATTATAGGAGCATTCAACAACAAGTCCAAATGTGCTCCAGAAAAGCAGAAAACAACACTGATAGAACTTGAGAAAGAATGCAAATAACAGTCCACTCTCAGAACAGGCCGCTTGGACACTTTCAGAACAGCTCTGTTAATGACTGAAACCAGCTCTTTAAGAGATTGTCAAAAGAGACTCTGAAAACGAAACATTGATAACTTTTGAGCAAAAGGCTGCACACACGTTATTCAAGTTGCTCTGATTGTCATTTAGAGTTACATTATAGGAGCATTCAACAACAAGTCAAAATGTGCTCCAGAAAGAACGAAAACAACACTTTGATATAACTTGAGAACGAATGCAAAAAACAGTCCACTCTCAGAACAGGCCGCTTGGACACTTTCAGAACAGCTCTGTTAATGACTGAAATCAGCTCTTTAAGAGATTGTCAAAAGAGACTCTGAAAATGAAACGTTGATAACTTTTGAGCAAAAGGCTGCACACACGTTATTCAAGATACTCTGATTGTCATTTAGAGTTACATTATAGGAGCATTCAACAACAAGTCAAAATGTGCTCCAGAAAGGCAGAAAACAACACTTTGATATAACTTGAGAACGAATACAAAAAACAGTCCACTCTCAGAACAGGCCGCTTGGACACTTTCAGAACAGCTCTGTTAATGACTGAAACCAGCTCTTTAAGAGATTGTCAAAGAGACTCTGAAAACGAAACGTTGATAACTTTTGAGCAAAAGGCTGCACACACGTTATTCAAGTTGCTCTGATTGTCATTTAGAGTTACATTATAGGAGCATTCAACAACAAGTCAAAATGTGCTCCAGAAAGGCAGAAAACAACACTTTGATATAACTTGAGAACGAATGCAAAAAACAGTCCACTCTCAGAACATGTCGCTTGGACACTTTCAGAACAGCTCTGTTAATGACTGAAACCAGCTCTTTAAGAGATTGTCAAAAGAGACTCTGAAAACGAAACGTTGATAACTTTTGAGCAAAAGGCTGCACACACGTAATTCAAGATACTCTGATTGTCATCTAGAGTTACATTATAGGAGCATTCAACAACAAGTCAAAATGTGCTCCAGAAAAGCAGAAAACAACACTTTGATATAACTTGAGAACGAATGCAAAAAACAGTCCACTCTCAGAACAGGCCGCTTGGACACTTTCAGAACAGCTCTGTTAATGACTGAAATCAGCTCTTTAAGAGATTGTCAAAAGAGACTCTGAAAATGAAACGTTGATAACTTTTGAGCAAAAGGCTGCACACACGTTATTCAAGATACTCTGATTGTCATTTAGAGTTACATTATAGGAGCATTCAACAACAAGTCAAAATGTGCTCCAGAAAGGCAGAAAACAACACTTTGATATAACTTGAGAACGAATACAAAAAACAGTCCACTCTCAGAACAGGCCGCTTGGACACTTTCAGAACAGCTCTGTTAATGACTGAAACCAGCTCTTTAAGAGATTGTCAAAGAGACTCTGAAAACGAAACGTTGATAACTTTTGAGCAAAAGGCTGCACACACGTTATTCAAGTTGCTCTGATTGTCATTTAGAGTTACATTATAGGAGCATTCAACAACAAGTCAAAATGTGCTCCAGAAAGGCAGAAAACAACACTTTGATATAACTTGAGAACGAATGCAAAAAACAGTCCACTCTCAGAACATGTCGCTTGGACACTTTCAGAACAGCTCTGTTAATGACTGAAACCAGCTCTTTAAGAGATTGTCAAAAGAGACTCTGAAAATGAAACGTTGATAACTTTTGAGCAAAAGGCTGCACACACGTAATTCAAGATACTCTGATTGTCATTTAGAGTTACATTATAGGAGCATTCAACAACAAGTCAAAATGTGCTCGAGAAAGGCAGAAAACAACACTTTGATATAACTTGAGAACGAATGCAAAAAACAGTCCACTCTCAGAACAGGCCGCTTGGACACTTTCAGAACAGCTCTGTTAATTACTGAAACCAGCTCTTTAAGAGATTGTCAAAAGAGACTCTGAAAATGAAACGTTGATAACTGTTGAGCAAAAGGCTGCACACACGTAATTCAAGTTGATCTGATTGTCATTTAGAGCTACATTATAGGAGCATTCAACAACAAGTCAAAATGTGCTCCAGAAAGGCAGAAAACAACACTTTGATAGTTTGATATAACTTGAGAACGAATGCAAAAAACAGTCCACTCTAAGAACAGGCCGCTTGGACACTTTCAGAACAGCTCTGTTAATGACTGAAAACAGCTCTCGAAGAGATTGTCAAAAGAGACTCCGAAAACGAAATGTTGATCACTTTTGAGCAAAAGGCTGCACACACGCAATTCAAGTTGCTCTGATTGTCATTTAGAGTTACATTATAGGAGCATTCAGCAACAAGTCAAAATGTGCTCCAGAAAAGCAGAAAACAACACTGATAGAACTTGAGAACGAATGCAAAAAACAGTCCACTCTCAGAACAGGCCGCTTGGACACTTTCAGAACAGCTCTGTTAATGACTGAAATCAGCTCTTTAAGAGATTGTCAAAAGAGACTCTGAAAACGAAACATTGATAACTTTTGAGCAAAAGGCTGCACACACGTAATTCAACATACTCTGATTGTCATTTAGAGTTACATTATAGGAGCATTCAACAACAAGTCAAAATGTGCTCCAGAAAGGCAGAAAACAACACTTTGATAGTTTGATATAACTTGAGAACGAATGCAAAAAACAGTCCACTCTAAGAACAGGCCGCTTGGACACTTTCAGAACAGCTCTGTTAATGACTGAAAACAGCTCTCGAAGAGATTGTAAAAAGAGACTCCGAAAACGAAACTTTGATCACTTTTGTGCAAAAGGCTGCACACACGCAATTCAAGTTGCTCTGATTGTCATTTAGAGTTACATTATAGGAGCATTCAGCAACAAGTCAAAATGTGCTCCAGAAAAGCAGAAAACAACACTGATAGAACTTGAGAACGAATGCAAAAAACAGTCCACTCTCAGAACAGGCCGCTTGGACACTTTCAGAACAGCTCTGTTAATGACTGAAAACAGCTCTCGAAGAGATTGTCAAAAGAGACTCTGAAAACGAAACGTTGATAACTTTTGAGCAAAAGGCTGCACACACGTAATTCAAGATACTCTGATTGTCATTTAGAGTTACATTATAGGAGCATTCAACAACAAGTCAAAATGTGCTCGAGAAAGGCAGAAAACAACACTTTGATATAACTTGAGAACGAATGCAAAAAACAGTCCACTCTCAGAACAGGCCGCTTGGACACTTTCAGAACAGCTCTGTTAATTACTGAAACCAGCTCTTTAAGAGATTGTCAAAAGAGACTCTGAAAATGAAACGTTGATAACTTTTGAGCAAAAGGCTGCACACACGTAATTCAAGTTGATCTGATTGTCATTTAGAGCTACATTATAGGAGCATTCAACAACAAGTCAAAATGTGCTCCAGAAAGGCAGAAAACAACACTTTGGTATAACTTGAGAACGAATGCAAAAAACAGTCCACTCTCAGATAAAGGCCGCTTGGACACTTTCAGAACAGCTCTGTTAATGACTGAAACCAGCTCTTTAAGAGATTGTCAAAAGAGACTCTGAAAACGAAACGTTGATAACTTTTGAGCAAAAGGCTGCGCACACGTAATTCAAGATACTCTGATTGTCATTTAGAGTTACATTATAGGAGCATTCAACAACAAGTCCAAATGTGCTCCAGAAAAGCAGAAAACAACACTGATAGAACTTGAGAAAGAATGCAAATAACAGTCCACTCTCAGAACAGGCCGCTTGGACACTTTCAGAACAGCTCTGTTAATGACTGAAACCAGCTCTTTAAGAGATTGTCAAAAGAGACTCTGAAAACGAAACGTTGATAACTTTTGAGCAAAAGGCTGCACACACGTTATTCAAGTTGCTCTGATTGTCATTTAGAGTTACATTATAGGAGCATTCAACAACAAGTCAAAATGTGCTCCAGAAAGAATGAAAACAACACTTTGATATAACTTGAGAACGAATGCAAAAAACAGTCCACTCTCAGAACAGGCCGCTTGGACACTTTCAGAACAGCTCTGTTAATGACTGAAATCAGCTCTTTAAGAGATTGTCAAAAGAGACTCTGAAAATGAAACGTTGATAACTTTTGAGCAAAAGGCTGCACACACGTTATTCAAGATACTCTGATTGTCATTTAGAGTTACATTATAGGAGCATTCAACAACAAGTCAAAATGTGCTCCAGAAAGGCAGAAAACAACACTTTGATATAACTTGAAAACGAATACAAAAAACAGTCCACTCTCAGAACAGGCCGCTTGGACACTTTCAGAACAGCTCTGTTAATGACTGAAACCAGCTCTTTAAGAGATTGTCAAAGAGACTCTGAAAACGAAACGTTGATAACTTTTGAGCAAAAGGCTGCACACACGTTATTCAAGTTGCTCTGATTGTCATTTAGAGTTACATTATAGGAGCATTCAACAACAAGTCAAAATGTGCTCCAGAAAGGCAGAAAACAACACTTTGATATAACTTGAGAACGAATGCAAAAAACAGTCCACTCTCAGAACATGTCGCTTGGACACTTTCAGAACAGCTCTGTTAATGACTGAAACCAGCTCTTTAAGAGATTGTCAAAAGAGACTCTGAAAACGAAACATTGATAACTTTTGAGCAAAAGGCTGCACACACGTAATTCAAGATACTCTGATTGTCATCTAGAGTTACATTATAGGAGCATTCAACAACAAGTCAAAATGTGCTCCAGAAAAGCAGAAAACAACACTTTGATATAACTTGAGAACGAATGCAAAAAACAGTCCACTCTCAGAACAGGCCGCTTGGACACTTTCAGAACAGCTCTGTTAATGACTGAAATCAGCTCTTTAAGAGATTGTCAAAAGAGACTCTGAAAATGAAACGTTGATAACTTTTGAGCAAAAGGCTGCACACACGTTATTCAAGATACTCTGATTGTCATTTAGAGTTACATTATAGGAGCATTCAACAACAAGTCAAAATGTGCTCCAGAAAGGCAGAAAACAACACTTTGATATAACTTGAGAACGAATACAAAAAACAGTCCACTCTCAGAACAGGCCGCTTGGACACTTTCAGAACAGCTCTGTTAATGACTGAAACCAGCTCTTTAAGAGATTGTCAAAGAGACTCTGAAAACGAAACGTTGATAACTTTTGAGCAAAAGGCTGCACACACGTTATTCAAGTTGCTCTGATTGTCATTTAGAGTTACATTATAGGAGCATTCAACAACAAGTCAAAATGTGCTCCAGAAAGGCAGAAAACAACACTTTGATATAACTTGAGAACGAATGCAAAAAACAGTCCACTCTCAGAACATGTCGCTTGGACACTTTCAGAACAGCTCTGTTAATGACTGAAACCAGCTCTTTAAGAGATTGTCAAAAGAGACTCTGAAAATGAAACGTTGATAACTTTTGAGCAAAAGGCTGCGCACACGTAATTCAAGATACTCTGATTGTCATTTAGAGTTACATTATAGGAGCATTCAACAACAAGTCAAAATGTGCTCGAGAAAGGCAGAAAACAACACTTTGATATAACTTGAGAACGAATGCAAAAAACAGTCCACTCTCAGAACAGGCCGCTTGGACACTTTCAGAACAGCTCTGTTAATTACTGAAACCAGCTCTTTAAGAGATTGTCAAAAGAGACTCTGAAAATGAAACGTTGATAACTGTTGAGCAAAAGGCTGCACACACGTAATTCAAGTTGATCTGATTGTCATTTAGAGCTACATTATAGGAGCATTCAACAACAAGTCAAAATGTGCTCCAGAAAGGCAGAAAACAACACTTTGATATAACTTGAGAACGAATGCAAAAAACAGTCCACTCTCAGATAAAGGCCGCTTGGACACTTTCAGAACAGCTCTGTTAATGACTGAAACCAGCTCTTTAAGAGATTGTCAAAAGAGACTCTGAAAACGAAACGTTGATAACTTTTGAGCAAAAGGCTGCGCACACGTAATTCAAGATACTCTGATTGTCATTTAGAGTTACATTATAGGAACATTCAACAACAAGTCAAAATGTGCTCCAGAAAGAACGAAAACAACACTTTGATATAACTTGAGAACGAATGCAAAAAACAGTCCACTCTCAGAACAGGCCGCTTGGACACTTTCAGAACAGCTCTGTTAATGACTGAAATCAGCTCTTTAAGAGATTGTCAAAAGAGACTGAAAATGAAACGTTGATAACTTTTGAGCAAAAGGCTGCACACACGTTATTCAAGATACTCTGATTGTCATTTAGAGTTACATTATAGGAGCATTCAACAACAAGTCAAAATGTGCTCCAGAAAGGCAGAAAACAACACTTTGATATAACTTGAGAACGAATACAAAAAACAGTCCACTCTCAGAACAGGCCGCTTGGACACTTTCAGAACAGCTCTGTTAATGACTGAAACCAGCTCTTTAAGAGATTGTCAAAGAGACTCTGAAAACGAAACGTTGATAACTTTTGAGCAAAAGGCTGCACACACGTTATTCAAGTTGCTCTGATTGTCATTTAGAGTTACATTATAGGAGCATTCAACAACAAGTCAAAATGTGCTCCAGAAAGGCAGAAAACAACACTTTGATATAACTTGAGAACGAATGCAAAAAACAGTCCACTCTCAGAACATGTCGCTTGGACACTTTCAGAACAGCTCTGTTAATGACTGAAACCAGCTCTTTAAGAGATTGTCAAAAGAGACTCTGAAAACGAAACGTTTATAACTTTTGAGCAAAAGGCTGCACACACGTAATTCAAGATACTCTGATTGTCATCTAGAGTTACATTATAGGAGCATTCAACAACAAGTCAAAATGTGCTCCAGAAAAGCAGAAAACAACACTTTGATATAACTTGAGAACGAATGCAAAAAACAGTCCACTCTCAGAACAGGCCGCTTGGACACTTTCAGAACAGCTCTGTTAATGACTGAAATCAGCTCTTTAAGAGATTGTCAAAAGAGACTCTGAAAATGAAACGTTGATAACTTTTGAGCAAAAGGCTGCACACACGTAATTCAAGTTGCTCTGATTGTCATTTAGAGTTACATTATAGGAGCATTCAACAACAAGTCAAAATGTGCTCGAGAAAGGCAGAAAACAACACTTTGATATAACTTGAGAACGAATGCAAAAAACAGTCCACTCTCAAAACAGACCGCTTGGACACTTTCAGAACAGCTCTGTTAATGACTGAAACCAGCTCTTTAAGAGATTGTCAAAAGAGACTCTGAAACGAAACGTTGATAACTTTTGAGCAAAAGGCTGCACACACGTAATTCAAGATACTCTGATTGTCATTTAGAGTTACATTATAGGAGCATTCAACAACAAGTCAAAATGTGCTTCAGAAAGGCAGAAAACAACACTTTGATATAACTTGAGAACGAATAAAAAAAACAGTCCACTCTCGATCAGAACAGGCCGCTTGGACACTTTCAGAACAGCTCTGTTAATGACTGAAACAGGCTCTTTAAGAGATTGTCAAAAGAGACTCTGAAAACGAAACGTTGTTAACTTTTGAGCAAAAGGCTGCACACACGTAATTCAAGATACTCTGATTGTCATTTAGAGTTACATTATAGGAGCATTCAACAACAAGTCAAAATGTGCTCGAGAAAGGCAGAAAACAACACTTTGATATAACTTGAGAACGAATGCAAAAAACAGTCCACTCTCAGAACAGGCCGCTTGGACACTTTCAGAACAGCTCTGTTAATTACTGAAACCAGCTCTTTAAGAGATTGTCAAAAGAGACTCTGAAAACGAAACGTTGATCACTTTTGAGCAAAAGGCTGCACACACGTAATTCAAGATACTCTGATTGTCATTTAGAGTTACATTATAGGAGCATTCAACAACAAGTCAAAATGTGCTCCAGAAAGGCAGAAAACAACACTTTGATATAACTTGAGAACGAATTCAAAAAACAGTCCACTCTCAGAACAGGCCGCTTGGACACTTTCAGAACAGCTCTGTTAATGACTGAAACCAGCTCTTTAAGAGATTGTCAAAAGAGACTCTGAAAACGAAACGTTGATAACTTTTGAGCAAAAGGCTGCACACACGTTATTCAAGTTGCTCTGATTGTCATTTAGAGTTACATTATAGGAGCATTCAACAACAAGTCAAAATGTGCTCCAGAAAGAACGAAAACAACACTTTGATATAACTTGAGAACGAATGCAAAAAACAGTCCACTCTCAGAACAGGCCGCTTGGACACTTTCAGAACAGCTCTGTTAATGACTGAAATCAGCTCTTTAAGAGATTGTCAAAAGAGACTCTGAAAATGAAACGTTGATAACTTTTGAGCAAAAGGCTGCACACACGTAATTCAAGTTGCTCTGATTGTCATTTAGAGTTACATTATAGGAGCATTCAACAACAAGTCAAAATGTGCTCGAGAAAGGCAGAAAACAACACTTTGATATAACTTGAGAACGAATGCAAAAAACAGTCCACTCTCAGAACAGACCGCTTGGACACTTTCAGAACAGCTCTGTTAATGACTGAAACCAGCTCTTTAAGAGATTGTCAAAAGAGACTCTGAAAACGAAACGTTGATAACTTTTGAGCAAAAGGCTGCACACACGTAATTCAAGATACTCTGATTGTCATTAAGAGTTACATTATAGGAGCATTCAACAACAAGTCAAAATGTGCTCCAGAAAGGCAGAAAACAATACTTTGATATAACTTGAGAACGAATTCAAAAAACAGTCCACTCTCAGAACAGGCCGCTTGGACACTTTCAGAACAGCTCTGTTAATGACTGAAATCAGCTCTTTAAGAGATTGTCAAAAGAGACTCTCAAAACGAAACGTTTATAACTTTTGAGCAAAAGGCTGCACACACGTAATTCAAGATACTCTGATTGTCATTTAGAGTTACATTATAGGAGCATTCAACAACAAGTCAAAATGTGCTTGAGAAAGGAAGAAAACAACACTTTGATATAACTTGAGAACGAATGCAAAAAACAGTCCACTCTCAGAACAGACCGCTTGGACACTTTCAGAACAGCTCTGTTAATGACTGAAACCAGCTCTTTAAGAGATTGTCAAAAGAGACTCTGAAAACGAAACGTTGATAACTTTTGAGCAAAAGGCTGCACACACGTAATTCAAGATACTCTGATTGTCATTTAGAGTTACATTATAGGAGCATTCAACAACAAGTCAAAATGTGCTCCAGAAAGGCAGAAAACAACACTTTGATATAACTTGAGAACGAATAAAAAAACAGTCCACTCTCAGAACAGGCCGCTTGGACACTTTCAGAACAGCTCTGTTAATGACTGAAACCAGCTCTTTAAGAGATTGTCAAAAGAGACTCTGAAAACGAAACGTTGATAACTTTTTAGCAAAAGGCTGCACACACGTAATTCAAGATACTCTGATTGTCATTTAGAGTTACATTATAGGAGCATTCAACAACAGGTCAAAATGTGCTCCAGAAAGGCAGAAAACAACACTTTGATATAACTTGACAACGAATTCAAAAAACAGTCCACTCTCAGATAAAGGCCGCTTGGACACTTTCAGAACAGCTCTGTTAATGACTGAAACCAGCTCTTTAAGAGATTGTCAAAAGAGACTCTGAAAACGAAACGTTGATAACTTTTTAGCAAAAGGCTGCACACACGAAATTCAAGATACTCTGATTGTCATTTAGAGTTACATTATAGGAGCATTCAACAACAAGTCAAAATGTGCTCCAGAAAAGCAGAAAACAACACTGATAGAACTTGACAACGAATGCAAATAACAGTCCACTCTCAGAACAGGCCGCTTGGACACTTTCAGAACAGCTCTGTTAATGACTGAAACCAGCTCTTTAAGAGATTGTCAAAAGAGACTCTGAAAACGAAACGTTGATCACTTTTGAGCAAAAGGCTGCACACACGTTATTCAAGTTGCTCTGATTGTCATTTAGAGTTACATTATAGGAGCATTCAACAACAAGTCAAAATGTGCTCCAGAAAGAACGAAAACAACACTTTGATATAACTTGAGAACGAATGCAAAAAACAGTCCACTCTCAGAACAGGCCGCTTGGACACTTTCATAACAGCTCTGTTAATGACTGAAATCAGCTCTTTAAGAGATTGTCAAAAGAGACTCTGAAAATGAAACGTTGATAACTTTTGAGCAAAAGGCTGCACACACGTAATTCAAGTTGCTCTGATTGTCATTTAGAGTTACATTATAGGAGCATTCAACAACAAGTCAAAATGTGCTCGAGAAAGGCAGAAAACAACACTTTGATAGTTTGATATAACTTGAGAACGAATGCAAAAAACTGTCCACTCTAAGAACAGGCCGCTTGGACACTTTCAGAACAGCTCTGTTAATGACTGAAAACAGCTCTCGAAGAGATTGTCAAAAGAGACTCCGAAAACGAAACGTTGATCACTTTTGAGCAAAAGGCTGCACACACAATTCAAGTTGCTCTGATTGTCATTTAGAGTTACATTATAGGAGCATTCAACAACAAGTCCAAATGTGCTCGAGAAAGGCAGAAAACAACACTTTGATATAACTTGAGAACGAATGCAAAAAACAGTCCACTCTCAGAACAGGCTGCTTGGACACTTTCAGAACAGCTCTGTTAATGACTGAAATCAGCTCTTTAAGAGATTGTCAAAAGAGACTCTGAAAACGAAACATTGATAACTTTTGAGCAAAAGGCTGCACACACGTAATTCAACATACTCTGATTGTCATTTAGAGTTACATTATAGGAGCATTCAACAACAAGTCAAAATGTGCTCCAGAAAGGCAGAAAACAACACTTTGATAGTTTGATATAACTTGAGAACGAATGCAAAAAACAGTCCACTCTAAGAACTGGCCGCTTGGACACTTTCAGAACAGCTCTGTTAATGACTGAAAACAGCTCTCGAAGAGATTGTCAAAAGAGACTCCGAAAACGAAACGTTGATCACTTTTGAGCAAAAGGCTGCACAGACGCAATTCAAGTTGCTCTGATTGTCATTTAGAGTTACATTATAGGAGCATTCAGCAACAAGTCAAAATGTGCTCCAGAAAAGCAGAAAACAACACTGATAGAACTTGAGAACGAATGCAAAAAACAGTCCACTCTCAGAACAGGCCGCTTGGACACTTTCAGAACAGCTCTGTTAATGACTGAAAACAGCTCTCGAAGAGATTGTCAAAAGAGACTCTGAAAACGAAACGTTGATCACTTTTGAGCAAAAGGCTGCACACACGCAATTCAAGTTGCTCTGATTGTCATTTAGAGTTACATTATAGGAGCATTCAACAACAAGTCAAAATGTGCTCGAGAAAGGCAGAAAACAACACTTTGATATAACTTGAGAACGAATGCAAAAAACAGTCCACTCTCAGAACAGGCTGCTTGGACACTTTCAGAACTGCTCTGTTAATGACTGAAATCAGCTCTTTAAGAGGTTGTCAAAAGAGACTCTGAAAACGAAACATTGATAACTTTTGAGCAAAAGGCTGCACACACGTAATTCAACATACTCTGATTGTCATTTAGAGTTACATTATAGGAGCATTCAACAACAAGTCAAAATGTGCTCCAGAAAGGCAGAAAACAACACTTTGATAGTTTGATATAACTTGAGAACGAATGCAAAAAACAGTCCACTCTAAGAACAGGCCGCTTGGACACTTTCAGACCAGCTCTGTTAATGACTGAAAACAGCTCTCGAAGAGATTGTCAAAAGAGACTCCGAAAACGAAACGTTGATCACTTTTGAGCAAAAGGCTGCACACACGCAATTCTTCAAGTTGCTCTGATTGTCATTTAGAGTTACATTATAGGAGCATTCAACAACAAGTCAAAATGTGCTCGAGAAAGGCAGAAAACAAC
This sequence comes from Nansenia antarctica, assembly GCF_963989245.1. NCBI lineage: Eukaryota > Metazoa > Chordata > Actinopteri > Argentiniformes > Microstomatidae > Nansenia > Nansenia antarctica. Next base: position 35,554,703 of record NC_137680.1, read on the forward strand.
ACTATGATATAACTTGAGAACGAATGCAAAAAACAGTCCACTCTCAGAACAGGCTGCTTGGACACTTTCCGAACAGCTCTGTTAATGACTGAAATCAGCTCTTTAAGAGATTGTCAAAAGAGACTCTGAAAACGAAACATTGATAACTTTTGCGCAAAAGGCTGCACACACGTAATTCAACATACTCTGATTGTCATTTAGAGTTACATTATAGGAGCATTCAACAACAAGTCAAAATGTGCTCCAGAAAGGCAGAAAACAACACTTTGATAGTTTGATATAACTTGAGAACGAATGCAAAAAACAGTCCACTCTAAGAACAGGCCGCTTGGACACTTTCAGAACAGCTCTGTTAATGACTGAAAACAGCTCTCGAAGAGATTGTCAAAAGAGACTCCGAAAACGAAACGTTGATCACTTTTGAGCAAAAGGCTGCACACACGCAATTCAAGTTGCTCTGATTGTCATTTAGAGTTACATTATAGGAGCATTCAGCAACAAGTCAAAATGTGCTCCAGAAAAGCAGAAAACAACACTGATAGAACTTGAGAACGAATGCAAAAAACAGTCCACTCTCAGAACAGGCTGCTTGGACACTTTCCGAACAGCTCTGTTAATGACTGAAATCAGCTCTTTAAGAGATTGTCAAAAGAGACTCTGAAAACGAAACATTGATAACTTTTGAGCAAAAGGCTGCACACACGTAATTCAACATACTCTGATTGTCATTTAGAGTTACATTATAGGAGCATTCAACAACAAGTCAAAATGTGCTCCAGAAAGGCAGAAAACAACACTTTGATAGTTTGATATAACTTGAGAACGAATGCAAAAAACAGTCCACTCTAAGAACAGGCCGCTTGGACACTTTCAGAACAGCTCTGTTAATGACTGAAAACAGCTCTCGAAGAGGTTGTCAAAAGAGACTCCGAAAACGAAACGTTGATCACTTTTGAGCAAAAGGCTGCACACACGCAATTCAAGTTGCTCTGATTGTCATTTAGAGTTACATTATAGGAGCATTCAGCAACAAGTCAAAATGTGCTCCAGAAAAGCAGAAAACAACACTGATAGAACTTGAGAACGAATGCAAAAAACAGTCCACTCTCAGAACAGGCCGCTTGGACACTTTCAGAACAGCTCTGTTAATGACTGAAATCAGCTCTTTAAGAGATTGTCAAAAGAGACTCTGAAAACGAAACATTGATAACTTTTGAGCAAAAGGCTGCACACACGTAATTCAACATACTCTGATTGTCATTTAGAGTTACATTATAGGAGCATTCAACAACAAGTCAAAATGTGCTCCAGAAAGGCAGAAAACAACACTTTGATAGTTTGATATAACTTGAGAACGAATGCAAAAAACAGTCCACTCTAAGAACAGGCCGCTTGGACACTTTCAGAACAGCTCTGTTAATGACTGAAAACAGCTCTCGAAGAGATTGTAAAAAGAGACTCCGAAAACGAAACTTTGATCACTTTTGAGCAAAAGGCTGCACACACGCAATTCAAGTTGCTCTGATTGTCATTTAGAGTTACACTATAGGAGCATTCAGCAACAAGTCAAAATGTGCTCCAGAAAAGCAGAAAACAACACTGATAGAACTTGAGAACGAATGCAAAAAACAGTCCACTCTCAGAACAGGCCGCTTGGACACTTTCAGAACAGCTCTGTTAATGACTGAAACCAGCTCTTTAAGAGATTGTCAAAAGAGACTCTGAAAACGAAACGTTGATAACTTTTTAGCAAAAGGCTGCACACACGTAATTCAAGATACTCTGATTGTCATTTAGAGTTACATTATAGGAGCATTCAACAACAGGTCAAAATGTGCTCCAGAAAGGCAGAAAACAACACTTTGATATAACTTGAGAACGAATTCAAAAAACAGTCCACTCTCAGATAAAGGCCGCTTGGACACTTTCAGAACAGCTCTGTTAATGACTGAAACCAGCTCTTTAAGAGATTGTCAAAAGAGACTCTGAAAACGAAACGTTGATAACTTTTTAGCAAAAGGCTGCACACACGTAATTCAAGATACTCTGATTGTCATTTAGAGTTACATTATAGGAGCATTCAACAACAAGTCAAAATGTGCTCCAGAAAAGCAGAAAACAACACTGATAGAACTTGAGAACGAATGCAAATAACAGTCCACTCTCAGAACAGGCCGCTTGGACACTTTCAGAACCGCTCTGTTAATGACTGAACCCAGCTCTTTAAGAGATTGTCAAAAGAGACTCTGAAAACGAAACGTTGATAACTTTTGAGCAAAAGGCTGCACACACGTTATTCAAGTTGCTCTGATTGTCATTTAGAGTTACATTATAGGAGCATTCAACAACAAGTCAAAATGTGCTCCAGAAAGAACGAAAACAACACTTTGATATAACTTGAGAACGAATGCAAAAAACAGTCCACTCTCAGAACAGGCCGCTTGGACACTTTCAGAACAGCTCTGTTAATGACTGAAATCAGCTCTTTAAGAGATTGTCAAAAGAGACTCTGAAAATGAAACGTTGATAACTTTTGAGCAAAAGGCTGCACACACGTAATTCAAGTTGCTCTGATTGTCATTTAGAGTTACATTATAGGAGCATTCAACAACAAGTCAAAATGTGCTCGAGAAAGGCAGAAAACAACACTTTGATATAACTTGAGAACGAATTCAAAAAACAGTCCACTCTCAGATAAAGGCCGCTTGGACACTTTCAGAACAGCTCTGTTAATGACTGAAATCAGCTCTTTAAGAGATTGTCAAAAGAGACTCTCAAAACGAAACGTTTATAACTTTTGAGCAAAAGGCTGCACACACGTAATTCAAGATACTCTGATTGTCATTTAGAGTTACATTATAGGAGCATTCAACAACAAGTCAAAATGTGCTTGAGAAAGGAAGAAAACAACACTTTGATATAACTTGAGAACGAATGCAAAAAACAGTCCACTCTCAGAACAGACCGCTTGGACACTTTCAGAACAGCTCTGTTAATGACTGAAACCAGCTCTTTAAGAGATTGTCAAAAGAGACTCTGAAAACGAAACGTTGATAACTTTTGAGCAAAAGGCTGCACACACGTAATTCAAGATACTCTGATTGTCATTTAGAGTTACATTATAGGAGCATTCAACAACAAGTCAAAATGTGCTCCAGAAAGGCAGAAAACAACACTTTGATATAACTTGAGAACGAATAAAAAAACAGTCCACTCTCAGAACAGGCCGCTTGGACACTTTCAGAACAGCTCTGTTAATGACTGAAACCAGCTCTTTAAGAGATTGTCAAAAGAGACTCTGAAAACGAAACGTTGATAACTTTTTAGCAAAAGGCTGCACACACGTAATTCAAGATACTCTGATTGTCATTTAGAGTTACATTATAGGAGCATTCAACAACAGGTTAAAATGTGCTCCAGAAAGGCAGAAAACAACACTTTGATATAACTTGACAACGAATTCAAAAAACAGTCCACTCTCAGATAAAGGCCGCTTGGACACTTTCAGAACAGCTCTGTTAATGACTGAAACCAGCTCTTTAAGAGATTGTCAAAAGAGACTCTGAAAACGAAACGTTGATAACTTTTTAGCAAAAGGCTGCACACACGTAATTCAAGATACTCTGATTGTCATTTAGAGTTACATTATAGGAGCATTCAACAACAAGTCAAAATGTGCTCCAGAAAAGCAGAAAACAACACTGAAAGAACTTGAGAACGAATGCAAATAACAGTCCACTCTCAGAACAGGCCGCTTGGACACTTTCAGAACAGCTCTGTTAATGACTGAAACCAGCTCTTTAAGAGATTGTCAAAAGAGACTCTGAAAACGAAACGTTGATCACTTTTGAGCAAAAGGCTGCACACACGTTATTCAAGTTGCTCTGATTGTCATTTAGAGTTACATTATAGGAGCATTCAACAACAAGTCAAAATGTGCTCCAGAAAGAACGAAAACAACACTTTGATATAACTTGAGAACGAATGCAAAAAACAGTCCACTCTCAGAACAGGCCGCTTGGACACTTTCATAACAGCTCTGTTAATGACTGAAATCAGCTCTTTAAGAGATTGTCAAAAGAGACTCTGAAAATGAAACGTTGATAACTTTTGAGCAAAAGGCTGCCCACACGTAATTCAAGTTGCTCTGATTGTCATTTAAAGTTACATTATAGGAGCATTCAACAACAAGTCAAAATGTGCTCGAGAAAGGCAGAAAACAACACTTTGATAGTTTGATATAACTTGAGAACGAATGCAAAAAACAGTCCACTCTCAGAACAGGCCGCTTGGACACTTTCAGAACAGCTCTGTTAATGACTGAAAACAGCTCTCGAAGAGATTGTCAAAAGAGACTCTGAAAACGAAACGTTGATCACTTTTGAGCAAAAGGCTGCACACACGCAATTCAAGTTGCTCTGATTGTCATTTAGAGTTACATTATAGGAGCATTCAACAACAAGTCAAAATGTGCTCGAGAAAGGCAGAAAACAACACTTTGATATAACTTGAGAACGAATGCAAAAAACAGTCCACTCTCAGAACAGGCTGCTTGGACACTTTCAGAACTGCTCTGTTAATGACTGAAATCAGCTCTTTAAGAGGTTGTCAAAAGAGACTCTGAAAACGAAACATTGATAACTTTTGAGCAAAAGGCTGCACACACGTAATTCAACATACTCTGATTGTCATTTAGAGTTACATTATAGGAGCATTCAACAACAAGTCAAAATGTGCTCCAGAAAGGCAGAAAACAACACTTTGATAGTTTGATATAACTTGAGAACGAATGCAAAAAACAGTCCACTCTAAGAACAGGCCGCTTGGACACTTTCAGACCAGCTCTGTTAATGACTGAAAACAGCTCTCGAAGAGATTGTCAAAAGAGACTCCGAAAACGAAACGTTGATCACTTTTGAGCAAAAGGCTGCACACACGCAATTCAAGTTGCTCTGATTGTCATTTAGAGTTACATTCAGTGGCGTAGCGGACGGGCCCGCAAGCGACGCACCGCGGGGGGGCCCCAGCCACTAGGGGGCCCCCTAACATTGGATCCACTTTTTTTATTTTTTTATTTTTTTTAATAATTTAAAAATATATAAAACAAAGAAAATAAGTGGCCCTTCATTGTGTCAACCTTAATTTTAATATATAGGCCTATATTAAAAAATATATACATGGTTAGCCGTATCCAATAGCAACATGACTTTGACGTCACACGTAGGCAGCGAGACACAAGGAAAATGAGCAAGCGAAAATACAATACAAAGTACAATAAGCATTCTTTAGGTGGTGATAGATTCTCTATTCGGACATTATAGCCGCTATATGTGGGACTGTCGGTCCGATATTGTAAAAAAATCCAATAAAAAATGTATGTTTACGGAAGTACATGTCTCAAGTATTATCTCGGCGGTTAGTCGAGTGAAAGAAAAACAACATACAGATGATAATTCACACAATATAATACCACGAAAGCGTACAGCACTAAACAATAACATTTATTTGGGCAGCATCATACTCAAACTCAGGCAGAAAGGCAGGGTCCGGCCAGGTTCACAGTCACAGGCTGTCAGTGCATCATACAGGTACATAATTCAGCATGGTTAGGCTATATATAGCTGTTTCTTTTTCTATTCTACTATTCTATTCTACTTCTGCTGTCTGCGTCTCCCTGGGTATTCCTAGACCAGATGGCAAACAGTAAAGAAATGCCACAATATACCAGGACTTAAGAAACGAGATGTCCAACAAAGGATTAGACTAACCCTGGCCAATTTTACGCAACAAGTAGACTCTGATGCAGCGGAGACAGGGTTGCCAGATTGGCTGGTTTTTGGTGGATTTAGAAGTTTTTAGATTGATTAGGTTGGAAATTCTCAATCCCATCTGGCAACCCTTAGCGGAGAGTCTACAGATTATGTTTACAGATATCACACTGCTGTGCACACCACACTTTGTTAAAATAAATAAAGCTTGTACTATTCTACTTATAATACATTCTACTGATATAGTGTAGTCTACCATTTGGTTTTAGTTATAGGCTATTGCTCTCACTTGTTTGTACCTTTTGCTAAGTCAAGCATTTAGAATGTAGAGTGCATATTGCGAAATTTCGCAACGTCAATAACGCATCGGCCTCTAAAAAACGCACTTTTTATTTTTTTTTATTTTTACTCCGTTGCGAAAGGGCCCCCGCCGCCACCTTGCGGGGGGGCCCCGGGATTTTGCGCTACGCCACTGGTTACATTATAGGAGCATTCAGCAACAAGTCAAAATGTGCTCCAGAAAAGCAGAAAACAACACTGATAGAACTTGAGAACGAATGCAAAAAACAGTCCACTCTCAGAACAGGCCGCTTGGACACTTTCAGAACAGCTCTGTTAATGACTGAAATCAGCTCTTTAAGAGATTGTCAAAAGAGACTCTGAAAACGAAACATTGATAACTTTTGAGCAAAAGGCTGCACACACGTAATTCAACATACTCTGATTGTCATTTAGAGTTACATTATAGGAGCATTCAACAACAAGTCAAAATGTGCTCCAGAAAGGCAGAAAACAACACTTTGATAGTTTGATATAACTTGAGAACGAATGCAAAAAACAGTCCACTCTAAGAACAGGCCGCTTGGACACTTTCAGAACAGCTCTGTTAATGACTGAAAACAGCTCTCGAAGAGATTGTAAAAAGAGACTCCGAAAACGAAACTTTGATCACTTTTGAGCAAAAGGCTGCACACACGCAATTCAAGTTGCTCTGATTGTCATTTAGAGTTACATTATAGGAGCATTCAGCAACAAGTCAAAATGTGCTCCAGAAAAGCAGAAAACAACACTGATAGAACTTGAGAACGAATGCAAAAAACAGTCCACTCTCAGAACAGACCGCTTGGACACTTTCAGAACAGCTCTGTTAATGACTGAAAACAGCTCTCAAAGAGATTGTCAAAAGAGACTCTGAAAACGAAACGTTGATCACTTTTGAGCAAAAGGCTGCACACACGCAATTCAAGTTGCTCTGATTGTCATTTAGAGTTACATTATAGGAGCATTCAACAACAAGTCAAAATGTGCTCGAGAAAGGCAGAAAACAACACTTTGATATAACTTGAGAACGAATGCAAAAAACAGTCCACTCTCAGAACAGGCTGCTTGGACACTTTCCGAACAGCTCTGTTAATGACTGAAATCAGCTCTTTAAGAGATTGTCAAAAGAGACTCTGAAAACGAAACATTGATAACTTTTGAGCAAAAGGCTGCACACACGTAATTCAACATACTCTGATTGTCATTTAGAGTTACATTATAGGAGCATTCAACAACAAGTCAAAATGTGCTCCAGAAAGGCAGAAAACAACACTTTGATAGTTTGATATAACTTGAGAACGAATGCAAAAAACAGTCCACTCTAAGAACAGGCCGCTTGGACACTTTCAGAACAGCTCTGTTAATGACTGAAAACAGCTCTCGAAGAGATTGTCAAAAGAGACTCCGAAAACGAAACGTTGATCACTTTTGAGCAAAAGGCTGCACACACGCAATTCAAGTTGCTCTGATTGTCATTTAGAGTTACATTATAGGAGCATTCAGCAACAAGTCAAAATGTGCTCCAGAAAAGCAGAAAACAACACTGATAGAACTTGAGAACGAATGCAAAAAACAGTCCACTCTCAGAACTGGCCGCTTGGACACTTTCAGAACAGCTCTGTTAATGACTGAAAACAGCTCTCGAAGAGATTGTCAAAAGAGATTCTGAAAACGAAATGTTAATCACTTTTGAGCAAAAGGCTGCACACACGCAATTCAAGTTGCTCTGATTGTCATTTAGAGTTACATTATAGGAGCATTCAACAACAAGTCAAAATGTGCTCGAGAAAGGCAGAAAACAACACTTTGATATAACTTGAGAACGAATGCAAAAAACAGTCCACTCTCAGAACAGGCTGCTTGGACACTTTCAGAACAGCTCTGTTAATGACTGAAAACAGCTCTCGAAGAGATTGTAAAAAGAGACTCCGAAAACGAAACTTTGATCACTTTTGAGCAAAAGGCTGCACACACGCAATTCAAGTTGCTCTGATTGTCATTTAGAGTTACATTATAGGAGCATTCAGCAACAAGTCAAAATGTGCTCCAGAAAAGCAGAAAACAACACTGATAGAACTTGAGAACGAATGCAAAAAACAGTCCACTCTCAGAACTGGCCGCTTGGACACTTTCAGAACAGCTCTGTTAATGACTGAAAACAGCTCTCGAAGAGATTGTCAAAAGAGATTCTGAAAACGAAACGTTAATCACTTTTGAGCAAAAGGCTGCACACACGCAATTCAAGTTGCTCTGATTGTCATTTAGAGTTACATTATAGGAGCATTCAACAACAAGTCAAAATGTGCTCGAGAAAGGCAGAAAACAACACTTTGATATAACTTGAGAACGAATGCAAAAAACAGTCCACTCTCAGAACAGGCTGCTTGGACACTTTCAGAACAGCTCTGTTAATGACTGAAATCAGCTCTTTAAGAGATTGTCAAAAGAGACTCTGAAAACGAAACATTGATAACTTTTGAGCAAAAGGCTGCACACACGTAATTCAACATACTCTGATTGTCATTTAGAGTTACATTATAGGAGCATTCAACAACAAGTCAAAATGTGCTCCAGAAAGGCAGAAAACAACACTTTGATAGTTTGATATAACTTGAGAACGAATGCAAAAAACAGTCCACTCTAAGAACAGGCCGCTTGGACACTTTCAGAACAGCTCTGTTAATGACTGAAAACAGCTCTCGAAGAGATTGTCAAAAGAGACTCCGAAAACGAAACTTTGATCACTTTTGAGCAAAAGGCTGCACACACGCAATTCAAGTTGCTCTGATTGTCATTTAGAGTTACATTATAGGAGCATTCAGCAACAAGTCAAAATGTGCTCCAGAAAAGCAGAAAACAACACTGATAGAACTTGAAAACGAATGCAAAAAACAGTCCACTCTCAGAACAGGCCGCTTGGACACTTTCAGAACAGCTCTGTTAATGACTGAAAACAGCTCTCGAAGAGATTGTAAAAAGAGACTCCGAAAACGAAACTTTGATCACTTTTGAGCAAAAGGCTGCACACACGCAATTCAAGTTGCTCTGATTGTCATTTAGAGTTACATTATAGGAGCATTCAGCAACAAGTCAAAATGTGCTCCAGAAAAGCAGAAAACAACACTGATAGAACTTGAGAACGAATGCAAAAAACAGTCCACTCTCAGAACAGGCCGCTTGGACACTTTCAGAACAGCTCTGTTAATGACTGAAAACAGCTCTCAAAGAGATTGTCAAAAGAGACTCTGAAAACGAAACGTTGATCACTTTTGAGCAAAAGGCTGCACACACGCAATTCAAGTTGCTCTGATTGTCATTTAGAGTTACATTATAGGAGCATTCAACAACAAGTCAAAATGTGCTCGAGAAAGGCAGAAAACAACACTTTGATATAACTTGAGAACGAATGCAAAAAACAGTCCACTCTCAGAACAGGCTGCTTGGACACTTTCCGAACAGCTCTGTTAATGACTGAAATCAGCTCTTTAAGAGATTGTCAAAAGAGACTCTGAAAACGAAACATTGATAACTTTTGAGCAAAAGGCTGCACACACGTAATTCAACATACTCTGATTGTCATTTAGAGTTACATTATAGGAGCATTCAACAACAAGTCAAAATGTGCTCCAGAAAGGCAGAAAACAACACTTTGATAGTTTGATATAACTTGAGAACGAATGCAAAAAACAGTCCACTCTAAGAACAGGCCGCTTGGACACTTTCAGAACAGCTCTGTTAATGACTGAAAACAGCTCTCGAAGAGATTGTCAAAAGAGACTCCGAAAACGAAACGCTGATCACTTTTGAGCAAAAGGCTGCACACACGCAATTCAAGTTGCTCTGATTGTCATTTAGAGTTACATTATAGGAGCATTCAGCAACAAGTCAAAATGTGCTCCAGAAAAGCAGAAAACAACACTGATAGAACTTGAGAACGAATGCAAAAAACAGTCCACTCTCAGAACAGGCCGCTTGGACACTTTCAGAACAGCTCTGTTAATGACTGAAATCAGCTCTTTAAGAGATTGTCAAAAGAGACTCTGAAAACGAAACATTGATAACTTTTGAGCAAAAGGCTGCACACACGTAATTCAACATACTCTGATTGTCATTTAGAGTTACATTATAGGAGCATTCAACAACAAGTCAAAATGTGCTCCAGAAAGGCAGAAAACAACACTTTGATAGTTTGATATAACTTGAGAACGAATGCAAAAAACAGTCCACTCTAAGAACAGGCCGCTTGGACACTTTCAGAACAGCTCTGTTAATGACTGAAAACAGCTCTCGAAGAGATTGTCAAAAGAAACTCCGAAAACGAAACGTTGATCACTTTTGAGCAAAAGGCTGCACACACGCAATTCAAGTTGCTCTGATTGTCATTTAGAGTTACATTATAGGAGCATTCAACAACAAGTCAAAATGTGCTCGAGAAAGGCAGAAAACAACACTTTGATATAACTTGAGAACGAATGCAAAAAACAGTCCACTCTAAGAACAGGCCGCTTGGACACTTTCAGAACAGCTCTGTTAATGACTGAAAACAGCTCTCGAAGAGATTGTAAAAAGAGACTCCGAAAACGAAACTTTGATCACTTTTGAGCAAAAGGCTGCACACACGCAATTCAAGTTGCTCTGATTGTCATTTAGAGTTACATTATAGGAGCATTCAGCAACAAGTCAAAATGTGCTCCAGAAAAGCAGAAAACAACACTGATAGAACTTGAGAACGAATGCAAAAAACAGTCCACTCTCAGAACAGGCCGCTTGGACACTTTCAGAACAGCTCTGTTAATGACTGAAAACAGCTCTCAAAGAGATTGTCAAAAGAGACTCTGAAAACGAAACATTGATAACTTTTGAGCAAAAGGCTGCACACACGTAATTCAACATACTCTGATTGTCATTTAGAGTTACATTATAGGAGCATTCAACAACAAGTCAAAATGTGCTCCAGAAAGGCAGAAAACAACACTTTGATAGTTTGATATAACTTGAGAACGAATGCAAAAAACAGTCCACTCTAAGAACAGGCCGCTTGGACACTTTCAGAACAGCTCTGTTAATGACTGAAAACAGCTCTCGAAGAGATTGTCAAAAGAGACTCTGAAAACGAAACGTTGATCACTTTTGAGCAAAAGGCTGCACACACGCAATTCAAGTTGCTCTGATTGTCATTTAGAGTTACATTATAGGAGCATTCAACAACAAGTCAAAATGTGCTCGAGAAAGGCAGAAAACAGCACTTTGATAGTTTGATATAACTTGAGAACGAATGCAAAAAACAGTCCACTCTAAGAACAGGCCGCTTGGACACTTTCAGAACAGCTCTGTTAATGACTGAAAACAGCTCTCGAAGAGATTGTCAAAAGAGACTCCGAAAACGAAACGTTGATCACTTTTGAGCAAAAGGCTGCACACACGCAATTCAAGTTGCTCTGATTGTCATTTAGAGTTACATTATAGGAGCATTCAGCAACAAGTCAAAATGTGCTCCAGAAAAGCAGAAAACAACACTGATAGAACTTGAGAACGAATGCAAAAAACAGTCCACTCTCAGAACAGGCCGCTTGGACACTTTCAGAACAGCTCTGTTAATGACTGAAAACAGCTCTCGAAGAGATTGTAAAAAGAGACTCCGAAAACGAAACTTTGATCACTTTTGAGCAAAAGGCTGCACACACGCAATTCAAGTTGCTCTGATTGTCATTTAGAGTTACATTATAGGAGCATTCAACAACAAGTCAAAATGTGCTCGAGAAAGGCAGAAAACAACACTTTGATATAACTTGAGAACGAATGCAAAAAACAGTCCACTCTCAGAACAGGCTGCTTGGACTTTTTCAGAACAGCTCTGTTAATGACTGAAATCAGCTCATTAAGAGATTGTCAAAAGAGACTCTGAAAACGAAACATTGATAACTTTTGAGCAAAAGGCTGCACACACGTAATTCAACATACTCTGATTGTCATTTAGAGTTACATTATAGGAGCATTCAACAACAAGTCAAAATGTGCTCCAGAAAGGCAGAAAACAACACTTTGATAGTTTGATATAACTTGAGAACGAATGCAAAAAACAGTCCACTCTAAGAACAGGCCGCTTGGACACTTTCAGAACAGCTCTGTTAATGACTGAAAACAGCTCTCGAAGAGATTGTCAAAAGAGACTCCGAAAACGAAACTTTGATCACTTTTGAGCAAAAGGCTGCACACACGCAATTCAAGTTGCTCTGATTGTCATTTAGAGTTACATTATAGGAGCATTCAGCAACAAGTCAAAATGTGCTCCAGAAAAGCAGAAAACAACACTGATAGAACTTGAGAACGAATGCAAAAAACAGTCCACTCTCAGAACAGGCCGCTTGGACACTTTCAGAACAGCTCTGTTAATGACTGAAAACAGCTCTCGAAGAGATTGTAAAAAGAGACTCCGAAAACGAAACTTTGATCACTTTTGAGCAAAAGGCTGCACACACGCAATTCAAGTTGCTCTGATTGTCATTTAGAGTTACATTATAGGAGCATTCAGCAACAAGTCCAAATGTGCTCCAGAAAAGCAGAAAACAACACTGATAGAACTTGAGAACGAATGCAAAAAACAGTCCACTCTCAGAACAGGCCGCTTGGACACTTTCAGAACAGCTCTGTTAATGACTGAAAACAGCTCTCGAAGAGATTGTCAAAAGAGACTCTGAAAACGAAACGTTGATCACTTTTGAGCAAAAGGCTGCACACACGCAATTCAAGTTGCTCTGATTGTCATTTAGAGTTACATTATAGGAGCATTCAACAACAAGTCAAAATGTGCTCGAGAAAGGCAGAAAACAGCACTTTGATAGTTTGATATAACTTGAGAACGAATGCAAAAAACAGTCCACTCTAAGAACAGGCCGCTTGGACACTTTCAGAACAGCTCTGTTAATGACTGAAAACAGCTCTCGAAGAGATTGTCAAAAGAGACTCCGAAAACGAAACGTTGATCACTTTTGAGCAAAAGGCTGCACACACGCAATTCAAGTTGCTCTGATTGTCATTTAGAGTTACATTATAGGAGCATTCAGCAACAAGTCAAAATGTGCTCCAGAAAAGCAGAAAACAACACTGATAGAACTTGAGAACGAATGCAAAAAACAGTCCACTCTCAGAACAGGCCGCTTGGACACTTTCAGAACAGCTCTGTTAATGACTGAAAACAGCTCTCGAAGAGATTGTAAAAAGAGACTCCGAAAACGAAACTTTGATCACTTTTGAGCAAAAGGCTGCACACACGCAATTCAAGTTGCTCTGATTGTCATTTAGAGTTACATTATAGGAGCATTCAACAACAAGTCAAAATGTGCTCGAGAAAGGCAGAAAACAACACTTTGATATAACTTGAGAACGAATGCAAAAAACAGTCCACTCTCAGAACAGGCTGCTTGGACTTTTTCAGAACAGCTCTGTTAATGACTGAAATCAGCTCTTTAAGAGATTGTCAAAAGAGACTCTGAAAACGAAACATTGATAACTTTTGAGCAAAAGGCTGCACACACGTAATTCAACATACTCTGATTGTCATTTAGAGTTACATTATAGGAGCATTCAACAACAAGTCAAAATGTGCTCCAGAAAGGCAGAAAACAACACTTTGATAGTTTGATATAACTTGAGAACGAATGCAAAAAACAGTCCACTCTAAGAACAGGCCGCTTGGACACTTTCAGAACAGCTCTGTTAATGACTGAAAACAGCTCTCGAAGAGATTGTCAAAAGAGACTCCGAAAACGAAACTTTGATCACTTTTGAGCAAAAGGCTGCACACACGCAATTCAAGTTGCTCTGATTGTCATTTAGAGTTACATTATAGGAGCATTCAGCAACAAGTCAAAATGTGCTCCAGAAAAGCAGAAAACAACACTGATAGAACTTGAGAACGAATGCAAAAAACAGTCCACTCTCAGAACAGGCCGCTTGGACACTTTCAGAACAGCTCTGTTAATGACTGAAAACAGCTCTCGAAGAGATTGTAAAAAGAGACTCCGAAAACGAAACTTTGATCACTTTTGAGCAAAAGGCTGCACACACGCAATTCAAGTTGCTCTGATTGTCATTTAGAGTTACATTATAGGAGCATTCAGCAACAAGTCAAAATGTGCTCCAGAAAAGCAGAAAACAACACTGATAGAACTTGAGAACGAATGCAAAAAACAGTCCACTCTCAGAACAGGCCGCTTGGACACTTTCAGAACAGCTCTGTTAATGACTGAAAACAGCTCTCAAAGAGATTGTCAAAAGAGACTCTGAACACGAAACATTGATAACTTTTGAGCAAAAGGCTGCACACACGTAATTCAACATACTCTGATTGTCATTTAGAGTTACATTATAGGAGCATTCAACAACAAGTCAAAATGTGCTCCAGAAAGGCAGAAAACAACACTTTGATAGTTTGATATAACTTGAGAACGAATGCAAAAAACAGTCCACTCTAAGAACAGGCCGCTTGGACACTTTCAGAACAGCTCTGTTAATGACTGAAAACAGCTCTCGAAGAGATTGTCAAAAGAGACTCTGAAAACGAAACGTTGATCACTTTTGAGCAAAAGGCTGCACACACGCAATTCAAGTTGCTCTGATTGTCATTTAGAGTTACATTATAGGAGCATTCAACAACAAGTCAAAATGTGCTCGAGAAAGGCAGAAAACAGCACTTTGATAGTTTGATATAACTTGAGAACGAATGCAAAAAACAGTCCACTCTAAGAACAGGCCGCTTGGACACTTTCAGAACAGCTCTGTTAATGACTGAAAACAGCTCTCGAAGAGATTGTCAAAAGAGACTCCGAAAACGAAACGTTGATCACTTTTGAGCAAAAGGCTGCACACACGCAATTCAAGTTGCTCTGATTGTCATTTAGAGTTACATTATAGGAGCATTCAGCAACAAGTCAAAATGTGCTCCAGAAAAGCAGAAAACAACACTGATAGAACTTGAGAACGAATGCAAAAAACAGTCCACTCTCAGAACAGGCCGCTTGGACACTTTCAGAACAGCTCTGTTAATGACTGAAAACAGCTCTCGAAGAGATTGTAAAAAGAGACTCCGAAAACGAAACTTTGATCACTTTTGAGCAAAAGGCTGCACACACGCAATTCAAGTTGCTCTGATTGTCATTTAGAGTTACATTATAGGAGCATTCAACAACAAGTCAAAATGTGCTCGAGAAAGGCAGAAAACAACACTTTGATATAACTTGAGAACGAATGCAAAAAACAGTCCACTCTCAGAACAGGCTGCTTGGACACTTTCAGAACAGCTCTGTTAATGACTGAAATCAGCTCTTTAAGAGATTGTCAAAAGAGACTCTGAAAACGAAACATTGATAACTTTTGAGCAAAAGGCTGCACACACGTAATTCAACATACTCTGATTGTCATTTAGAGTTACATTATAGGAGCATTCAACAACAAGTCAAAATGTGCTCCAGAAAGGCAGAAAACAACACTTTGATAGTTTGATATAACTTGAGAAGAAATGCAAAAAACAGTCCACTCTAAGAACAGGCCGCTTGGACACTTTCAGAACAGCTCTGTTAATGACTGAAAACAGCTCTCGAAGAGATTGTCAAAAGAGACTCCGAAAACGAAACGTTGATCACTTTTGAGCAAAAGGCTGCACACACGCAATTCAAGTTGCTCTGATTGTCATTGTTATGACACGGGGGCGAGGGAGCTCAAGGACACGACACCGGAGGCAGAATATAGTGTTAGCCCCGTAGGGTATTTATTTACAGTGCAGGTGGGTGGAAACACAGATGATGAGTCCGGAGGTTTCAGCCTGGCGGGCTGGGGGTTTCAACCTGGCGGGATGGCGGTAGTGGTTGGCATAGGCTGTGGAGGAACAGGAAAGCAGGGTAAGTCTCCACGGTAGGCCAGTACACAAGATATCAACGAATCATAAGAATAGGCACAAGAGCAAAGTTCATAACTAATCACAGCGGATACTTGCCAGGTCATTCTTAGGGAAGAACTGACGATGATTGAAGGGAGTCCAGGGTAGATGTAGCCAGAGGGTTGATTGGGGAGTGGAGACAGGTGTGTGGGTTTGACTGTGGCTGGATAACCCTCCAATCACCGGGAACGAGCTTCACCTGCGGCGGAGAGCACGCTGTGCTCGGGTTGTGGGGGCGGGGGAGGGCGTGTGTGACGGCCCAGCCGTAACAGGACCCCCCCCCGAGGGGGAGCCTCCTGGCGACCGGCCCGGAGCCTCCGGGTGGGCCCGATAGAAGTCCCTGAGGAGGACTGGGGACATGATCTGGGACCGGGGAATCCAGCTCCGTTCCTCTGGGCCATATCCTTCCCAGTCCACCAGGTACTGGAAACCCCGGCCACAGCGACGAGCCCTGAGGAGCCTCCTTACCGCCCACTGGGGGTGGCCATCCACCAACTGAGGAGGGGGCGGTGCAGGGGCTGGTGGCATCAGGTCGCTGGCGACATGGGGCTTAACCCGGGAGACGTGGAACACCGGGTGGATCCGACGGAGGGAGTGAGGGAGGACCAGCCGGATGGCAGCGGGGTTGATGACCCGGTCGATGACGTAGGGGCCGATGTACCTCGACGCCAACTTCCGGGAGGGGACATTGAGGGGGAGATCCGCCGTGGAGAGCCAGACCCTCTGGCCCACCTGGTACACCGGAGCTGGAGTGCGACGACGGTTGGCGCTTCGGGTAGTTCGGGCGGTGGCCCGAAGCAAGGCCGAGCGTACGGAGGTCCAGACCCGACGACAGCGAAGGAGGTGTGCCTGGACTGATGGTACCGACGCTTCGCCCTCCTGGGTAGAAAGCAGGGGTGGCTGGTACCCCAAGGAGCACTCGAAGGGGGACCGGCCGGTGGCTTCATTCACCATGGCGTTCAGGGAGTACTCCACCCAGGGTAGGTCCTTGCTCCAGGAGGATGGATGGAGGGAGGACATGCAGCGGAGTGCCGACTCCAGGCTCTGGTTGGCTCTCTCCGCCTGCCCATTGGTCTGGGGATGGTAGCCGGAGGAGAGGCTGGTCGTGGCCCCAATCCCCGAACAGAAGGCCTGCCACACCTTGGATGTGAACTGGGGGCCACGGTCGGAAACCACATCCTGGGGAAGCCCGTAAAGCCGGAAGACGTGGGTGGTGAGTAGCTCCGCCGTCTCCGCCGAGGTCGGTAGCTTTGCCAGAGCTACCAACCGCACGGACTTGGAGAAGCGGTCCACGATGGTGAGGATGACCGTGTTGCCTAGGGACGGGGGAAGGCCGGTCACGAAGTCCATGGCGAGGTGGGACCACGGTCGACCGGGCACGGGTAGAGGCCGCAGCAGTCCTGAAGGCGGCCGGTGGGATGCCTTGCTGCGAGCGCAGGTAGGGCAGGCCGAGACGAACTCCCTGACGTTCGCGGCCATGGTGGACCACCAGAACCGCCGGCGCAGGAAGGACAGTGTGCGTAGGGCCCCAGGATGGCAGGCGAAGCGGCTGGCGTGGCCCCACTGCATCACCTTGGTTCTGACGGCGTCCGGGACGAAGAGACGGCCGGGGGACCCCGGTCGGGGATCTGGCTGGGTGCGCTGTGCAGCTCTGACCACTGCCTCGATCTCCAGGGTGACCACTCCAACGACCCGGGAGGATGGAACGATGGTGTCAGGAGTGGTGGGTTCCTCCTCTGCGGCATGGAGCCGAGAAAGGGAGTCAGCCTTGGCGTTCAGGGAGCCCGGACGGAACGTGAGGTGGAAGTTAAACCGCCCGAGGAACAGGGCCCAGCGTGCCTGACGGGAGTTCAACCGCCTGGCCGACTTGATGTAGGTTAGGTTCTTGTGGTCCGACCAGACGGTGAAGGGGTGCTCTGCGCCCTCCAGCCAGTGCCGCCACTCGTGGAACGCCTCCACCACCGCCAGCAGCTCGCGGTTCCCGATGTCGTAGTTGGCCTCGGCGGAGGTATAACGGCGGGAGTAGAAGGCGCAGGGGTGCACGGTCTGGTCCTCCGATCGTTGAGAGAGCACGCCACCGACGCCCGTGTCTGAGGCGTCCACTTCCACAATGAAGGGCCTAGAGGGGTCTGGGTTGATTAGGACCGGCGCCGAGGTGAAGAGCCTCTTCAGGTCACTGAAGGCAGCGCTGGCTGCTGGTGTCCACGTGAACTGGCGCAGGGGGGAGGTGAGGGCAGTGAGGGGGGCGGCTACCCGGCTGAAGTCCCGGATGAATCGCCGGTAGAAGTTGGCAAAGCCGAGAAATGACTGCAGCTGTTTCCGGGTGGTAGGTTGGCCCCACTCGACGACGGCCCGAGTCTTCTTGGGGTCAGGGCGAGTCAACCCACCCTCCACGATGAGCCCCAGGAATTCCACCGAGTGAGTGTGGAACGAGCACTTCTCAGCCTTAATAAAAAGGCGATTCTCCAGTAGGCGCTGGAGGACTAGGCGGACATGTTGGACATGCTCCTCAGGGTTCCTGGAGAATACTAGGATGTCATCCAGGTAGAGGACGACAAAGATGTCCAGCATGTCCCTGAGGACGTCGTTCATGAGGGCCTGAAAGACGGAGGGGGCGTTAGTGAGACCAAAGGGCATGACCAGGTACTCATAGTGGCCACGGGGGGTCTTGAACGCCGTCCTCCACTCGTCACCCTCACGAATCCGGACCAGATGGTAGGCGTTCCGGAGGTCCAGCTTAGTGAAGATGGTGGCCCCAAGGAGGGGCTCAAAGTTGGAGCTCATGAGGGGGAGAGGATAGGTGTTCCGGACGGTGATGGCATTGAGCTCACGGTAGTCAATGCATGGCCTGAGGGTTCCATCCTTCTTCTTCACGAAGAAAAACCCCGCTGCCACCGGGGAGTGTGATGGACGGATGAGCCCCTCAGCCAGACAGTCGGAGATGTAGGTGTCCATGGCTGCCTTCTCCGGGGGGGCAAGGTTGTAGAGGCGACTGACCGGAAGTTTGTTGCCAGGGCGGAGCTCGACGGCACAGTCGTAGGGCCGGTGAGGCGGCAGGGTGCGAGCACGCTCCTTGCTGAAGGCCTCTCCGAGGTCGTGGTAGACCTCTGGGATGGAGGAGAGGTCAGGGGGAGCCGGAGGCGGTCGCAGAGGCGATGTGGGGGTATGGGCGGCACGGAGGCACCGGGCGTAGCATGCGGTACTCCAGCTCAGGATACGTCCCTCACCATAGCTGACATGGGGAATGTGGAGCTCGAGCCACGGTCGTCCCAGGATGAGCGGGGACTGGGGGGTCTTGAGGATGTAAAACCGGATCTCCTCCACATGGTTCCCCGAGACGGTCAAGGAGAGGGGTGTAGAGCGGTGGGTGAGAGGCCCCAGGCTGTGTCCGTCTAGGGCTGAGACGGAGAGGGGGGTCTCGAGGGCAACGAGGGGAACGGCAGCTGAGCGGGCCAGCTGGGCGTCCATAAAGTTCTCGTCTGCTCCCGAGTCAATAATGGCCTCGACCGTGAGGTTCTGCCCCTGCCAGGAGAGGGTGACAGAGAACCTGGCTGGGCTGGTGGTAGGTGGGGATTGAGAGGCACGGCTCACCCGGATTCCCCCTTCGGGTGAGCCTGCCCTTTTGATAGGGACGGGCAGGTGTCACGGAGGTGTCCCTTCTCTCCACAGTAGAGGCACAGTCCCTGGGCCCTTCTCCTCTCCTTCTCCGCCGTGGTGAGGCGGGCTCGACCAAGCTGCATCGGCTCCTCGCCAGTGCATGGGGTGTAGGTCGACTCCCGTGCGGAGGAGGGGTTGGCTGTGACGATAGGGTCCTGGGGGCGTGGCGAGCTGGTCTGGTAGCGCCCTCTCTCTCTCCGACGCTCCCGGGAGCGCTCGTCAACGTCGATGGCTAGGGCCACTAGTTCGTCCAGGGCGGCGGGTCTGTCCCGGACGAGCTCGTCCTTGATGGCCTCACTCAGCCCCTGGCGGAAAGCAGATCGCAGTGCCCTGTCATTCCATCCGCTTCCGGCTGCCAGGGTGCGAAACTCGGTAGAGTAGGCCGCCGCGGTCCGGTTCCCCTGGTGGAGTGACATCAGTCGCGCCCCGACCTCCTGTCCGGCAGTGGGGTGGTCGAAAACCCTCTTGAACTCCGTGAGGAAGGTAGCGTAGTCACCGAACAGGTCAGGGCGGGCGCAGAGGGTGGCCTGGACCCAATTCAGGGCGTCGCCGGTGGTGAGGTTGGTGATGAACGCCACCCGGGCTGCCGGCGACCAGAACTGGCTGGGCTGATGCGAGAACACCAACTCGCACTGGAGGATGAAGCCTCGGAACTGGGCGAAGGCTCCGTCGAAGGGGCGGGGGCTGGCTAGGTGGGGCTCCCGTGGCTGTCCAGTAGGTGGTGCCGGTAGCTGGGCAGGGTCAGGGAGAGCAGGGGGGGGGGCAAAGGCTGCGAGCGCGGCCACCTGTGCTGTAAGCGCTTGGGTCGTAGAGATGAGGTGCTGCATCTGGGTGGCGCGGTGCTCCTGGTTAGCCTCCTGGGTTGTCAGGCGAGTGTTCAGGGCCTGGCACGCTGTAGCGGCCGCCTGGAGGAGGTGAGTGTGTTCCGTGAGGATCTGGATAGCCGTCGGGCCGGATCCAGGGGTGGGAGATGGTGTCCGGTCCTTCGTGTCGTCTGAGCCCAATTGCATGGTCAGTTCTTCTGTTATGACACGGGGGCGAGGGAGCTCAAGGACACGACACCGGAGGCAGAATATAGTGTTAGCCCCGTAGGGTATTTATTTACAGTGCAGGTGGGTGGAAACACAGATGATGAGTTCGGAGGTTTCAGCCTGGCGGGCTGGGGGTTTCAACCTGGCGGGATGGCGGTAGTGGTTGGCATAGGCTGTGGAGGAACAGGAAAGCAGGGTAAGTCTCCACGGTAGGCCAGTACACAAGATATCAACGAATCATAAGAATAGGCACAAGAGCAAAGTTCATAACTAATCACAGCGGATACTTGCCAGGTCATTCTTAGGGAAGAACTGACGATGATTGAAGGGAGTCCAGGGTAGATGTAGCCAGAGGGTTGATTGGGGAGTGGAGACAGGTGTGTGGGTTTGACTGTGGCTGGATAACCCTCCAATCACCGGGAACGAGCTTCACCTGCGGCGGAGAGCACGCTGTGCTCGGGTTGTGGGGGCGGGGGAGGGCGTGTGTGACGGCCCAGCCGTAACAGTCATTTAGAGTTACATTATAGGAGCATTCAACAACAAGTCAAAATGTGCTCGAGAAAGGCAGAAAACAACACTTTGATATAACTTGAGAACGAATGCAAAAAACAGTCCACTCTCAGAACAGGCTGCTTGGACACTTTCCGAACAGCTCTGTTAATGACTGAAATCAGCTCTTTAAGAGATTGTCAAAAGAGACTCTGAAAACGAAACATTGATAACTTTTGAGCAAAAGGCTGCACACACGTAATTCAACATACTCTGATTGTCATTTAGAGTTACATTATAGGAGCATTCAACAACAAGTCAAAATGTGCTCCAGAAAGGCAGAAAACAACACTTTGATATTTTGATATAACTTGAGAACGAATGCAAAAAACAGTCCACTCTAAGAACAGGCCGCTTGGACACTTTCAGAACAGCTCTGTTAATGACTGAAAACAGCTCTCGAAGAGATTGTCAAAAGAGACTCCGAAAACGAAACGTTGATCACTTTTGAGCAAAAGGCTGCACACACGCAATTCAAGTTGCTCTGATTGTCATTTAGAGTTACATTATAGGAGCATTCAGCAACAAGTCAAAATGTGCTCCAGAAAAGCAGAAAACAACACTGATAGAACTTGAGAACGAATGCAAAAAACAGTCCACTCTCAGAACAGGCCGCTTGGACACTTTCAGAACAGCTCTGTTAATGACTGAAATCAGCTCTTTAAGAGATTGTCAAAAGAGACTCTGAAAACGAAACATTGATAACTTTTGAGCAAAAGGCTGCACACACGTAATTCAACATACTCTGATTGTCATTTAGAGTTACATTATAGGAGCATTCAACAACAAGTCAAAATGTGCTCCAGAAAGGCAGAAAACAACACTTTGATAGTTTGATATAACTTGAGAACGAATGCAAAAAACAGTCCACTCTAAGAACAGGCCGCTTGGACACTTTCAGAACAGCTCTGTTAATGACTGAAAACAGCTCTCGAAGAGATTGTCAAAAGAGACTCCGAAAACGAAACGTTGATCACTTTTGAGCAAAAGGCTGCACACACGCAATTCAAGTTGCTCTGATTGTCATTTAGAGTTACATTATAGGAGCATTCAGCAACAAGTCAAAATGTGCTCCAGAAAAGCAGAAAACAACACTGATAGAACTTGAGAACGAATGCAAAAAACAGTCCACTCTCAGAACAGGCCGCTTGGACACTTTCAGAACAGCTCTGTTAATGACTGAAATCAGCTCTTTAAGAGATTGTCAAAAGAGACTCTGAAAACGAAACATTGATAACTTTTGAGCAAAAGGCTGCACACACGTAATTCAACATACTCTGATTGTCATTTAGAGTTACATTATAGGAGCATTCAACAACAAGTCAAAATGTGCTCCAGAAAGGCAGAAAACAACACTTTGATAGTTTGATATAACTTGAGAACGAATGCAAAAAACAGTCCACTCTAAGAACAGGCCGCTTGGACACTTTCAGAACAGCTCTGTTAATGACTGAAAACAGCTCTCGAAGAGATTGTCAAAAGAGACTCCGAAAACGAAACGTTGATCACTTTTGAGCAAAAGGCTGCACACACGCAATTCAAGTTGCTCTGATTGTCATTTAGAGTTACATTATAGGAGCATTCAGCAACAAGTCAAAATGTGCTCCAGAAAAGCAGAAAACAACACTGGTAGAACTTGAGAACGAATGCAAAAAACGGTCCACTCTCAGAACAGGCCGCTTGGACACTTTCAGAACAGCTCTGTTAATGACTGAAAACAGCTCTCGAAGAGATTGTCAAAAGAGACTCTGAAAACGAAACGTTGATCACTTTTGAGCGAAAGGCTGCACACACGCAATTCAAGTTGCTCTGATTGTCATTTAGAGTTACATTATAGGAGCATTCAACAACAAGTCAAAATGTGCTCAAGAAAGGCAGAAAACAACACTTTGATATAACTTGAGAACGAATGCAAAAAACAGTCCACTCGCAGAACAGGCTGCTTGGACACTTTCAGAACAGCTCTGTTAATGACTGAAATCAGCTCTTTAAGAGATTGTCAAAAGAGACTCTGAAAACGAAACATTGATAACGTTTGAGCAAAAGGCTGCACACACGTAATTCAACATACTCTGATTGTCATTTAGAGTTACATTATAGGAGCATTCAACAACAAGTCAAAATGTGCTCCAGAAAGGCAGAAAACAACACTTTGATAGTTTGATATAACTTGAGAACGAATGCAAAAAACAGTCCACTCTAAGAACAGGCCGCTTGGACACTTTCAGAACAGCTCTGTTAATGACTGAAAACAGCTCTCGAAGAGATTGTCAAAAGAGACTCCGAAAACGAAACGTTGATCACTTTTGAGCAAAAGGCTGCACACACGCAATTCAAGTTGCTCTGATTGTCATTTAGAGTTACATTATAGGAGCATTCAGCAACAAGTCAAAATGTGCTCCAGAAAAGCAGAAAACAACACTGATAGAACTTGAGAACGAATGCAAAAAACAGTCCACTCTCAGAACAGGCCACTTGGACACTTTCAGAACAGCTCTGTTAATGACTGAAAACAGCTCTCGAAGAGATTGTCAAAAGAGACTCTGAAAACGAAACGTTGATCACTTTTGAGCAAAAGGCTGCACACACGCAATTCAAGTTGCTCTGATTGTCATTTAGAGTTACATTATAGGAGCATTCAACAACAAGTCAAAATGTGCTTGAGAAAGGCAGAAAACAACACTTTGATATAACTTGAGAACGAATGCAAAAAACTGTCCACTCTCAGAACAGGCTGCTTGGACACTTTCAGAACAGCTCTGTTAATGACTGAAATCAGCTCTTTAAGAGATTGTCAAAAGAGACTCTGAAAACGAAACATTGATAACTTTTGAGCAAAAGGCTGCACACACGTAATTCAACATACTCTGATTGTCATTTAGAGTTACATTATAGGAGCATTCAACAACAAGTCAAAATGTGCTCCAGAAAGGCAGAAAACAACACTTTGATAGTTTGATATAACTTGAGAACGAATGCAAAAAACAGTCCACTCTAAGAACAGGCCGCTTGGACACTTTCAGAACAGCTCTGTTAATGACTGAAAACAGCTCTCGAAGAGATTGTCAAAAGAGACTCCGAAAACGAAACGTTGATCACTTTTGAGCAAAAGGCTGCACACACGCAATTCAAGTTGCTCTGATTGTCATTTAGAGTTACATTATAGGAGCATTCAGCAACAAGTCAAAATGTGCTCCAGAAAAGCAGAAAACAACACTGATAGAACTTGAGAACGAATGCAAAAAACAGTCCACTCTCAGAACAGGCCGCTTGGACACTTTCAGAACAGCTCTGTTAATGACTGAAAACAGCTCTCGAAGAGATTGTCAAAAGAGACTCTGAAAACGAAACGTTGATCACTTTTGAGCAAAAGGCTGCACACACGCAATTCAAGTTGCTCTGATTGTCATTTAGAGTTACATTATAGGAGCATTCAACAACAAGTCAAAATGTGCTCGAGAAAGGCAGAAAACAACACTTTGATCTAACTTGAGAACGAATGCAAAAAACAGTCCACTCTCAGAACAGGCTGCTTGGACACTTTCAGAACAGCTCTGTTAATGACTGAAATCAGCTCTTTAAGAGATTGTCAAAAGAGACTCTGAAAACGAAACATTGATAACGTTTGAGCAAAAGGCTGCACACACGTAATTCAACATACTCTGATTGTCATTTAGAGTTACATTATAGGAGCATTCAACAACAAGTCAAAATGTGCTCCAGAAAGGCAGAAAACAACACTTTGATAGTTTGATATAACTTGAGAACGAATGCAAAAAACAGTCCACTCTAAGAACAGGCCGCTTGGACACTTTCAGAACAGCTCTGTTAATGACTGAAAACAGCTCTCGAAGAGATTGTCAAAAGAGACTCCGAAAACGAAACGTTGATCACTTTTGAGCAAAAGGCTGCACACACGCAATTCAAGTTGCTCTGATTGTCATTTAGAGTTACATTATAGGAGCATTCAGCAACAAGTCAAAATGTGCTCCAGAAAAGCAGAAAACAACACTGATAGAACTTGAGAACGAATGCAAAAAACAGTCCACTCTCAGAACAGGCCGCTTGGACACTTTCAGAACAGCTCTGTTAAATGACTGAAAACAGCTCTCGAAGAGATTGTCAAAAGAGACTCTGAAAACGAAACGTTGATCACTTTTGAGCAAATGGCTGCACACACGCAATTCAAGTTGCTCTGATTGTCATTTAGAGTTACATTATAGGAGCATTCAACAACAAGTCAAAATGTGCTTGAGAAAGGCAGAAAACAACACTTTGATATAACTTGAGAACGAATGCAAAAAACAGTCCACTCTCAGAACAGGCTGCTTGGACACTTTCAGAACAGCTCTGTTAATGACTGAAATCAGCTCTTTAAGAGATTGTCAAAAGAGACTCTGAAAACGAAACATTGATAACTTTTGAGCAAAAGGCTGCACACACGTAATTCAACATACTCTGATTGTCATTTAGAGTTACATTATAGGAGCATTCAACAACAAGTCAAAATGTGCTCCAGAAAGGCAGAAAACAACACTTTGATAGTTTGATATAACTTGAGAACGAATGCAAAAAACAGTCCACTCTAAGAACAGGCCGCTTGGACACTTTCAGAACAGCTCTGTTAATGACTGAAAACAGCTCTCGAAGAGATTGTCAAAAGAGACTCCGAAAACGAAACGTTGATCACTTTTGAGCAAAAGGCTGCACACACGCAATTCAAGTTGCTCTGATTGTCATTTAGAGTTACATTATAGGAGCATTCAGCAACAAGTCAAAATGTGCTCCAGAAAAGCAGAAAACAACACTGATAGAACTTGAGAACGAATGCAAAAAACAGTCCACTCTCAGAACAGGCCGCTTGGACACTTTCAGAACAGCTCTGTTAATGACTGAAAACAGCTCTCGAAGAGATTGTCAAAAGAGACTCTGAAAACGAAACGTTGATCACTTTTGAGCAAAAGGCTGCACACACGCAATTCAAGTGGCTCTGATTGTCATTTAGAGTTACATTATAGGAGCATTCAACAAGTCAAAATGTGCTCAAGAAAGGCAGAAAACAACACTTTGATATAACTTGAGAACGAATGCAAAAAACAGTCCACTCTAAGAACAGGCCGCTTGGACACTTTCAGAACAGCTCTGTTAATGACTGAAATCAGCTCTTTAAGAGATTGTCAAAAGAGACTCTGAAAACAAAACATTGATAACGTTTGAGCAAAAGGCTGCACACACGTAATTCAACATACTCTGATTGTCATTTAGAGTTACATTATAGGAGCATTCAACAACAAGTCAAAATGTGCTCCAGAAAGGCAGAAAACAACACTTTGATAGTTTGATATAACTTGAGAACGAATGCAAAAAACAGTCCACTCTAAGAACAGGCCGCTTGGACACTTTCAGAACAGCTCTGTTAATGACTGAAAACAGCTCTCGAAGAGATTGTCAAAAGAGACTCCGAAAACGAAACGTTGATCACTTTTGAGCAAAAGGCTGCACACACGCAATTCAAGTTTCTCTGATTGTCATTTAGAGTTACATTATAGGAGCATTCAGCAACAAGTCAAAATGTGCTCCAGAAAAGCAGAAAACAACACTGATAGAACTTGAGAACGAATGCAAAAAACAGTCCACTCTCAGAACAGGCCGCTTGGACACTTTCAGAACAGCTCTGTTAATGACTGAAAACAGCTCTCGAAGAGATTGTCAAAAGAGACTCTGAAAACGAAACGTTGATCACTTTTGAGCAAAAGGCTGCACACACGCAATTCAAGTTGCTCTGATTGTCATTTAGAGTTACATTATAGGAGCATTCAACAACAAGTCAAAATGTGCTCGAGAAAGGCAGAAAACAACACTTTGATATAACTTGAGAACGAATGCAAAAAACAGTCCACTCTCAGAACAGGCTGCTTGGACACTTTCAGAACAGCTCTGTTAATGACTGAAATCAGCTCTTTAAGAGATTGTCAAAAGAGACTCTGAAAACGAAACATTGATAACTTTTGAGCAAAAGAATGCACACACGTAATTCAACATACTCTGATTGTCATTTAGAGTTACATTATAGGAGCATTCAACAACAAGTCAAAATGTGCTCCAGAAAGGCAGAAAACAACACTTTGATAGTTTGATATAACTTGAGAACGAATGCAAAAAACAGTCCACTCTAAGAACAGGCCGCTTGGACACTTTCAGAACAGCTCTGTTAATGACTGAAAACAGCTCTCGAAGAGATTGTCAAAAGAGACTCCGAAAACGAAACGTTGATCACTTTTGAGCAAAAGGCTGCACACACGCAATTCAAGTTGCTCTGATTGTCATTTAGAGTTACATTATAGGAGCATTCAGCAACAAGTCAAAATGTGCTCCAGAAAAGCAGAAAACAACACTGATAGAACTTGAGAACGAATGCAAAAAACAGTCCACTCTCAGAACAGGCCGCTTGGACACTTTCAGAACAGCTCTGTTAATGACTGAAAACAGCTCTCGAAGAGATTGTCAAAAGAGACTCTGAAAACGAAACGTTGATCACTTTTGAGCAAAAGGCTGCACACACGCAATTCAAGTTGCTCTGATTGTCATTTAGTTACATTATAGGAGCATTCAACAACAAGTCAAAATGTGCTCGAGAAAGGCAGAAAACAACACTTTGATATAACTTGAGAACGAATGCAAAAAACAGTCCACTCTCAGAACAGGCTGCTTGGACACTTTCAGAACAGCTCTGTTAATGACTGAAATCAGCTCTTTAAGAGATTGTCAAAAGAGACTCTGAAAACGAAACATTGATAACTTTTGAGCAAAAGGCTGCACACACGTAATTCAACATACTCTGATTGTCATTTAGAGTTACATTATAGGAGCATTCAACAACAAGTCAAAATGTGCTCCAGAAAGGCAGAAAACAACACTTTGATAGTTTGATAGAACTTGAGAACGAATGCAAAAAACAGTCCACTCTCAGAACAGGCCGCTTGGACACTTTCAGAACAGCTCTGTTAATGACTGAAAACAGCTCTCGAAGAGATTGTCAAAAGAGACTCTGAAAACGAAACGTTGATCACTTTTGAGCAAAAGGCTGCACACACGCAATTCAAGTTGCTCTGATTGTCATTTAGAGTTACATTATAGGAGCATTCAACAACAAGTCAAAATGTGCTTCAGAAAGGCAGAAAACAACACTTTGATAGTTTGATATAACTTGAGAACGAATGCAAAAAACAGTCCACTCTAAGAACAGGCCGCTTGGACACTTTCAGAACAGCTCTGTTAATGACTGAAAACAGCTCTCGAAGAGATAGTCAAAAGAGACTCCGAAAACGAAACGTTGATCACTTTTGAGCAAAAGGCTGCACACACGCAATTCAAGTTGCTCTGATTGTCATTTAGAGTTACATTATAGGAGCATTCAACAACAAGTCAAAATGTGCTCGAGAAAGGCAGAAAACAACACTTTGATATAACTTGAGAACGAATGCAAAAAACAGTCCACTCTAAGAACAGGCCGCTTGGACACTTTCAGAACAGCTCTGTTAATGACTGAAAACAGCTCTCGAAGAGATTGTCAAAAGAGACTCCGAAAACGAAACGTTGATCACTTTTGAGCAAAAGGCTGCACACACGCAATTCAAGTTGCTCTGATTGTCATTTAGAGTTACATTATAGGAGCATTCAGCAACAAGTCAAAATGTGCTCCAGAAAAGCAGAAAACAACACTGATAGAACTTGAGAACGAATGCAAAAAACAGTCCACTCTCAGAACAGGCCGCTTGGACACTTTCAGAACAGCTCTGTTAATGACTGAAAACAGCTCTCGAAGAGATTGTCAAAAGAGACTCTGAAAACGAAACGTTGATCACTTTTGAGCAAAAGGCTGCACACACGCAATTCAAGTTGCTCTGATTGTCATTTAGTTACATTATAGGAGCATTCAACAACAAGTCAAAATGTGCTCGAGAAAGGCAGAAAACAACACTTTGATATAACTTGAGAACGAATGCAAAAAACAGTCCACTCTCAGAACAGGCTGCTTGGACACTTTCAGAACAGCTCTGTTAATGACTGAAATCAGCTCTTTAAGAGATTGTCAAAAGAGACTCTGAAAACGAAACATTGATAACTTTTGAGCAAAAGGCTGCACACACGTAATTCAACATACTCTGATTGTCATTTAGAGTTACATTATAGGAGCATTCAACAACAAGTCAAAATGTGCTCCAGAAAGGCAGAAAACAACACTTTGATAGTTTGATAGAACTTGAGAACGAATGCAAAAAACAGTCCACTCTCAGAACAGGCCGCTTGGACACTTTCAGAACAGCTCTGTTAATGACTGAAAACAGCTCTCGAAGAGATTGTCAAAAGAGACTCTGAAAACGAAACGTTGATCACTTTTGAGCAAAAGGCTGCACACACGCAATTCAAGTTGCTCTGATTGTCATTTAGAGTTACATTATAGGAGCATTCAACAACAAGTCAAAATGTGCTTCAGAAAGGCAGAAAACAACACTTTGATAGTTTGATATAACTTGAGAACGAATGCAAAAAACAGTCCACTCTAAGAACAGGCCGCTTGGACACTTTCAGAACAGCTCTGTTAATGACTGAAAACAGCTCTCGAAGAGATAGTCAAAAGAGACTCCGAAAACGAAACGTTGATCACTTTTGAGCAAAAGGCTGCACACACGCAATTCAAGTTGCTCTGATTGTCATTTAGAGTTACATTATAGGAGCATTCAACAACAAGTCAAAATGTGCTCGAGAAAGGCAGAAAACAACACTTTGATATAACTTGAGAACGAATGCAAAAAACAGTCCACTCTAAGAACAGGCCGCTTGGACACTTTCAGAACAGCTCTGTTAATGACTGAAAACAGCTCTCGAAGAGATTGTCAAAAGAGACTCCGAAAACGAAACGTTGATCACTTTTGAGCAAAAGGCTGCACACACGCAATTCAAGTTGCTCTGATTGTCATTTAGAGTTACATTATAGGAGCATTCAGCAACAAGTCAAAATGTGCTCCAGAAAAGCAGAAAACAACACTGATAGAACTTGAGAACGAATGCAAAAAACAGTCCACTCTCAGAACAGGCCGCTTGGACACTTTCAGAACAGCTCTGTTAATGACTGAAAACAGCTCTCGAAGAGATTGTCAAAAGAGACTCTGAAAACGAAACGTTGATCACTTTTGAGCAAAAGGCTGCACACACGCAATTCAAGTTGCTCTGATTGTCATTTAGTTACATTATAGGAGCATTCAACAACAAGTCAAAATGTGCTCGAGAAAGGCAGAAAACAACACTTTGATATAACTTGAGAACGAATGCAAAAAACAGTCCACTCTCAGAACAGGCTGCTTGGACACTTTCAGAACAGCTCTGTTAATGACTGAAATCAGCTCTTTAAGAGATTGTCAAAAGAGACTCTGAAAACGAAACATTGATAACTTTTGAGCAAAAGGCTGCACACACGTAATTCAACATACTCTGATTGTCATTTAGAGTTACATTATAGGAGCATTCAACAACAAGTCAAAATGTGCTCCAGAAAGGCAGAAAACAACACTTTGATAGTTTGATAGAACTTGAGAACGAATGCAAAAAACAGTCCACTCTCAGAACAGGCCGCTTGGACACTTTCAGAACAGCTCTGTTAATGACTGAAAACAGCTCTCGAAGAGATTGTCAAAAGAGACTCTGAAAACGAAACGTTGATCACTTTTGAGCAAAAGGCTGCACACACGCAATTCAAGTTGCTCTGATTGTCATTTAGAGTTACATTATAGGAGCATTCAACAACAAGTCAAAATGTGCTTCAGAAAGGCAGAAAACAACACTTTGATAGTTTGATATAACTTGAGAACGAATGCAAAAAACAGTCCACTCTAAGAACAGGCCGCTTGGACACTTTCAGAACAGCTCTGTTAATGACTGAAAACAGCTCTCGAAGAGATTGTCAAAAGAGACTCCGAAAACGAAACGTTGATCACTTTTGAGCAAAAGGCTGCACACACGCAATTCAAGTTGCTCTGATTGTCATTTAGAGTTACATTATAGGAGCATTCAACAACAAGTCAAAATGTGCTCGAGAAAGGCAGAAAACAACACTTTGATATAACTTGAGAACGAATGCAAAAACAGTCCACTCTCAGAACAGGCTGCTTGGACACTTTCAGAACAGCTCTGTTAATGACTGAAATCAGCTCTTTAAGAGATTGTCAAAAGAGACTCTGAAAACGAAACATTGATAACTTTTGAGCAAAAGGCTGCACACACGTAATTCAACATACTCTGATTGTCATTTAGAGTTACATTATAGGAGCATTCAGCAACAAGTCAAAATGTGCTCCAGAAAAGCAGAAAACAACACTGATAGAACTTGAGAACGAATGCAAAAAACAGTCCACTCTCAGGACAGGCCGCTTGGACACTTTCAGAACAGCTCTGTTAATGACTGAAAACAGCTCTCGAAGAGATTGTCAAAAGAGACTCTGAAAACGAAACGTTGATCACTTTTGAGCAAAAGGCTGCACGCACGCAATTCAAGTTGCTCTGATTGTCATTTAGAGTTACATTATAGGAGCATTCAACAACAAGTCAAAATGTGCTCGAGAAAGGCAGAAAACAACACTTTGATAGTTTGATATAACTTGAGAACGAATGCAAAAAACAGTCCACTCTAAGAACAGGCCGCTTGGACACTTTCAGAACAGCTCTGTTAATGACTGAAAACAGCTCTCGAAGAGATTGTCAAAAGAGACTCCGAAAACGAAACGTTGATCACTTTTGAGCAAAAGGCTGCACACACGCAATTCAAGTTGCTCTGATTGTCATTTAGAGTTACATTATAGGAGCATTCAGCAACAAGTCAAAATGTGCTCCAGAAAAGCAGAAAACAACACTGATAGAACTTGAGAACGAATGCAAAAAACAGTCCACTCTCAGAACAGGCCGCTTGGACACTTTCAGAACAGCTCTGTTAATGACTGAAAACAGCTCTCGAAGAGATTGTCAAAAGAGACTCTGAAAACGAAACATTGATCACTTTTGAGCAAAAGGCTGCACACACGCAATTCAAGTTGCTCTGATTGTCATTTAGAGTTACATTATAGGAGCATTCAACAACAAGTCAAAATGTGCTCGAGAAAGGCAGAAAACAACACTTTGATAGTTTTATATAACTTGAGAACGAATGCAAAAAACAGTCCACTCTAAGAACAGGCCGCTTGGACACTTTCAGAACAGCTCTGTTAATGACTGAAAACAGCTCTCGAAGAGATTGTCAAAAGAGACTCCGAAAACGAAACGTTGATCACTTTTGAGCAAAAGGCTGCACACACGCAATTCAAGTTGCTCTGATTGTCATTTAGAGTTACATTATAGGAGCATTCAGCAACAAGTCAAAATGTGCTCCAGAAAAGCAGAAAACAACACTGATAGAACTTGAGAACGAATGCAAAAAACAGTCCACTCTCAGAACAGGCCGCTTGGACACTTTCAGAACAGCTCTGTTAATTACTGAAAACAGCTCTCAAAGAGATTGTCAAAAGAGACTCTGAAAACGAAACGTTGATCACTTTTGAGCAAAAGGCTGCACACACGCAATTCAAGTTGCTCTGATTGTCATTTAGAGTTACATTATAGGAGCATTCAACAACAAGTCAAAATGTGCTCGAGAAAGGCAGAAAACAACACTTTGATATAACTTGAGAACGAATGCAAAAAACAGTCCACTCTCAGAACAGGCTGCTTGGACACTTTCAGAACAGCTCTGTTAATGACTGAAATCAGCTCTTTAAGAGATTGTCAAAAGAGACTCTGAAAACGAAACATTGATAACTTTTGAGCAAAAGGCTGCACACACGTAATTCAACATACTCTGATTGTCATTTAGAGTTACATTATAGGAGCATTCAACAACAAGTCAAAATGTGCTCCAGAAAGGCAGAAAACAACACTTTGATAGTTTGATATAACTTGAGAAGAAATGCAAAAAACAGTCCACTCTAAGAACAGGCCGCTTGGACACTTTCAGAACAGCTCTGTTAATGACTGAAAACAGCTCTCGAAGAGATTGTCAAAAGAGACTCCGAAAACGAAACGTTGATCACTTTTGAGCAAAAGGCTGCACACACGCAATTCAAGTTGCTCTGATTGTCATTTAGAGTTACATTATAGGAGCATTCAACAACAAGTCAAAATGTGCTCGAGAAAGGCAGAAAACAACACTTTGATATAACTTGAGAACGAATGCAAAAAACAGTCCACTCTCAGAACAGGCTGCTTGGACACTTTCCGAACAGCTCTGTTAATGACTGAAATCAGCTCTTTAAGAGATTGTCAAAAGAGACTCTGAAAACGAAACATTGATAACTTTTGAGCAAAAGGCTGCACACACGTAATTCAACATACTCTGATTGTCATTTAGAGTTACATTATAGGAGCATTCAACAACAAGTCAAAATGTGCTCCAGAAAGGCAGAAAACAACACTTTGATATTTTGATATAACTTGAGAACGAATGCAAAAAACAGTCCACTCTCAGAACAGGCCGCTTGGACACTTTCAGAACAGCTCTGTTAATGACTGAAAACAGCTCTCGAAGAGATTGTCAAAAGAGACTCTGAAAACGAAACGTTGATCACTTTTGAGCAAAAGGCTGCACACACGCAATTCAAGTTGCTCTGATTGTCATTTAGAGTTACATTATAGGAGCATTCAACAACAAGTCAAAATGTGCTTCAGAAAGGCAGAAAACAACACTTTGATAGTTTGATATAACTTGAGAACGAATGCAAAAAACAGTCCACTCTAAGAACAGGCCGCTTGGACACTTTCAGAACAGCTCTGTTAATGACTGAAAACAGCTCTCGAAGAGATAGTCAAAAGAGACTCCGAAAACGAAACGTTGATCACTTTTGAGCAAAAGGCTGCACACACGCAATTCAAGTTGCTCTGATTGTCATTTAGAGTTACATTATAGGAGCATTCAACAACAAGTCAAAATGTGCTCGAGAAAGGCAGAAAACAACACTTTGATATAACTTGAGAACGAATGCAAAAAACAGTCCACTCTAAGAACAGGCCGCTTGGACACTTTCAGAACAGCTCTGTTAATGACTGAAAACAGCTCTCGAAGAGATTGTCAAAAGAGACTCCGAAAACGAAACGTTGATCACTTTTGAGCAAAAGGCTGCACACACGCAATTCAAGTTGCTCTGATTGTCATTTAGAGTTACATTATAGGAGCATTCAGCAACAAGTCAAAATGTGCTCCAGAAAAGCAGAAAACAACACTGATAGAACTTGAGAACGAATGCAAAAAACAGTCCACTCTCAGAACAGGCCGCTTGGACACTTTCAGAACAGCTCTGTTAATGACTGAAAACAGCTCTCGAAGAGATTGTCAAAAGAGACTCTGAAAACGAAACGTTGATCACTTTTGAGCAAAAGGCTGCACACACGCAATTCAAGTTGCTCTGATTGTCATTTAGTTACATTATAGGAGCATTCAACAACAAGTCAAAATGTGCTCGAGAAAGGCAGAAAACAACACTTTGATATAACTTGAGAACGAATGCAAAAAACAGTCCACTCTCAGAACAGGCTGCTTGGACACTTTCAGAACAGCTCTGTTAATGACTGAAATCAGCTCTTTAAGAGATTGTCAAAAGAGACTCTGAAAACGAAACATTGATAACTTTTGAGCAAAAGGCTGCACACACGTAATTCAACATACTCTGATTGTCATTTAGAGTTACATTATAGGAGCATTCAACAACAAGTCAAAATGTGCTCCAGAAAGGCAGAAAACAACACTTTGATAGTTTGATAGAACTTGAGAACGAATGCAAAAAACAGTCCACTCTCAGAACAGGCCGCTTGGACACTTTCAGAACAGCTCTGTTAATGACTGAAAACAGCTCTGGAAGAGATTGTCAAAAGAGACTCTGAAAACGAAACGTTGATCACTTTTGAGCAAAAGGCTGCACACACGCAATTCAAGTTGCTCTGATTGTCATTTAGTGTTACATTATAGGAGCATTCAACAACAAGTCAAAATGTGCTTCAGAAAGGCAGAAAACAACACTTTGATAGTTTGATATAACTTGAGAACGAATGCAAAAAACAGTCCACTCTAAGAACAGGCCGCTTGGACACTTTCAGAACAGCTCTGTTAATGACTGAAAACAGCTCTCGAAGAGATTGTCAAAAGAGACTCCGAAAACGAAACGTTGATCACTTTTGAGCAAAAGGCTGCACACACGCAATTCAAGTTGCTCTGATTGTCATTTAGAGTTACATTATAGGAGCATTCAACAACAAGTCAAAATGTGCTCGAGAAAGGCAGAAAACAACACTTTGATATAACTTGAGAACGAATGCAAAAAACAGTCCACTCTCAGAACAGGCTGCTTGGACACTTTCAGAACAGCTCTGTTAATGACTGAAATCAGCTCTTTAAGAGATTGTCAAAAGAGACTCTGAAAACGAAACATTGATAACTTTTGAGCAAAAGGCTGCACACACGTAATTCAACATACTCTGATTGTCATTTAGAGTTACATTATAGGAGCATTCAACAACAAGTCAAAATGTGCTCCAGAAAGGCAGAAAACAACACTTTGACAGTTTGATATAACTTGAGAACGAATGCAAAAAACAGTCCACTCTAAGAACAGGCCGTTTGGACACTTTCAGAACAGCTCTGTTAATGACTGAAAACAGCTCTCGAAGAGATTGTCAAAAGAGACTCCGAAAACGAAACGTTGATCACTTTTGAGCAAAAGGCTGCACACACGCAATTCAAGTTGCTCTGATTGTCATTTAGAGTTACATTATAGGAGCATTCAGCAACAAGTCAAAATGTGCTCCAGAAAAGCAGAAAACAACACTGATAGAACTTGAGAACGAATGCAAAAAACAGTCCACTCTCAGAACAGGCCGCTTGGACACTTTCAGAACAGCTCTGTTAATGACTGAAAACAGCTCTCGAAGAGATTGTCAAAAGAGACTCTGAAAACGAAACGTTGATCACTTTTGAGCAAAAGGCTGCACACACGCAATTCAAGTTGCTCTGATTGTCATTTAGAGTTACATTATAGGAGCATTCAACAACAAGTCAAAATGTGCTTCAGAAAGGCAGAAAACAACACTTTGATAGTTTGATATAACTTGAGAACGAATGCAAAAAACAGTCCACTCTAAGAACAGGCCGCTTGGACACTTTCAGAACAGCTCTGTTAATGACTGAAAACAGCTCTCGAAGAGATTGTCAAAAGAGACTCCGAAAACGAAACGTTGATCACTTTTGAGCAAAAGGCTGCACACACGCAATTCAAGTTGCTCTGATTGTCATTTAGAGTTACATTATAGGAGCATTCACAACAAGTCAAAATGTGCTCGAGAAAGGCAGAAAACAACACTTTGATATAACTTGAGAACGAATGCAAAAAACAGTCCACTCTCAGAACAGGCTGCTTGGACACTTTCAGAACAGCTCTGTTAATGACTGAAATCAGCTCTTTAAGAGATTGTCAAAAGAGACTCTGAAAACGAAACATTGATAACTTTTGAGCAAAAGGCTGCACACACGTAATTCAACATACTCTGATTGTCATTTAGAGTTACATTATAGGAGCATTCAGCAACAAGTCAAAATGTGCTCCAGAAAAGCAGAAAACAACACTGATAGAACTTGAGAACGAATGCAAAAAACAGTCCACTCTCAGGACAGGCCGCTTGGACACTTTCAGAACAGCTCTGTTAATGACTGAAAACAGCTCTCGAAGAGATTGTCAAAAGAGACTCTGAAAACGAAACGTTGATCACTTTTGAGCAAAAGGCTGCACGCACGCAATTCAAGTTGCTCTGATTGTCATTTAGAGTTACATTATAGGAGCATTCAACAACAAGTCAAAATGTGCTTGAGAAAGGCAGAAAACAACACTTTGATAGTTTGATATAACTTGAGAACGAATGCAAAAAACAGTCCACTCTAAGAACAGGCCACTTGGACACTTTCAGAACAGCTCTGTTAATGACTGAAAACAGCTCTCGAAGAGATTGTCAAAAGAGACTCCGAAAACGAAACGTTGATCACTTTTGAGCAAAAGGCTGCACACACGCAATTCAAGTTGCTCTGATTGTCATTTAGAGTTACATTATAGGAGCATTCAGCAACAAGTCAAAATGTGCTCCAGAAAAGCAGAAAACAATACTGATAGAACTTGAGAACGAATGCAAAAAACAGTCCACTCTCAGAACAGGCCGCTTGGACACTTTCAGAACAGCTCTGTTAATGACTGAAAACAGCTCTCGAAGAGATTGTCAAAAGAGACTCTGAAAACGAAACGTTGATCACTTTTGAGCAAAAGGCTGCACACACGCAATTCAAGTTGCTCTGATTGTCATTTAGAGTTACATTATAGGAGCATTCAACAACAAGTCAAAATGTGCTCGAGAAAGGCAGAAAACAACACTTTGATATAACTTGAGAACGAATGCAAAAAACAGTCCACTCTCAGAACAGGCTG
Source organism: Nansenia antarctica (assembly GCF_963989245.1). Classification (NCBI taxonomy): domain Eukaryota; kingdom Metazoa; phylum Chordata; class Actinopteri; order Argentiniformes; family Microstomatidae; genus Nansenia; species Nansenia antarctica. Next base: position 35,592,504 of record NC_137680.1, read on the forward strand.
CTTGGACACTTTCAGAACAGCTCTGTTAATGACTGAAATCAGCTCTTTAAGAGATTGTCAAAAGAGACTCTGAAAACGAAACATTGATAACTTTTGAGCAAAAGGCTGCACACACGTAATTCAACATACTCTGATTGTCATTTAGAGTTACATTATAGGAGCATTCAACAACAAGTCAAAATGTGCTCCAGAAAGGCAGAAAACAACACTTTGACAGTTTGATATAACTTGAGAACGAATGCAAAAAACAGTCCACTCTAAGAACAGGCCGTTTGGACACTTTCAGAACAGCTCTGTTAATGACTGAAAACAGCTCTCGAAGAGATTGTCAAAAGAGACTCCGAAAACGAAACGTTGATCACTTTTGAGCAAAAGGCTGCACACACGCAATTCAAGTTGCTCTGATTGTCATTTAGAGTTACATTATAGGAGCATTCAGCAACAAGTCAAAATGTGCTCCAGAAAAGCAGAAAACAACACTGATAGAACTTGAGAACGAATGCAAAAAACAGTCCACTCTCAGAACAGGCCGCTTGGACACTTTCAGAACAGCTCTGTTAATGACTGAAAACAGCTCTCGAAGAGATTGTCAAAAGAGACTCTGAAAACGAAACGTTGATCACTTTTGAGCAAAAGGCTGCACACACGCAATTCAAGTTGCTCTGATTGTCATTTAGAGTTACATTATAGGAGCATTCAACAACAAGTCAAAATGTGCTTCAGAAAGGCAGAAAACAACACTTTGATAGTTTGATATAACTTGAGAACGAATGCAAAAAACAGTCCACTCTAAGAACAGGCCGCTTGGACACTTTCAGAACAGCTCTGTTAATGACTGAAAACAGCTCTCGAAGAGATTGTCAAAAGAGACTCCGAAAACGAAACGTTGATCACTTTTGAGCAAAAGGCTGCACACACGCAATTCAAGTTGCTCTGATTGTCATTTAGAGTTACATTATAGGAGCATTCACAACAAGTCAAAATGTGCTCGAGAAAGGCAGAAAACAACACTTTGATATAACTTGAGAACGAATGCAAAAAACAGTCCACTCTCAGAACAGGCTGCTTGGACACTTTCAGAACAGCTCTGTTAATGACTGAAATCAGCTCTTTAAGAGATTGTCAAAAGAGACTCTGAAAACGAAACATTGATAACTTTTGAGCAAAAGGCTGCACACACGTAATTCAACATACTCTGATTGTCATTTAGAGTTACATTATAGGAGCATTCAGCAACAAGTCAAAATGTGCTCCAGAAAAGCAGAAAACAACACTGATAGAACTTGAGAACGAATGCAAAAAACAGTCCACTCTCAGGACAGGCCGCTTGGACACTTTCAGAACAGCTCTGTTAATGACTGAAAACAGCTCTCGAAGAGATTGTCAAAAGAGACTCTGAAAACGAAACGTTGATCACTTTTGAGCAAAAGGCTGCACGCACGCAATTCAAGTTGCTCTGATTGTCATTTAGAGTTACATTATAGGAGCATTCAACAACAAGTCAAAATGTGCTTGAGAAAGGCAGAAAACAACACTTTGATAGTTTGATATAACTTGAGAACGAATGCAAAAAACAGTCCACTCTAAGAACAGGCCACTTGGACACTTTCAGAACAGCTCTGTTAATGACTGAAAACAGCTCTCGAAGAGATTGTCAAAAGAGACTCCGAAAACGAAACGTTGATCACTTTTGAGCAAAAGGCTGCACACACGCAATTCAAGTTGCTCTGATTGTCATTTAGAGTTACATTATAGGAGCATTCAGCAACAAGTCAAAATGTGCTCCAGAAAAGCAGAAAACAATACTGATAGAACTTGAGAACGAATGCAAAAAACAGTCCACTCTCAGAACAGGCCGCTTGGACACTTTCAGAACAGCTCTGTTAATGACTGAAAACAGCTCTCGAAGAGATTGTCAAAAGAGACTCTGAAAACGAAACGTTGATCACTTTTGAGCAAAAGGCTGCACACACGCAATTCAAGTTGCTCTGATTGTCATTTAGAGTTACATTATAGGAGCATTCAACAACAAGTCAAAATGTGCTCGAGAAAGGCAGAAAACAACACTTTGATATAACTTGAGAACGAATGCAAAAAACAGTCCACTCTCAGAACAGGCTGCTTGGACACTTTCAGAACAGCTCTGTTAATGACTGAAATCAGCTCTTTAAGAGATTGTCAAAAGAGACTCTGAAAACGAAACATTGATCACTTTTGAGCAAAATGCTGCACACACGTAATTCAACATACTCTGATTGTCATTTAGAGTTACATTATAGGAGCATTCAACAACAAGTCAAAATGTGCTCCAGAAAGGCAGAAAACAACACTTTGACAGTTTGATATAACTTGAGAACGAATGCAAAAAACAGTCCACTCTAAGAACAGGCCGCTTGGACACTTTCAGAATAGCTCTGTTAATGACTGAAAACAGCTCTCGAAGAGATTGTCAAAAGAGACTCCGAAAACGAAACGTTGATCACTTTTGAGCAAAAGGCTGCACACACGCAATTCAAGTTGCTCTGATTGTCATTTAGAGTTACATTATAGGAGCATTCAGCAACAAGTCAAAATGTGCTCCAGAAAAGCAGAAAACAACACTGATAGAACTTGAGAACGAATGCAAAAAACAGTCCACTCTCAGAACAGGCCGCTTGGACACTTTCAGAACAGCTCTGTTAATGACTGAAAACAGCTCTCGAAGAGATTGTCAAAAGAGACTCTGAAAACGAAACGTTGATCACTTTTGAGCAAAAGGCTGCACACACGCAATTCAAGTTGCTCTGATTGTCATTTAGTTACATTATAGGAGCATTCAACAACAAGTCAAAATGTGCTCGAGAAAGGCAGAAAATAACACTGATATAACTTGAGAACGAATGCAAAAAACAGTCCACTCTCAGAACAGGCTGCTTGGACACTTTCAGAACAGCTCTGTTAATGACTGAAATCAGCTCTTTAAGAGATTGTCAAAAGAGACTCTGAAAACGAAACATTGATAACTTTTGAGCAAAAGGCTGCACACACGTAATTAAACATACTCTGATTGTCATTTAGAGTTACATTATAGGAGCATTCAACAACAAGTCAAAATGTGCTCCAGAAAGGCAGAAAACAACACTTTGATAGTTTGATATAACTTGAGAACGAATGCAAAAAACAGTCCACTCTAAGAACAGGCCGCTTGGACACTTTCAGAACAGCTCTGTTAATGACTGAAAACAGCTCTCGAAGAGATTGTCAAAAGAGACTCCGAAAACGAAACGTTGATCACTTTTGAGCAAAAGGCTGCACACACGCAATTCAAGTTGCTCTGATTGTCATTTAGAGTTACATTATAGGAGCATTCAGCAACAAGTCAAAATGTGCTCCAGAAAAGCAGAAAACAACACTGATAGAACTTGAGAACGAATGCAAAAAACAGTCCACCCTCAGAACAGGCCGCTTGGACACTTTCAGAACAGCTCTGTTAATGACTGAAAACAGCTCTCGAAGAGATTGTCAAAAGAGACTCTGAAAACCAAACGTTGATCACTTTTGAGCAAAAGGCTGCACACACGCAATTCAAGTTGCTCTGATTGTCATTTAGAGTTACATTATAGGAGCATTCAACAACAAGTCAAAATGTGCTTGAGAAAGGCAGAAAACAACACTTTGATATAACTTGAGAACGAATGCAAAAAACAGTCCACTCTCAGAACAGGCTGCTTGGACACTTTCAGAACAGCTCTGTTAATGACTGAAATCAGCTCTTTAAGAGATTGTCAAAAGAGACTCTGAAAACGAAACATTGATAACTTTTGAGCAAAATGCTGCACACACGTAATTCAACATACTCTGATTGTCATTTAGAGTTACATTATAGGAGCATTCAACAACAAGTCAAAATGTGCTCCAGAAAGGCAGAAAACAACACTTTGATAGTTTGATATAACTTGAGAACGAATGCAAAAAACAGTCCACTCTAAGAACAGGCCGCTTGGACACTTTCAGAACAGCTCTGTTAATGACTGAAAACAGCTCTCGAAGAGATTGTCAAAAGAGACTCCGAAAACGAAACGTTGATCACTTTTGAGCAAAAGGCTGCACACACGCAATTCAAGTTGCTCTGATTGTCATTTAGAGTTACATTATAGGAGCATTCACAACAAGTCAAAATGTGCTCGAGAAAGGCAGAAAACAACACTTTGATATAACTTGAGAACGAATGCAAAAAACAGTCCACTCTCAGAACAGGCTGCTTGGACACTTTCAGAACAGCTCTGTTAATGACTGAAATCAGCTCTTTAAGAGATTGTCAAAAGAGACTCTGAAAACGAAACATTGATAACTTTTGAGCAAAAGGCTGCACACACGTAATTCAACATACTCTGATTGTCATTTAGAGTTACATTATAGGAGCATTCAGCAACAAGTCAAAATGTGCTCCAGAAAAGCAGAAAACAACACTGATAGAACTTGAGAACGAATGCAAAAAACAGTCCACTCTCAGGACAGGCCGCTTGGACACTTTCAGAACAGCTCTGTTAATGACTGAAAACAGCTCTCGAAGAGATTGTCAAAAGAGACTCTGAAAACGAAACGTTGATCACTTTTGAGCAAAAGGCTGCACGCACGCAATTCAAGTTGCTCTGATTGTCATTTAGAGTTACATTATAGGAGCATTCAACAACAAGTCAAAATGTGCTTGAGAAAGGCAGAAAACAACACTTTGATAGTTTGATATAACTTGAGAACGAATGCAAAAAACAGTCCACTCTAAGAACAGGCCGCTTGGACACTTTCAGAACAGCTCTGTTAATGACTGAAAACAGCTCTCGAAGAGATTGTCAAAAGAGACTCCGAAAATGAAACGTTGATCACTTTTGAGCAAAAGGCTGCACACACGCAATTCAAGTTGCTCTGATTGTCATTTAGAGTTACATTATAGGAGCATTCAGCAACAAGTCAAAATGTGCTCCAGAAAAGCAGAAAACAACACTGATAGAACTTGAGAACGAATGCAAAAAACAGTCCACTCTCAGAACAGGCCGCTTGGACACTTTCAGAACAGCTCTGTTAATGACTGAAAACAGCTCTCGAAGAGATTGTCAAAAGAGACTCTGAAAACGAAACGTTGATCACTTTTGAGCAAAAGGCTGCACACACGCAATTCAAGTTGCTCTGATTGTCATTTAGAGTTACATTATAGGAGCATTCAACAACAAGTCAAAATGTGCTCGAGAAAGGCAGAAAACAACACTTTGATATAACTTGAGAACGAATGCAAAAAACAGTCCACTCTCAGAACAGGCTGCTTGGACACTTTCAGAACAGCTCTGTTAATGACTGAAATCAGCTCTTTAAGAGATTGTCAAAAGAGACTCTGAAAACGAAACATTGATCACTTTTGAGCAAAATGCTGCACACACGTAATTCAACATACTCTGATTGTCATTTAGAGTTACATTATAGGAGCATTCAACAACAAGTCAAAATGTGCTCCAGAAAGGCAGAAAACAACACTTTGACAGTTTGATATAACTTGAGAACGAATGCAAAAAACAGTCCACTCTAAGAACAGGCCGCTTGGACACTTTCAGAACAGCTCTGTTAATGACTGAAAACAGCTCTCGAAGAGATTGTCAAAAGAGACTCCGAAAACGAAACGTTGATCACTTTTGAGCAAAAGGCTGCACACACGCAATTCAAGTTGCTCTGATTGTCATTTAGAGTTACATTATAGGAGCATTCAGCAACAAGTCAAAATGTGCTCCAGAAAAGCAGAAAACAACACTGATAGAACTTGAGAACGAATGCAAAAAACAGTCCACTCTCAGAACAGGCCGCTTGGACACTTTCAGAACAGCTCTGTTAATGACTGAAAACAGCTCTCGAAGAGATTGTCAAAAGAGACTCTGAAAACGAAACGTTGATCACTTTTGAGCAAAAGGCTGCACACACGCAATTCAAGTTGCTCTGATTGTCATTTAGAGTTACATTATAGGAGCATTCAACAACAAGTCAAAATGTGCTCGAGAAAGGCAGAAAACAACACTTTGATATAACTTGAGAACGAATGCAAAAAACAGTCCACTCTCAGAACAGGCTGCTTGGACACTTTCAGAACAGCTCTGTTAATGACTGAAATCAGCTCTTTAAGAGATTGTCAAAAGAGACTCTGAAAACGAAACATTGATAACTTTTGAGCAAAAGAATGCACACACGTAATTCAACATACTCTGATTGTCATTTAGAGTTACATTATAGGAGCATTCAACAACAAGTCAAAATGTGCTCCAGAAAGGCAGAAAACAACACTTTGATAGTTTGATATAACTTGAGAACGAATGCAAAAAACAGTCCACTCTAAGAACAGGCCGCTTGGACACTTTCAGAATAGCTCTGTTAATGACTGAAAACAGCTCTCGAAGAGATTGTCAAAAGAGACTCCGAAAACGAAACGTTGATCACTTTTGAGCAAAAGGCTGCACACACGCAATTCAAGTTGCTCTGATTGTCATTTAGAGTTACATTATAGGAGCATTCAGCAACAAGTCAAAATGTGCTCCAGAAAAGCAGAAAACAACACTGATAGAACTTGAGAACGAATGCAAAAAACAGTCCACTCTCAGAACAGGCCGCTTGGACACTTTCAGAACAGCTCTGTTAATGACTGAAAACAGCTCTCGAAGAGATTGTCAAAAGAGACTCTGAAAACGAAACGTTGATCACTTTTGAGCAAAAGGCTGCACACACGCAATTCAAGTTGCTCTGATTGTCATTTAGTTACATTATAGGAGCATTCAACAACAAGTCAAAATGTGCTCGAGAAAGGCAGAAAACAACACTTTGATATAACTTGAGAACGAATGCAAAAAACAGTCCACTCTCAGAACAGGCCGCTTGGACACTTTCAGAACAGCTCTGTTAATGACTGAAAACAGCTCTCGAAGAGATTGTCAAAAGAGACTCTGAAAACGAAACGTTGATCACTTTTGAGCAAAAGGCTGCACACACGCAATTCAAGTTGCTCTGATTGTCATTTAGAGTTACATTATAGGAGCATTCAACAACAAGTCAAAATGTGCTCGAGAAAGGCAGAAAACAACACTTTGATATAACTTGAGAACGAATGCAAAAAACAGTCCACTCTCAGAACAGGCTGCTTGGACACTTTCAGAACAGCTCTGTTAATGACTGAAATCAGCTCTTTAAGAGATTGTCAAAAGAGACTCTGAAAACGAAACATTGATAACTTTTGAGCAAAAGAATGCACACACGTAATTCAACATACTCTGATTGTCATTTAGAGTTACATTATAGGAGCATTCAACAACAAGTCAAAATGTGCTCCAGAAAGGCAGAAAACAACACTTTGATAGTTTGATATAACTTGAGAACGAATGCAAAAAACAGTCCACTCTAAGAACAGGCCGCTTGGACACTTTCAGAATAGCTCTGTTAATGACTGAAAACAGCTCTCGAAGAGATTGTCAAAAGAGACTCCGAAAACGAAACGTTGATCACTTTTGAGCAAAAGGCTGCACACACGCAATTCAAGTTGCTCTGATTGTCATTTAGAGTTACATTATAGGAGCATTCAGCAACAAGTCAAAATGTGCTCCAGAAAAGCAGAAAACAACACTGATAGAACTTGAGAACGAATGCAAAAAACAGTCCACTCTCAGAACAGGCCGCTTGGACACTTTCAGAACAGCTCTGTTAATGACTGAAAACAGCTCTCGAAGAGATTGTCAAAAGAGACTCTGAAAACGAAACGTTGATCACTTTTGAGCAAAAGGCTGCACACACGCAATTCAAGTTGCTCTGATTGTCATTTAGTTACATTATAGGAGCATTCAACAACAAGTCAAAATGTGCTCGAGAAAGGCAGAAAACAACACTTTGATATAACTTGAGAACGAATGCAAAAAACAGTCCACTCTCAGAACAGGCTGCTTGGACACTTTCAGAACAGCTCTGTTAATGACTGTAATCAGCTCTTTAAGAGATTGTCAAAAGAGACTCTGAAAACGAAACATTGATAACTTTTGAGCAAAAGGCTGCACACACGTAATTCAACATACTCTGATTGTCATTTAGAGTTACATTATACGAGCATTCAGCAACAAGTCAAAATGTGCTACAGAAAAGCAGAAAACAACACTGATAGAACTTGAGAACGAATGCAAAAAACAGTCCACTCTCAGAACAGGCCGCTTGGACACTTTCAGAACAGCTCTGTTAATGACTGAAAACAGCTCTCGAAGAGATTGTCAAAAGAGACTCTGAAAACGAAACATTGATCACTTTTGAGCAAAAGGCTGCACACACGCAATTCAAGTTGCTCTGATTGTCATTTAGAGTTACATTATAGGAGCATTCAACAACAAGTCAAAATGTGCTCGAGAAAGGCAGAAAACAACACTTTGATAGTTTGATATAACTTGAGAACGAATGCAAAAAACAGTCCACTCTAAGAACAGGCCGCTTGGACACTTTCAGAACAGCTCTGTTAATGACTGAAAACAGCTCTCGAAGAGATTGTCAAAAGAGACTCCGAAAACGAAACGTTGATCACTTTTGAGCAAAAGGCTGCACACACGCAATTCAAGTTGCTCTGATTGTCATTTAGAGTTACATTATAGGAGCATTCAGCAACAAGTCAAAATGTGCTCCAGAAAAGCAGAAAACAACACTGATAGAACTTGAGAACGAATGCAAAAAACAGTCCACTCTCAGAACAGGCCGCTTGGACACTTTCAGAACAGCTCTGTTAATGACTGAAAACAGCTCTCGAAGAGATTGTCAAAAGAGACTCTGAAAACCAAACGTTGATCACTTTTGAGCAAAAGGCTGCACACACGCAATTCAAGTTGCTCTGATTGTCATTTAGAGTTACATTATAGGAGCATTCAACAACAAGTCAAAATGTGCTTGAGAAAGGCAGAAAACAACACTTTGATATAACTTGAGAACGAATGCAAAAAACAGTCCACTCTCAGAACAGGCTGCTTGGACACTTTCAGAACAGCTCTGTTAATGACTGAAATCAGCTCTTTAAGAGATTGTCAAAAGAGACTCTGAAAACGAAACATTGATAACTTTTGAGCAAAATGCTGCACACACGTAATTCAACATACTCTGATTGTCATTTAGAGTTACATTATAGGAGCATTCAACAACAAGTCAAAATGTGCTCCAGAAAGGCAGAAAACAACACTTTGATAGTTTGATATAACTTGAGAACGAATGCAAAAAACAGTCCACTCTAAGAACAGGCCGCTTGGACACTTTCAGAACAGCTCTGTTAATGACTGAAAACAGCTCTCGAAGAGATTGTCAAAAGAGACTCCGAAAACGAAACGTTGATCACTTTTGAGCAAAAGGCTGCACACACGCAATTCAAGTTGCTCTGATTGTCATTTAGAGTTACATTATACGAGCATTCAGCAACAAGTCAAAATGTGCTACAGAAAAGCAGAAAACAACACTGATAGAACTTGAGAACGAATGCAAAAAACAGTCCACTCTCAGAACAGGCCGCTTGGACACTTTCAGAACAGCTCTGTTAATGACTGAAAACAGCTCTCGAAGAGATTGTCAAAAGAGACTCCGAAAACGAAACGTTGATCACTTTTGAGCAAAAGGCTGCACACACGCAATTCAAGTTGCTCTGATTGTCATTTAGAGTTACATTATAGGAGCATTCAGCAACAAGTCAAAATGTGCTCCAGAAAAGCAGAAAACAACACTGATAGAACTTGAGAACGAATGCAAAAAACAGTCCACTCTCAGAACAGGCCGCTTGGACACTTTCAGAACAGCTCTGTTAATGACTGAAAACAGCTCTCGAAGAGATTGTCAAAAGAGACTCTGAAAACGAAACGTTGATCACTTTTGAGCAAAAGGCTGCACACACGCAATTCAAGTTGCTCTGATTGTCATTTAGTTACATTATAGGAGCATTCAACAACAAGTCAAAATGTGCTCGAGAAAGGCAGAAAACAACACTTTGATATAACTTGAGAACGAATGCAAAAAACAGTCCACTCTCAGAACAGGCCGCTTGGACACTTTCAGAACAGCTCTGTTAATGACTGAAAACAGCTCTCGAAGAGATTGTCAAAAGAGACTCTGAAAACGAAACGTTGATCACTTTTGAGCAAAAGGCTGCACACACGCAATTCAAGTTGCTCTGATTGTCATTTAGAGTTACATTATAGGAGCATTCAACAACAAGTCAAAATGTGCTCGAGAAAGGCAGAAAACAACACTTTGATATAACTTGAGAACGAATGCAAAAAACAGTCCACTCTCAGAACAGGCTGCTTGGACACTTTCAGAACAGCTCTGTTAATGACTGAAATCAGCTCTTTAAGAGATTGTCAAAAGAGACTCTGAAAACGAAACATTGATAACTTTTGAGCAAAAGAATGCACACACGTAATTCAACATACTCTGATTGTCATTTAGAGTTACATTATAGGAGCATTCAACAACAAGTCAAAATGTGCTCCAGAAAGGCAGAAAACAACACTTTGATAGTTTGATATAACTTGAGAACGAATGCAAAAAACAGTCCACTCTAAGAACAGGCCGCTTGGACACTTTCAGAATAGCTCTGTTAATGACTGAAAACAGCTCTCGAAGAGATTGTCAAAAGAGACTCCGAAAACGAAACGTTGATCACTTTTGAGCAAAAGGCTGCACACACGCAATTCAAGTTGCTCTGATTGTCATTTAGAGTTACATTATAGGAGCATTCAGCAACAAGTCAAAATGTGCTCCAGAAAAGCAGAAAACAACACTGATAGAACTTGAGAACGAATGCAAAAAACAGTCCACTCTCAGAACAGGCCGCTTGGACACTTTCAGAACAGCTCTGTTAATGACTGAAAACAGCTCTCGAAGAGATTGTCAAAAGAGACTCTGAAAACGAAACGTTGATCACTTTTGAGCAAAAGGCTGCACACACGCAATTCAAGTTGCTCTGATTGTCATTTAGTTACATTATAGGAGCATTCAACAACAAGTCAAAATGTGCTCGAGAAAGGCAGAAAACAACACTTTGATATAACTTGAGAACGAATGCAAAAAACAGTCCACTCTCAGAACAGGCTGCTTGGACACTTTCAGAACAGCTCTGTTAATGACTGTAATCAGCTCTTTAAGAGATTGTCAAAAGAGACTCTGAAAACGAAACATTGATAACTTTTGAGCAAAAGGCTGCACACACGTAATTCAACATACTCTGATTGTCATTTAGAGTTACATTATACGAGCATTCAGCAACAAGTCAAAATGTGCTACAGAAAAGCAGAAAACAACACTGATAGAACTTGAGAACGAATGCAAAAAACAGTCCACTCTCAGAACAGGCCGCTTGGACACTTTCAGAACAGCTCTGTTAATGACTGAAAACAGCTCTCGAAGAGATTGTCAAAAGAGACTCTGAAAACGAAACATTGATCACTTTTGAGCAAAAGGCTGCACACACGCAATTCAAGTTGCTCTGATTGTCATTTAGAGTTACATTATAGGAGCATTCAACAACAAGTCAAAATGTGCTCGAGAAAGGCAGAAAACAACACTTTGATAGTTTGATATAACTTGAGAACGAATGCAAAAAACAGTCCACTCTAAGAACAGGCCGCTTGGACACTTTCAGAACAGCTCTGTTAATGACTGAAAACAGCTCTCGAAGAGATTGTCAAAAGAGACTCCGAAAACGAAACGTTGATCACTTTTGAGCAAAAGGCTGCACACACGCAATTCAAGTTGCTCTGATTGTCATTTAGAGTTACATTATAGGAGCATTCAGCAACAAGTCAAAATGTGCTCCAGAAAAGCAGAAAACAACACTGATAGAACTTGAGAACGAATGCAAAAAACAGTCCACTCTCAGAACAGGCCGCTTGGACACTTTCAGAACAGCTCTGTTAATGACTGAAAACAGCTCTCGAAGAGATTGTCAAAAGAGACTCTGAAAACCAAACGTTGATCACTTTTGAGCAAAAGGCTGCACACACGCAATTCAAGTTGCTCTGATTGTCATTTAGAGTTACATTATAGGAGCATTCAACAACAAGTCAAAATGTGCTTGAGAAAGGCAGAAAACAACACTTTGATATAACTTGAGAACGAATGCAAAAAACAGTCCACTCTCAGAACAGGCTGCTTGGACACTTTCAGAACAGCTCTGTTAATGACTGAAATCAGCTCTTTAAGAGATTGTCAAAAGAGACTCTGAAAACGAAACATTGATAACTTTTGAGCAAAATGCTGCACACACGTAATTCAACATACTCTGATTGTCATTTAGAGTTACATTATAGGAGCATTCAACAACAAGTCAAAATGTGCTCCAGAAAGGCAGAAAACAACACTTTGATAGTTTGATATAACTTGAGAACGAATGCAAAAAACAGTCCACTCTAAGAACAGGCCGCTTGGACACTTTCAGAACAGCTCTGTTAATGACTGAAAACAGCTCTCGAAGAGATTGTCAAAAGAGACTCCGAAAACGAAACGTTGATCACTTTTGAGCAAAAGGCTGCACACACGCAATTCAAGTTGCTCTGATTGTCATTTAGAGTTACATTATACGAGCATTCAGCAACAAGTCAAAATGTGCTACAGAAAAGCAGAAAACAACACTGATAGAACTTGAGAACGAATGCAAAAAACAGTCCACTCTCAGAACAGGCCGCTTGGACACTTTCAGAACAGCTCTGTTAATGACTGAAAACAGCTCTCGAAGAGATTGTCAAAAGAGACTCTGAAAACGAAACGTTGATCACTTTTGAGCAAAAGGCTGCACACACGCAATTCAAGTTGCTCTGATTGTCATTTAGAGTTACATTATAGGAGCATTCAACAACAAGTCAAAATGTGCTCGAGAAAGGCAGAAAACAACACTTTGATATAACTTGAGAACGAATGCAAAAAACAGTCCACTCTAAGAACAGGCCGCTTGGACACTTTCAGAATAGCTCTGTTAATGACTGAAAACAGCTCTCGAAGAGATTGTCAAAAGAGACTCCGAAAACGAAACGTTGATCACTTTTGAGCAAAAGGCTGCACACACGCAATTCAAGTTGCTCTGATTGTCATTTAGAGTTACATTATAGGATTATTCAACAACAAGTCAAAATGTGCTCGTGAAAGGCAGAAAACAACACTTTGATAGTTTGATATAACTTGAGAACGAATGCAAAAAACAGTCCACTCTAAGAACAGGCCGCTTGGACACTTTCAGAACAGCTCTGTTAATGACTGAAAACAGCTCTCGAAGAGATTGTCAAAAGAGACTCTGAAAACGAAACGTTGATCACTTTTGAGCAAAAGGCTGCACACACGCAATTCAAGTTGCTCTGATTGTCATTTAGTTACATTATAGGAGCATTCAACAACAAGTCAAAATGTGCTCGAGAAAGGCAGAAAACAACACTTTGATATAACTTGAGAACGAATGCAAAAAACAGTCCACTCTCAGAACAGGCTGCTTGGACACTTTCAGAACAGCTCTGTTAATGACTGAAATCAGCTCTTTAAGAGATTGTCAAAAGAGACTCTGAAAACGAAACATTGATAACTTTTGAGCAAAAGGCTGCACACACGTAATTCAACATACTCTGATTGTCATTTAGAGTTACATTATACGAGCATTCAGCAACAAGTCAAAATGTGCTACAGAAAAGCAGAAAACAACACTGATAGAACTTGAGAACGAATGCAAAAAACAGTCCACTCTCAGAACAGGCCGCTTGGACACTTTCAGAACAGCTCTGTTAATGACTGAAAACAGCTCTCGAAGAGATTGTCAAAAGAGACTCTGAAAACCAAATGTTGATCACTTTTGAGCAAAAGGCTGCACACACGCAATTCAAGTTGCTCTGATTGTCATTTAGAGTTACATTATAGGAGCATTCAACAACAAGTCAAAATGTGCTTGAGAAAGGCAGAAAACAACACTTTGATATAACTTGAGAACGAATGCAAAAAACAGTCCACTCTCAGAACAGGCTGCTTGGACACTTTCAGAACAGCTCTGTTAATGACTGAAATCAGCTCTTTAAGAGATTGTCAAAAGAGACTCTGAAAACGAAACATTGATAACTTTTGAGCAAAATGCTGCACACACGTAATTCAACATACTCTGATTGTCATTTAGAGTTACATTATAGGAGCATTCAACAACAAGTCAAAATGTGCTCCAGAAAGGCAGAAAACAACACTTTGATAGTTTGATATAACTTGAGAACGAATGCAAAAAACAGTCCACTCTAAGAACAGGCCGCTTGGACACTTTCAGAACAGCTCTGTTAATGACTGAAAACAGCTCTCGAAGAGATTGTCAAAAGAGACTCCGAAAACGAAACGTTGATCACTTTTGAGCAAAAGGCTGCACACACGCAATTCAAGTTGCTCTGATTGTCATTTAGAGTTACATTATACGAGCATTCAGCAACAAGTCAAAATGTGCTACAGAAAAGCAGAAAACAACACTGATAGAACTTGAGAACGAATGCAAAAAACAGTCCACTCTCAGAACAGGCCGCTTGGACACTTTCAGAACAGCTCTGTTAATGACTGAAAACAGCTCTCGAAGAGATTGTCAAAAGAGACTCTGAAAACGAAACGTTGATCACTTTTGAGCAAAAGGCTGCACACACGCAATTCAAGTTGCTCTGATTGTCATTTAGAGTTACATTATAGGAGCATTCAACAACAAGTCAAAATGTGCTCGAGAAAGGCAGAAAACAACACTTTGATATAACTTGAGAACGAATGCAAAAAACAGTCCACTCTCAGAACAGGCTGCTTGGACACTTTCAGAACAGCTCTGTTAATGACTGAAATCAGCTCTTTAAGAGATTGTCAAAAGAGACTCTGAAAACGAAACATTGATAACTTTTGAGCAAAAGAATGCACACACGTAATTCAACATACTCTGATTGTCATTTAGAGTTACATTATAGGAGCATTCAACAACAAGTCAAAATGTGCTCCAGAAAGGCAGAAAACAACACTTTGATAGTTTGATATAACTTGAGAACGAATGCAAAAAACAGTCCACTCTAAGAACAGGCCGCTTGGACACTTTCAGAATAGCTCTGTTAATGACTGAAAACAGCTCTCGAAGAGATTGTCAAAAGAGACTCCGAAAACGAAACGTTGATCACTTTTGAGCAAAAGGCTGCACACACGCAATTCAAGTTGCTCTGATTGTCATTTAGAGTTACATTATAGGAGCATTCAGCAACAAGTCAAAATGTGCTCCAGAAAAGCAGAAAACAACACTGATAGAACTTGAGAACGAATGCAAAAAACAGTCCACTCTCAGAACAGGCCGCTTGGACACTTTCAGAACAGCTCTGTTAATGACTGAAAACAGCTCTCGAAGAGATTGTCAAAAGAGACTCTGAAAACGAAACGTTGATCACTTTTGAGCAAAAGGCTGCACACACGCAATTCAAGTTGCTCTGATTGTCATTTAGTTACATTATAGGAGCATTCAACAACAAGTCAAAATGTGCTCGAGAAAGGCAGAAAACAACACTTTGATATAACTTGAGAACGAATGCAAAAAACAGTCCACTCTCAGAACAGGCTGCTTGGACACTTTCAGAACAGCTCTGTTAATGACTGAAATCAGCTCTTTAAGAGATTGTCAAAAGAGACTCTGAAAACGAAACATTGATAACTTTTGAGCAAAAGGCTGCACACACGTAATTCAACATACTCTGATTGTCATTTAGAGTTACATTATAGGAGCATTCAACAACAAGTCAAAATGTGCTCCAGAAAGGCAGAAAACAACACTTTGATAGTTTGATATAACTTGAGAACGAATGCAAAAAACAGTCCACTCTAAGAACAGGCCGCTTGGACACTTTCAGAACAGCTCTGTTAATGACTGAAAACAGCTCTCGAAGAGATTGTCAAAAGAGACTCCGAAAACGAAACGTTGATCACTTTTGAGCAAAAGGCTGCACACACGCAATTCAAGTTGCTCTGATTGTCATTTAGAGTTACATTATAGGAGCATTCAGCAACAAGTCAAAATGTGCTCCAGAAAAGCAGAAAACAACACTGATAGAACTTGAGAACGAATGCAAAAAACAGTCCACTCTCAGAACAGGCCGCTTGGACACTTTCAGAACAGCTCTGTTAATGACTGAAAACAGCTCTCGAAGAGATTGTCAAAAGAGACTCTGAAAACCAAACGTTGATCACTTTTGAGCAAAAGGCTGCACACACGCAATTCAAGTTGCTCTGATTGTCATTTAGAGTTACATTATAGGAGCATTCAACAACAAGTCAAAATGTGCTTGAGAAAGGCAGAAAACAACACTTTGATATAACTTGAGAACGAATGCAAAAAACAGTCCACTCTCAGAACAGGCTGCTTGGACACTTTCAGAACAGCTCTGTTAATGACTGAAATCAGCTCTTTAAGAGATTGTCAAAAGAGACTCTGAAAACGAAACATTGATAACTTTTGAGCAAAAGAATGCACACACGTAATTCAACATACTCTGATTGTCATTTAGAGTTACATTATAGGAGCATTCAACAACAAGTCAAAATGTGCTCCAGAAAGGCAGAAAACAACACTTTGATAGTTTGATATAACTTGAGAACGAATGCAAAAAACAGTCCACTCTAAGAACAGGCCGCTTGGACACTTTCAGAATAGCTCTGTTAATGACTGAAAACAGCTCTCGAAGAGATTGTCAAAAGAGACTCCGAAAACGAAACGTTGATCACTTTTGAGCAAAAGGCTGCACACACGCAATTCAAGTTGCTCTGATTGTCATTTAGAGTTACATTATAGGAGCATTCAGCAACAAGTCAAAATGTGCTCCAGAAAAGCAGAAAACAACACTGATAGAACTTGAGAACGAATGCAAAAAACAGTCCACTCTCAGAACAGGCCGCTTGGACACTTTCAGAACAGCTCTGTTAATGACTGAAAACAGCTCTCGAAGAGATTGTCAAAAGAGACTCTGAAAACGAAACGTTGATCACTTTTGAGCAAAAGGCTGCACACACGCAATTCAAGTTGCTCTGATTGTCATTTAGTTACATTATAGGAGCATTCAACAACAAGTCAAAATGTGCTCGAGAAAGGCAGAAAACAACACTTTGATATAACTTGAGAACGAATGCAAAAAACAGTCCACTCTCAGAACAGGCTGCTTGGACACTTTCAGAACAGCTCTGTTAATGACTGAAATCAGCTCTTTAAGAGATTGTCAAAAGAGACTCTGAAAACGAAACATTGATAACTTTTGAGCAAAAGGCTGCACACACGTAATTCAACATACTCTGATTGTCATTTAGAGTTACATTATAGGAGCATTCAACAACAAGTCAAAATGTGCTCCAGAAAGGCAGAAAACAACACTTTGATAGTTTGATATAACTTGAGAACGAATGCAAAAAACAGTCCACTCTAAGAACAGGCCGCTTGGACACTTTCAGAACAGCTCTGTTAATGACTGAAAACAGCTCTCGAAGAGATTGTCAAAAGAGACTCCGAAAACGAAACGTTGATCACTTTTGAGCAAAAGGCTGCACACACGCAATTCAAGTTGCTCTGATTGTCATTTAGAGTTACATTATAGGAGCATTCAGCAACAAGTCAAAATGTGCTCCAGAAAAGCAGAAAACAACACTGATAGAACTTGAGAACGAATGCAAAAAACAGTCCACTCTCAGAACAGGCCGCTTGGACACTTTCAGAACAGCTCTGTTAATGACTGAAAACAGCTCTCGAAGAGATTGTCAAAAGAGACTCTGAAAACCAAACGTTGATCACTTTTGAGCAAAAGGCTGCACACACGCAATTCAAGTTGCTCTGATTGTCATTTAGAGTTACATTATAGGAGCATTCAACAACAAGTCAAAATGTGCTTGAGAAAGGCAGAAAACAACACTTTGATATAACTTGAGAACGAATGCAAAAAACAGTCCACTCTCAGAACAGGCTGCTTGGACACTTTCAGAACAGCTCTGTTAATGACTGAAATCAGCTCTTTAAGAGATTGTCAAAAGAGACTCTGAAAACGAAACATTGATAACTTTTGAGCAAAATGCTGCACACACGTAATTCAACATACTCTGATTGTCATTTAGAGTTACATTATAGGAGCATTCAACAACAAGTCAAAATGTGCTCCAGAAAGGCAGAAAACAACACTTTGATAGTTTGATATAACTTGAGAACGAATGCAAAAAACAGTCCACTCTAAGAACAGGCCGCTTGGACACTTTCAGAACAGCTCTGTTAATGACTGAAAACAGCTCTCGAAGAGATTGTCAAAAGAGACTCCGAAAACGAAACGTTGATCACTTTTGAGCAAAAGGCTGCACACACGCAATTCAAGTTGCTCTGATTGTCATTTAGAGTTACATTATACGAGCATTCAGCAACAAGTCAAAATGTGCTACAGAAAAGCAGAAAACAACACTGATAGAACTTGAGAACGAATGCAAAAAACAGTCCACTCTCAGAACAGGCCGCTTGGACACTTTCAGAACAGCTCTGTTAATGACTGAAAACAGCTCTCGAAGAGATTGTCAAAAGAGACTCTGAAAACGAAACGTTGATCACTTTTGAGCAAAAGGCTGCACACACGCAATTCAAGTTGCTCTGATTGTCATTTAGAGTTACATTATAGGAGCATTCAACAACAAGTCAAAATGTGCTCGAGAAAGGCAGAAAACAACACTTTGATATAACTTGAGAACGAATGCAAAAAACAGTCCACTCTCAGAACAGGCTGCTTGGACACTTTCAGAACAGCTCTGTTAATGACTGAAATCAGCTCTTTAAGAGATTGTCAAAAGAGACTCTGAAAACGAAACATTGATAACTTTTGAGCAAAAGGCTGCACACACGTAATTCAACATACTCTGATTGTCATTTAGAGTTACATTATAGGAGCATTCAACAACAAGTCAAAATGTGCTCGAGAATGGCAGAAAACAACACTTTGATATAACTTGAGAACGAATGCAAAAAACAGTCCACTCTCAGAACAGGCTGCTTGGACACTTTCAGAACAGCTCTGTTAATGACTGAAATCAGCTCTTTAAGAGATTGTCAAAAGAGACTCTGAAAACGAAACATTGATAACTTTTGAGCAAAAGGCTGCACACACGTAATTCAACATACTCTGATTGTCATTTAGAGTTAAATTATAGGAGCATTCAACAACAAGTCAAAATGTGCTCCAAAAGGCAGAAAACAACACTTTGATAGTTTGATATAACTTGAGAACGAATGCAAAAAACAGTCCACTCTAAGAACAGGCCGCTTGGACACTTTCAGAACAGCTCTGTTAATGACTGAAAACAGCTCTCGAAGAGATTGTCAAAAGAGACTCCGAAAACGAAACGTTGATCACTTTTGAGCAAAAGGCTGCACACACGCAATTCAAGTTGCTCTGATTGTCATTTAGAGTTACATTATAGGAGCATTCAGCAACAAGTCAAAATGTGCTCCAGAAAAGCAGAAAACAACACTGATAGAACTTGAGAACGAATGCAAAAAACAGTCCACTCTCAGAACAGGCCGCTTGGACACTTTCAGAACAGCTCTGTTAAAGACTGAAAACAGCTCTCGAAGAGATTGTCAAAAGAGACTCTGAAAACGAAACGTTGATCACTTTTGAGCAAAAGGCTGCACACACGCAATTCAAGTTGCTCTGATTGTCATTTAGAGTTACATTATAGGAGCATTCAACAACAAGTCAAAATGTGCTCGAGAAAGGCAGAAAACAACACTTTGATATAACTTGAGAACGAATGCAAAAAACAGTCCACTCTAAGAACAGGCCGCTTGGACACTTTCAGAACAGCTCTGTTAATGACTGAAAACAGCTCTCGAAGAGATTGTCAAAAGAGACTCTGAAAACGAAACGTTGATCACTTTTGAGCAAAAGGCTGCACACACGCAATTCAAGTTGCTCTGATTGTCATTTAGTTACATTATAGGAGCATTCAACAACAAGTCAAAATGTGCTCGAGAAAGGCAGAAAACAACACTTTGATATAACTTGAGAACGAATGCAAAAAACAGTCCACTCTCAGAACAGGCTGCTTGGACACTTTCAGAACAGCTCTGTTAATGACTGAAATCAGCTCTTTAAGAGATTGTCAAAAGAGACTCTGAAAACGAAACATTGATAACTTTTGAGCAAAAGGCTGCACACACGTAATTCAACATACTCTGATTGTCATTTAGAGTTACATTATACGAGCATTCAGCAACAAGTCAAAATGTGCTACAGAAAAGCAGAAAACAACACTGATAGAACTTGAGAACGAATGCAAAAAACAGTCCACTCTCAGAACAGGCCGCTTGGACACTTTCAGAACAGCTCTGTTAATGACTGAAAACAGCTCTCGAAGAGATTGTCAAAAGAGACTCTGAAAACGAAACATTGATCACTTTTGAGCAAAAGGCTGCACACACGCAATTCAAGTTGCTCTGATTGTCATTTAGAGTTACATTATAGGAGCATTCAACAACAAGTCAAAATGTGCTCGAGAAAGGCAGAAAACAACACTTTGATAGTTTGATATAACTTGAGAACGAATGCAAAAAACAGTCCACTCTAAGAACAGGCCGCTTGGACACTTTCAGAACAGCTCTGTTAATGACTGAAAACAGCTCTCGAAGAGATTGTCAAAAGAGACTCCGAAAACGAAACGTTGATCACTTTTGAGCAAAAGGCTGCACACACGCAATTCAAGTTGCTCTGATTGTCATTTAGAGTTACATTATAGGAGCATTCAGCAACAAGTCAAAATGTGCTCCAGAAAAGCAGAAAACAACACTGATAGAACTTGAGAACGAATGCAAAAAACAGTCCACTCTCAGAACAGGCCGCTTGGACACTTTCAGAACAGCTCTGTTAATGACTGAAAACAGCTCTCGAAGAGATTGTCAAAAGAGACTCTGAAAACCAAACGTTGATCACTTTTGAGCAAAAGGCTGCACACACGCAATTCAAGTTGCTCTGATTGTCATTTAGAGTTACATTATAGGAGCATTCAACAACAAGTCAAAATGTGCTTGAGAAAGGCAGAAAACAACACTTTGATATAACTTGAGAACGAATGCAAAAAACAGTCCACTCTCAGAACAGGCTGCTTGGACACTTTCAGAACAGCTCTGTTAATGACTGAAATCAGCTCTTTAAGAGATTGTCAAAAGAGACTCTGAAAACGAAACATTGATAACTTTTGAGCAAAATGCTGCACACACGTAATTCAACATACTCTGATTGTCATTTAGAGTTACATTATAGGAGCATTCAACAACAAGTCAAAATGTGCTCCAGAAAGGCAGAAAACAACACTTTGATAGTTTGATATAACTTGAGAACGAATGCAAAAAACAGTCCACTCTAAGAACAGGCCGCTTGGACACTTTCAGAACAGCTCTGTTAATGACTGAAAACAGCTCTCGAAGAGATTGTCAAAAGAGACTCCGAAAACGAAACGTTGATCACTTTTGAGCAAAAGGCTGCACACACGCAATTCAAGTTGCTCTGATTGTCATTTAGAGTTACATTATACGAGCATTCAGCAACAAGTCAAAATGTGCTACAGAAAAGCAGAAAACAACACTGATAGAACTTGAGAACGAATGCAAAAAACAGTCCACTCTCAGAACAGGCCGCTTGGACACTTTCAGAACAGCTCTGTTAATGACTGAAAACAGCTCTCGAAGAGATTGTCAAAAGAGACTCTGAAAACGAAACGTTGATCACTTTTGAGCAAAAGGCTGCACACACGCAATTCAAGTTGCTCTGATTGTCATTTAGAGTTACATTATAGGAGCATTCAACAACAAGTCAAAATGTGCTCGAGAAAGGCAGAAAACAACACTTTGATATAACTTGAGAACGAATGCAAAAAACAGTCCACTCTCAGAACAGGCTGCTTGGACACTTTCAGAACAGCTCTGTTAATGACTGAAATCAGCTCTTTAAGAGATTGTCAAAAGAGACTCTGAAAACGAAACATTGATAACTTTTGAGCAAAAGAATGCACACACGTAATTCAACATACTCTGATTGTCATTTAGAGTTACATTATAGGAGCATTCAACAACAAGTCAAAATGTGCTCCAGAAAGGCAGAAAACAACACTTTGATAGTTTGATATAACTTGAGAACGAATGCAAAAAACAGTCCACTCTAAGAACAGGCCGCTTGGACACTTTCAGAATAGCTCTGTTAATGACTGAAAACAGCTCTCGAAGAGATTGTCAAAAGAGACTCCGAAAACGAAACGTTGATCACTTTTGAGCAAAAGGCTGCACACACGCAATTCAAGTTGCTCTGATTGTCGTTTAGAGTTACATTATAGGAGCATTCAGCAACAAGTCAAAATGTGCTCCAGAAAAGCAGAAAACAACACTGATAGAACTTGAGAACGAATGCAAAAAACAGTCCACTCTCAGAACAGGCCGCTTGGACACTTTCAGAACAGCTCTGTTAATGACTGAAAACAGCTCTCGAAGAGATTGTCAAAAGAGACTCTGAAAACGAAACGTTGATCACTTTTGAGCAAAAGGCTGCACACACGCAATTCAAGTTGCTCTGATTGTCATTTAGTTACATTATAGGAGCATTCAACAACAAGTCAAAATGTGCTCGAGAAAGGCAGAAAACAACACTTTGATATAACT
This sequence comes from Nansenia antarctica, assembly GCF_963989245.1. Classification (NCBI taxonomy): domain Eukaryota; kingdom Metazoa; phylum Chordata; class Actinopteri; order Argentiniformes; family Microstomatidae; genus Nansenia; species Nansenia antarctica. The sequence continues at coordinate 35,615,203 of NC_137680.1, forward strand.
TGAGAACGAATGCAAAAAACAGTCCACTCTCAGAACAGGCTGCTTGGACACTTTCAGAACAGCTCTGTTAATGACTGAAATCAGCTCTTTAAGAGATTGTCAAAAGAGACTCTGAAAACGAAACATTGATAACTTTTGAGCAAAAGGCTGCACACACGTAATTCAACATACTCTGATTGTCATTTAGAGTTACATTATAGGAGCATTCAACAACAAGTCAAAATGTGCTCCAGAAAGGCAGAAAACAACACTTTGATAGTTTGATATAACTTGAGAACGAATGCAAAAAACAGTCCACTCTAAGAACAGGCCGCTTGGACACTTTCAGAACAGCTCTGTTAATGACTGAAAACAGCTCTCGAAGAGATTGTCAAAAGAGACTCCGAAAACGAAACGTTGATCACTTTTGAGCAAAAGGCTGCACACACGCAATTCAAGTTGCTCTGATTGTCATTTAGAGTTACATTATAGGAGCATTCAGCAACAAGTCAAAATGTGCTCCAGAAAAGCAGAAAACAACACTGATAGAACTTGAGAACGAATGCAAAAAACAGTCCACTCTCAGAACAGGCCGCTTGGACACTTTCAGAACAGCTCTGTTAATGACTGAAAACAGCTCTCGAAGAGATTGTCAAAAGAGACTCTGAAAACCAAACGTTGATCACTTTTGAGCAAAAGGCTGCACACACGCAATTCAAGTTGCTCTGATTGTCATTTAGAGTTACATTATAGGAGCATTCAACAACAAGTCAAAATGTGCTTGAGAAAGGCAGAAAACAACACTTTGATATAACTTGAGAACGAATGCAAAAAACAGTCCACTCTCAGAACAGGCTGCTTGGACACTTTCAGAACAGCTCTGTTAATGACTGAAATCAGCTCTTTAAGAGATTGTCAAAAGAGACTCTGAAAACGAAACATTGATAACTTTTGAGCAAAATGCTGCACACACGTAATTCAACATACTCTGATTGTCATTTAGAGTTACATTATAGGAGCATTCAACAACAAGTCAAAATGTGCTCCAGAAAGGCAGAAAACAACACTTTGATAGTTTGATATAACTTGAGAACGAATGCAAAAAACAGTCCACTCTAAGAACAGGCCGCTTGGACACTTTCAGAACAGCTCTGTTAATGACTGAAAACAGCTCTCGAAGAGATTGTCAAAAGAGACTCCGAAAACGAAACGTTGATCACTTTTGAGCAAAAGGCTGCACACACGCAATTCAAGTTGCTCTGATTGTCATTTAGAGTTACATTATACGAGCATTCAGCAACAAGTCAAAATGTGCTACAGAAAAGCAGAAAACAACACTGATAGAACTTGAGAACGAATGCAAAAAACAGTCCACTCTCAGAACAGGCCGCTTGGACACTTTCAGAACAGCTCTGTTAATGACTGAAAACAGCTCTCGAAGAGATTGTCAAAAGAGACTCCGAAAACGAAACGTTGATCACTTTTGAGCAAAAGGCTGCACACACGCAATTCAAGTTGCTCTGATTGTCATTTAGAGTTACATTATAGGAGCATTCAACAACAAGTCAAAATGTGCTCGAGAAAGGCAGAAAACAACACTTTGATATAACTTGAGAACGAATGCAAAAAACAGTCCACTCTCAGAACAGGCTGCTTGGACACTTTCAGAACAGCTCTGTTAATGACTGAAATCAGCTCTTTAAGAGATTGTCAAAAGAGACTCTGAAAACGAAACATTGATAACTTTTGAGCAAAAGGCTGCACACACGTAATTCAACATACTCTGATTGTCATTTAGAGTTACATTATAGGAGCATTCAACAACAAGTCAAAATGTGCTCGAGAATGGCAGAAAACAACACTTTGATATAACTTGAGAACGAATGCAAAAAACAGTCCACTCTCAGAACAGGCTGCTTGGACACTTTCAGAACAGCTCTGTTAATGACTGAAATCAGCTCTTTAAGAGATTGTCAAAAGAGACTCTGAAAACGAAACATTGATAACTTTTGAGCAAAAGGCTGCACACACGTAATTCAACATACTCTGATTGTCATTTAGAGTTAAATTATAGGAGCATTCAACAACAAGTCAAAATGTGCTCCAAAAGGCAGAAAACAACACTTTGATAGTTTGATATAACTTGAGAACGAATGCAAAAAACAGTCCACTCTAAGAACAGGCCGCTTGGACACTTTCAGAACAGCTCTGTTAATGACTGAAAACAGCTCTCGAAGAGATTGTCAAAAGAGACTCCGAAAACGAAACGTTGATCACTTTTGAGCAAAAGGCTGCACACACGCAATTCAAGTTGCTCTGATTGTCATTTAGAGTTACATTATAGGAGCATTCAGCAACAAGTCAAAATGTGCTCCAGAAAAGCAGAAAACAACACTGATAGAACTTGAGAACGAATGCAAAAAACAGTCCACTCTCAGAACAGGCCGCTTGGACACTTTCAGAACAGCTCTGTTAAAGACTGAAAACAGCTCTCGAAGAGATTGTCAAAAGAGACTCTGAAAACGAAACGTTGATCACTTTTGAGCAAAAGGCTGCACACACGCAATTCAAGTTGCTCTGATTGTCATTTAGAGTTACATTATAGGAGCATTCAACAACAAGTCAAAATGTGCTCGAGAAAGGCAGAAAACAACACTTTGATATAACTTGAGAACGAATGCAAAAAACAGTCCACTCTCAGAACAGGCCTCTTGGACAGCTCTGTTAATGACTGAAAACAGCTCTCGAAGAGATTGTCAAAAGAGACTCCGAAAACGAAACGTTGATAACTTTTGAGCAAATGGCTGCACACACGTAATTCAAGATACTCTGATTGTCATTAAGAGTTACATTATAGGAGCATTCAGCAACAAGTCAAAATGTGCTCCAGAAAAGCAGAAAACAACACTGATAGAACTTGAGAACGAATGCAAAAAACAGTCCACTCTCAGAACAGGCCGCTTGGACACTTTCAGAACAGCTCTGTTAATGACTGAAAACAGCTCTCGAAGAGATTGTCAAAAGAGACTCTGAAAACCAAACGTTGATCACTTTTGAGCAAAAGGCTGCACACACGCAATTCAAGTTGCTCTGATTGTCATTTAGAGTTACATTATAGGAGCATTCAACAACAAGTCAAAATGTGCTTGAGAAAGGCAGAAAACAACACTTTGATATAACTTGAGAACGAATGCAAAAAACAGTCCACTCTCAGAACAGGCTGCTTGGACACTTTCAGAACAGCTCTGTTAATGACTGAAATCAGCTCTTTAAGAGATTGTCAAAAGAGACTCTGAAAACGAAACATTGATAACTTTTGAGCAAAATGCTGCACACACGTAATTCAACATACTCTGATTGTCATTTAGAGTTACATTATAGGAGCATTCAACAACAAGTCAAAATGTGCTCCAGAAAGGCAGAAAACAACACTTTGATAGTTTGATATAACTTGAGAACGAATGCAAAAAACAGTCCACTCTAAGAACAGGCCGCTTGGACACTTTCAGAACAGCTCTGTTAATGACTGAAAACAGCTCTCGAAGAGATTGTCAAAAGAGACTCCGAAAACGAAACGTTGATCACTTTTGAGCAAAAGGCTGCACACACGCAATTCAAGTTGCTCTGATTGTCATTTAGAGTTACATTATACGAGCATTCAGCAACAAGTCAAAATGTGCTACAGAAAAGCAGAAAACAACACTGATAGAACTTGAGAACGAATGCAAAAAACAGTCCACTCTCAGAACAGGCCGCTTGGACACTTTCAGAACAGCTCTGTTAATGACTGAAAACAGCTCTCGAAGAGATTGTCAAAAGAGACTCTGAAAACGAAACGTTGATCACTTTTGAGCAAAAGGCTGCACACACGCAATTCAAGTTGCTCTGATTGTCATTTAGAGTTACATTATAGGAGCATTCAACAACAAGTCAAAATGTGCTCGAGAAAGGCAGAAAACAACACTTTGATATAACTTGAGAACGAATGCAAAAAACAGTCCACTCTCAGAACAGGCTGCTTGGACACTTTCAGAACAGCTCTGTTAATGACTGAAATCAGCTCTTTAAGAGATTGTCAAAAGAGACTCTGAAAACGAAACATTGATAACTTTTGAGCAAAAGGCTGCACACACGTAATTCAACATACTCTGATTGTCATTTAGAGTTACATTATAGGAGCATTCAACAACAAGTCAAAATGTGCTCGAGAATGGCAGAAAACAACACTTTGATATAACTTGAGAACGAATGCAAAAAACAGTCCACTCTCAGAACAGGCTGCTTGGACACTTTCAGAACAGCTCTGTTAATGACTGAAATCAGCTCTTTAAGAGATTGTCAAAAGAGACTCTGAAAACGAAACATTGATAACTTTTGAGCAAAAGGCTGCACACACGTAATTCAACATACTCTGATTGTCATTTAGAGTTAAATTATAGGAGCATTCAACAACAAGTCAAAATGTGCTCCAAAAGGCAGAAAACAACACTTTGATAGTTTGATATAACTTGAGAACGAATGCAAAAAACAGTCCACTCTAAGAACAGGCCGCTTGGACACTTTCAGAACAGCTCTGTTAATGACTGAAAACAGCTCTCGAAGAGATTGTCAAAAGAGACTCCGAAAACGAAACGTTGATCACTTTTGAGCAAAAGGCTGCACACACGCAATTCAAGTTGCTCTGATTGTCATTTAGAGTTACATTATAGGAGCATTCAGCAACAAGTCAAAATGTGCTCCAGAAAAGCAGAAAACAACACTGATAGAACTTGAGAACGAATGCAAAAAACAGTCCACTCTCAGAACAGGCCGCTTGGACACTTTCAGAACAGCTCTGTTAAAGACTGAAAACAGCTCTCGAAGAGATTGTCAAAAGAGACTCTGAAAACGAAACGTTGATCACTTTTGAGCAAAAGGCTGCACACACGCAATTCAAGTTGCTCTGATTGTCATTTAGAGTTACATTATAGGAGCATTCAACAACAAGTCAAAATGTGCTCGAGAAAGGCAGAAAACAACACTTTGATATAACTTGAGAACGAATGCAAAAAACAGTCCACTCTCAGAACAGGCCTCTTGGACAGCTCTGTTAATGACTGAAAACAGCTCTCGAAGAGATTGTCAAAAGAGACTCCGAAAACGAAACGTTGATAACTTTTGAGCAAATGGCTGCACACACGTAATTCAAGATACTCTGATTGTCATTAAGAGTTACATTATAGGAGCATTCAGCAACAAGTCAAAATGTGCTCCAGAAAAGCAGAAAACAACACTGATAGAACTTGAGAACGAATGCAAAAAACAGTCCACTCTCAGAACAGGCCGCTTGGACACTTTCAGAACAGCTCTGTTAATGACTGAAAACAGCTCTCGAAGAGATTGTCAAAAGAGACTCTGAAAACGAGACGTTGATCACTTTTGAGCAATAGGCTGCACACGCGCCATTCAAGTTGCTCTGATTGTCATTTAGAGTTACATTATAGGAGCATTCAGCAACAAGTCAAAATGTGCTCCAGAAAAGCAGAAAACAACACTGATAGAACTTGAGAACGAATGCAAAAAACAGTCCACTCTCAGAACAGGCCGCTTGGACACTTTCAGAACAGCTCTGTTAATGACTGAAAACAGCTCTCGAAGAGATTGTCAAAAGAGACTCTGAAAACGAAACGTTGATCACTTTTGAGCAAAAGGCTGCACACACGCAATTCAAGTTGCTCTGATTGTCATTTAGAGTTACATTATAGGAGCATTCAACAACAAGTCAAAATGTGCTCGAGAAAGGCAGAAAACAACACTTTGATAGTTTGATATAACTTGAGAACGAATGCAAAAAACAGTCCACTCTAAGAACAGGCCGCTTGGACACTTTCAGAACAGCTCTGTTAATGACTGAAAACAGCTCTCGAAGAGATTGTCAAAAGAGACTCCGAAAACGAAACGTTGATCACTTTTGAGCAAAAGGCTGCACACACGCAATTCAAGTTGCTCTGATTGTCATTTAGAGTTACATTATAGGAGCATTCAGCAACAAGTCAAAATGTGCTCCAGAAAAGCAGAAAACAACACTGATAGAACTTGAGAACGAATGCAAAAAACAGTCCACTCTCAGAACAGGCCGCTTGGACACTTTCAGAACAGCTCTGTTAATGACTGAAAACAGCTCTCGAAGAGATTGTCAAAAGAGACTCTGAAAACGAAACGTTGATCACTTTTGAGCAAAAGGCTGCACACACGCAATTCAAGTTGCTCTGATTGTCATTTAGAGTTACATTATAGGAGCATTCAACAACAAGTCAAAATGTGCTCGAGAAAGGCAGAAAACAACACTTTGATATAACTTGAGAACGAATGCAAAAAACAGTCCACTCTCAGAACAGGCTGCTTGGACACTTTCAGAACAGCTCTGTTAATGAATGAAATCAGCTCTTTAAGAGATTGTCAAAAGAGACTCTGAAAACGAAACATTGATAACTTTTGAGCAAAAGGCTGCACACACGTAATTCAACATACTCTGATTGTCATTTAGAGTTACATTATAGGAACATTCAACAACAAGTCAAAATGTGCTCCAGAATGGCAGAAAACAACACTTTGATAGTTTGATATAACTTGAGAACGAATGCAAAAAACAGTCCACTCTAAGAACAGGCCGCTTGGACACTTTCAGAACAGCTCTGTTAATGACTGAAAAAAGCTCTCGAAGAGATTGTCAAAAGAGACTCCGAAAACGAAACGTTGATCACTTTTGAGCAAAAGGCTGCACACACGCAATTCAAGTTGCTCTGATTGTCATTTAGAGTTACATTATAGGAGCATTCAACAACAAGTCAAAATGTGCTCCAGAAAGGCAGAAAACAACACTTTGATAGTTTGATATAACTTGAGAACGAATGCAAAAAACAGTCCACTCTAAGAACAGGCCGCTTGGACACTTTCAGAACAGCTCTGTTAATGACTGAAAACAGCTCTCGAAGAGATTGTCAAAAGAGACTCCGAAAACGAAACGTTGATCACTTTTGAGCAAAAGGCTGCACACACGCAATTCAAGTTGCTCTGATTGTCATTTAGAGTTACATTATAGGAGCATTCAGCAACAAGTCAAAATGTGCTCCAGAAAAGCAGAAAACAACACTGATAGAACTTGAGAACGAATGCAAAAAACAGTCCACTCTCAGAACAGGCCGCTTGGACACTTTCAGAACAGCTCTGTTAATGACTGAAAACAGCTCTCGAAGAGATTGTCAAAAGAGACTCTGAAAACGAAACGTTGATCACTTTTGAGCAAAAGGCTGCACACACGCAATTCAAGTTGCTCTGATTGTCATTTAGAGTTACATTATAGGAGCATTCAACAACAAGTCAAAATGTGCTCGAGAAAGGCAGAAAACAACACTTTGATATAACTTGAGAACGAATGCAAAAAACAGTCCACTCTCAGAACAGGCTGCTTGGACACTTTCAGAACAGCTCTGTTAATGAATGAAATCAGCTCTTTAAGAGATTGTCAAAAGAGACTCTGAAAACGAAACATTGATAACTTTTGAGCAAAAGGCTGCACACACGTAATTCAACATACTCTGATTGTCATTTAGAGTTACATTATAGGAGCATTCAACAACAAGTCAAAATGTGCTCCAGAATGGCAGAAAACAACACTTTGATAGTTTGATATAACTTGAGAACGAATGCAAAAAACAGTCCACTCTAAGAACAGGCCGCTTGGACACTTTCAGAACAGCTCTGTTAATGACTGAAAACAGCTCTCGAAGAGATTGTCAAAAGAGACTCCGAAAACGAAACGTTGATCACTTTTGAGCAAAAGGCTGCACACACGCAATTCAAGTTGCTCTGATTGTCATTTAGAGTTACATTATAGGAGCATTCAGCAACAAGTCAAAATGTGCTCCAGAAAAGCAGAAAACAACACTGATAGAACTTGAGAACGAATGCAAAAAACAGTCCACTCTCAGAACAGGCCGCTTGGACACTTTCAGAACAGCTCTGTTAATGACTGAAAACAGCTCTCGATGAGATTGTCAAAAGAGACTCTGAAAACGAAACGTTGATCACTTTTGAGCAAAAGGCTGCACACACGCAATTCAAGTTGCTCTGATTGTCATTTAGAGTTACATTATAGGAGCATTCAACAACAAGTCAAAATGTGCTCGAGAAAGGCAGAAAACAACACTTTGATATAACTTGAGAACGAATGCAAAAAACAGTCCACTCTCAGAACAGGCTGCTTGGACACTTTCAGAATAGCTCTGTTAATGACTGAAATCAGCTCTTTAAGAGATTGTCAAAAGAGACTCTGAAAACGAAACATTGATAACTTTTGAGCAAAAGGCTGCACACACGTAATTCAACATACTCTGATTGTCATTTAGAGTTACATTATAGGAACATTCAACAACAAGTCAAAATGTGCTCCAGAATGGCAGAAAACAACACTTTGATAGTTTGATATAACTTGAGAACGAATGCAAAAAACAGTCCACTCTCAGAACAGGCTGCTTGGACACTTTCAGAATAGCTCTGTTAATGACTGAAATCAGCTCTTTAAGAGATTGTCAAAAGAGACTCTGAAAACGAAACATTGATAACTTTTGAGCAAAAGGCTGCACACACGTAATTCAACATACTCTGATTGTCATTTAGAGTTACATTATAGGAGCATTCAACAACAAGTCAAAATGTGCTCCAGAAAGGCAGAAAACAACACTTTGATAGTTTGATATAACTTGAGAACGAATGCAAAAAACAGTCCACTCTAAGAACAGGCCGCTTGGACACTTTCAGAACAGCTCTGTTAATGACTGAAAACAGCTCTCGAAGAGATTGTCAAAAGAGACTCCGAAAACGAAACGTTGATCACTTTTGAGCAAAAGGCTGCACACACGCAATTCAAGTTGCTCTGATTGTCATTTAGAGTTACATTATAGGAGCATTCAACAACAAGTCAAAATGTGCTCGAGAAAGGCAGAAAACAACACTTTGATATAACTTGAGAACGAATGCAAAAAAAAAGTCCACTCTCAGAACAGGCTGCTTGGACACTTTCAGAACAGCTCTGTTAATGACTGAAATCAGCTCTTTAATGACTGAAAACAGCTCTCGAAGAGATTGTCAAAAGAGACTCCGAAAACGAAACGTTGATCACTTTTGAGCAAAAGGCTGCACACACGCAATTCAAGTTGCTCTGATTGTCATTTAGAGTTACATTATAGGATTATTCAACAACAAGTCAAAATGTGCTCGTGAAAGGCAGAAAACAACACTTTGATAGTTTGATATAACTTGAGAACGAATGCAAAAAACAGTCCACTCTAAGAACAGGCCGCTTGGACACTTTCAGAACAGCTCTGTTAATGACTGAAAACAGCTCTCGAAGAGATTGTCAAAAGAGACTCTGAAAACGAAACGTTGATCACTTTTGAGCAAAAGGCTGCACACACGCAATTCAAGTTGCTCTGATTGTCATTTAGAGTTACATTATAGGATTATTCAACAACAAGTCAAAATGTGCTCGTGAAAGGCAGAAAACAACACTTTGATAGTTTGATATAACTTGAGAACGAATGCAAAAAACAGTCCACTCTAAGAACAGGCCGCTTGGACACTTTCAGAACAGCTCTGTTAATGACTGAAAACAGCTCTCGAAGAGATTGTCAAAAGAGACTCCGAAAACGAAACGTTGATCACTTTTGAGCAAAAGGCTGCACACACGCAATTCAAGTTGCTCTGATTGTCATTTAGAGTTACATTATAGGATTATTCAACAACAAGTCAAAATGTGCTCGTGAAAGGCAGAAAACAACACTTTGATAGTTTGATATAACTTGAGAACGAATGCAAAAAACAGTCTACTCTCAGAACAGGCCGCTTGGACACTTTCAGAACAGCTCTGTTAATGACTGAAAACAGCTCTCGAAGAGATTGTCAAAAGAGACTCCGAAAACGAAACGTTGATCACTTTTGAGCAAAAGGCTGCACACACGCAATTCAAGTTGCTCTGATTGTCATTTAGAGTTACATTATAGGATTATTCAACAACAAGTCAAAATGTGCTCGTGAAAGGCAGAAAACAACACTTTGATAGTTTGATATAACTTGAGAACGAATGCAAAAAACAGTCCACTCTAAGAACAGGCCGCTTGGACACTTTCAGAACAGCTCTGTTAATGACTGAAAACAGCTCTCGAAGAGATTGTCAAAAGAGACTCCGAAAACGAAACGTTGATCACTTTTGAGCAAAAGGCTGCACACACGCAATTCAAGTTGCTCTGATTGTCATTTAGAGTTACATTATAGGATTATTCAACAACAAGTCAAAATGTGCTCGTGAAAGGCAGAAAACAACACTTTGATAGTTTGATATAACTTGAGAACGAATGCAAAAAACAGTCCACTCTAAGAATAGGCCGCTTGGACACTTTCAGAACAGCTCTGTTAATGACTGAAAACAGCTCTCGAAGAGATTGTCAAAAGAGACTCCGAAAACGAAACGTTGATCACTTTTGAGCAAAAGGCTGCACACACGCAATTCAAGTTGCTCTGATTGTCATTAAGAGTTACATTATAGGAGCATCCAGCAACAAGTCAAAATGTGCTCCAGAAAAGCAGAAAACAACACTGATAGAACTTGAGAACGTATGCAAAAACAGTCCACTCTCAGAACAGGCCGCTTGGACACTTTCAGAACAGCTCTGTTAATGACTGAAAACAGCTCTCGAAGAGATTGTCAAAAGAGACTCTGAAAACGAAACGTTGATTACTTTTGAGCAAAAGGCTGCACACACGCAATTCAAGTTGCTCTGATTGTCATTTAGAGTAACATTATAGGATTATTCAACAACAAGTCAAAATGTGCTCGTGAAAGGCAGAAAACAACACTTTGATAGTTTGATATAACTTGAGAACGAATGCAAAAAACAGTCCACTCTCAGAACAGGCCGCTTGGACACTTTCAGAACAGCTCTGTTAATGACTGAAAACAGCTCTCGAAGAGATTGTCAAAAGAGACTCCGAAAACGAAACGTTGATCACTTTTGAGCAAAAGGCTGCACACACGCAATTCAAGTTGCTCTGATTGTCATTTAGAGTTACATTATAGGATTATTCAACAACAAGTCTAAATGTGCTCGTGAAAGGCAGAAAACAACACTTTGATAGTTTGATATAACTTGAGAACGAATGCAAAAAACAGTCCACTCTAAGAACAGGCCGCTTGGACACTTTCAGAACAGCTCTGTTAATGACTGAAAACAGCTCTCGAAGAGATTGTCAAAAGAGACTCCGAAAACGAAACGTTGATCACTTTTGAGCAAAAGGCTGCACACACGCAATTCAAGTTGCTCTGATTGTCATTTAGAGTTACATTATAGGATTATTCAACAACAAGTCAAAATGTGCTCGTGAAAGGCAGAAAACAACACTTTGATAGTTTGATATAACTTGAGAACGAATGCAAAAAACAGTCCACTCTCAGAACAGGCCGCTTGGACACTTTCAGAACAGCTCTGTTAATGACTGAAAACAGCTCTCGAAGAGATTGTCAAAAGAGACTCCGAAAACGAAACGTTGATCACTTTTGAGCAAAAGGCTGCACACACGCAATTCAAGTTGCTCTGATTGTCATTTAGAGTTACATTATAGGAGCATTCAGCAACAAGTCAAAATGTGCTCCAGAAAAGCAGAAAACAACACTGATAGAACTTGAGAACGAATGCAAAAACAGTCCACTCTCAGAACAGGCCGCTTGGACACTTTCAGAACAGCTCTGTTAATGACTGAAAACAGCTCTCGAAGAGATTGTCAAAAGAGACTCTGAAAACGAAACGTTGATTACTTTTGAGCAAAAGGCTGCACACACGCAATTCAAGTTGCTCTGATTGTCATTTAGAGTAACATTATAGGATTATTCAACAACAAGTCAAAATGTGCTCGTGAAAGGCAGAAAACAACACTTTGATAGTTTGATATAACTTGAGAACGAATGCAAAAAACAGTCCACTCTAAGAACAGGCCGCTTGGACACTTTCAGAACAGCTCTGTTAATGACTGAAAACAGCTCTCGAAGAGATTGTCAAAAGAGACTCCGAAAACGAAACGTTGATCACTTTTGAGCAAAAGGCTGCACACACGCAATTCAAGTTGCTCTGATTGTCATTTAGAGTTACATTATAGGAGCATTCAGCAACAAGTCAAAATGTGCTCCAGAAAAGCAGAAAACAACACTGATAGAACTTGAGAACGAATGCAAAAACAGTCCACTCTCAGAACAGGCCGCTTGGACACTTTCAGAACAGCTCTGTTAATGACTGAAAACAGCTCTCGAAGAGATTGTCAAAAGAGACTCTGAAAACGAAACGTTGATTACTTTTGAGCAAAAGGCTGCACACACGCAATTCAAGTTGCTCTGATTGTCATTTAGAGTAACATTATAGGATTATTCAACAACAAGTCAAAATGTGCTCGTGAAAGGCAGAAAACAACACTTTGATAGTTTGATATAACTTGAGAACGAATGCAAAAAACAGTCCACTCTAAGAACAGGCCGCTTGGACACTTTCAGAACAGCTCTGTTAATGACTGAAAACAGCTCTCGAAGAGATTGTCAAAAGAGACTCCGAAAACGAAACGTTGATCACTTTTGAGCAAAAGGCTGCACACACGCAATTCAAGTTGCTCTGATTGTCATTTAGAGTTACATTATAGGATTATTCAACAACAAGTCAAAATGTGCTCGTGAAAGGCAGAAAACAACACTTTGATAGTTTGATATAACTTGAGAACGAATGCAAAAAACAGTCCACTCTCAGAACAGGCCGCTTGGACACTTTCAGAACAGCTCTGTTAATGACTGAAAACAGCTCTCGATGAGATTGTCAAAAGAGACTCTGAAAACGAAACGTTGATCACTTTTGAGCAAAAGGCTGCACACACGCAATTCAAGTTGCTCTGATTGTCATTTAGAGTTACATTATAGGAGCATTCAACAACAAGTCAAAATGTGCTCGAGAAAGGCAGAAAACAACACTTTGATATAACTTGAGAACGAATGCAAAAAACAGTCCACTCTCAGAACAGGCTGCTTGGACACTTTCAGAATAGCTCTGTTAATGACTGAAATCAGCTCTTTAAGAGATTGTCAAAAGAGACTCTGAAAACGAAACATTGATAACTTTTGAGCAAAAGGCTGCACACACGTAATTCAACATACTCTGATTGTCATTTAGAGTTACATTATAGGAACATTCAACAACAAGTCAAAATGTGCTCCAGAATGGCAGAAAACAACACTTTGATAGTTTGATATAACTTGAGAACGAATGCAAAAAACAGTCCACTCTAAGAACAGGCCGCTTGGACACTTTCAGAACAGCTCTGTTAATGACTGAAAAAAGCTCTCGAAGAGATTGTCAAAAGAGACTCCGAAAACGAAACGTTGATCACTTTTGAGCAAAAGGCTGCACACACGCAATTCAAGTTGCTCTGATTGTCATTTAGAGTTACATTATAGGAGCATTCAACAACAAATCAAAATGTGCTCGAGAAAGGCAGAAAACAACACTTTGATATAACTTGAGAACGAATGCAAAAAACAGTCCACTCTCAGAACAGGCTGCTTGGACACTTTCAGAATAGCTCTGTTAATGACTGAAATCAGCTCTTTAAGAGATTGTCAAAAGAGACTCTGAAAACGAAACATTGATAACTTTTGAGCAAAAGGCTGCACACACGTAATTCAACATACTCTGATTGTCATTTAGAGTTACATTATAGGAGCATTCAACAACAAGTCAAAATGTGCTCCAGAAAGGCAGAAAACAACACTTTGATAGTTTGATATAACTTGAGAACGAATGCAAAAAACAGTCCACTCTAAGAACAGGCCGCTTGGACACTTTCAGAACAGCTCTGTTAATGACTGAAAACAGCTCTCGAAGAGATTGTCAAAAGAGACTCCGAAAACGAAACGTTGATCACTTTTGAGCAAAAGGCTGCACACACGCAATTCAAGTTGCTCTGATTGTCATTTAGAGTTACATTATAGGAGCATTCAACAACAAGTCAAAATGTGCTCGAGAAAGGCAGAAAACAACACTTTGATATAACTTGAGAACGAATGCAAAAAAAAAGTCCACTCTCAGAACAGGCTGCTTGGACACTTTCAGAACAGCTCTGTTAATGACTGAAATCAGCTCTTTAATGACTGAAAACAGCTCTCGAAGAGATTGTCAAAAGAGACTCCGAAAACGAAACGTTGATCACTTTTGAGCAAAAGGCTGCACACACGCAATTCAAGTTGCTCTGATTGTCATTTAGAGTTACATTATAGGATTATTCAACAACAAGTCAAAATGTGCTCGTGAAAGGCAGAAAACAACACTTTGATAGTTTGATATAACTTGAGAACGAATGCAAAAAACAGTCCACTCTAAGAACAGGCCGCTTGGACACTTTCAGAACAGCTCTGTTAATGACTGAAAACAGCTCTCGAAGAGATTGTCAAAAGAGACTCTGAAAACGAAACGTTGATCACTTTTGAGCAAAAGGCTGCACACACGCAATTCAAGTTGCTCTGATTGTCATTTAGAGTTACATTATAGGATTATTCAACAACAAGTCAAAATGTGCTCGTGAAAGGCAGAAAACAACACTTTGATAGTTTGATATAAATTGAGAACGAATGCAAAAAACAGTCCACTCTAAGAACAGGCCGCTTGGACACTTTCAGAACAGCTCTGTTAATGACTGAAAACAGCTCTCGAAGAGATTGTCAAAAGAGACTCCGAAAACGAAACGTTGATCACTTTTGAGCAAAAGGCTGCACACACGCAATTCAAGTTGCTCTGATTGTCATTTAGAGTTACATTATAGGATTATTCAACAACAAGTCAAAATGTGCTCGTGAAAGGCAGAAAACAACACTTTGATAGTTTGATATAACTTGAGAACGAATGCAAAAAACAGTCTACTCTCAGAACAGGCCGCTTGGACACTTTCAGAACAGCTCTGTTAATGACTGAAAACAGCTCTCGAAGAGATTGTCAAAAGAGACTCCGAAAACGAAACGTTGATCACTTTTGAGCAAAAGGCTGCACACACGCAATTCAAGTTGCTCTGATTGTCATTTAGAGTTACATTATAGGATTATTCAACAACAAGTCAAAATGTGCTCGTGAAAGGCAGAAAACAACACTTTGATAGTTTGATATAACTTGAGAACGAATGCAAAAAACAGTCCACTCTAAGAACAGGCCGCTTGGACACTTTCAGAACAGCTCTGTTAATGACTGAAAACAGCTCTCGAAGAGATTGTCAAAAGAGACTCCGAAAACGAAACGTTGATCACTTTTGAGCAAAAGGCTGCACACACGCAATTCAAGTTGCTCTGATTGTCATTTAGAGTTACATTATAGGATTATTCAACAACAAGTCAAAATGTGCTCGTGAAAGGCAGAAAACAACACTTTGATAGTTTGATATAACTTGAGAACGAATGCAAAAAACAGTCCACTCTAAGAATAGGCCGCTTGGACACTTTCAGAACAGCTCTGTTAATGACTGAAAACAGCTCTCGAAGAGATTGTCAAAAGAGACTCCGAAAACGAAACGTTGATCACTTTTGAGCAAAAGGCTGCACACACGCAATTCAAGTTGCTCTGATTGTCATTTAGAGTTACATTATAGGAGCATTCAACAACAAGTCAAAATGTGCTCGAGAAAGGCAGAAAACAACACTTTGATATAACTTGAGAACGAATGCAAAAAACAGTCCACTCTCAGAACAGGCTGCTTGGACACTTTCAGAATAGCTCTGTTAATGACTGAAATCAGCTCTTTAAGAGATTGTCAAAAGAGACTCTGAAAACGAAACATTGATAACTTTTGAGCAAAAGGCTGCACACACGTAATTCAACATACTCTGATTGTCATTTAGAGTTACATTATAGGAGCATTCAACAACAAGTCAAAATGTGCTCCAGAAAGGCAGAAAACAACACTTTGATAGTTTGATATAACTTGAGAACGAATGCAAAAAACAGTCCACTCTAAGAACAGGCCGCTTGGACACTTTCAGAACAGCTCTGTTAATGACTGAAAACAGCTCTCGAAGAGATTGTCAAAAGAGACTCCGAAAACGAAACGTTGATCACTTTTGAGCAAAAGGCTGCACACACGCAATTCAAGTTGCTCTGATTGTCATTTAGAGTTACATTATAGGAGCATTCAACAACAAGTCAAAATGTGCTCGAGAAAGGCAGAAAACAACACTTTGATATAACTTGAGAACGAATGCAAAAAAAAAGTCCACTCTCAGAACAGGCTGCTTGGACACTTTCAGAACAGCTCTGTTAATGACTGAAATCAGCTCTTTAATGACTGAAAACAGCTCTCGAAGAGATTGTCAAAAGAGACTCCGAAAACGAAACGTTGATCACTTTTGAGCAAAAGGCTGCACACACGCAATTCAAGTTGCTCTGATTGTCATTTAGAGTTACATTATAGGATTATTCAACAACAAGTCAAAATGTGCTCGTGAAAGGCAGAAAACAACACTTTGATAGTTTGATATAACTTGAGAACGAATGCAAAAAACAGTCCACTCTAAGAACAGGCCGCTTGGACACTTTCAGAACAGCTCTGTTAATGACTGAAAACAGCTCTCGAAGAGATTGTCAAAAGAGACTCTGAAAACGAAACGTTGATCACTTTTGAGCAAAAGGCTGCACACACGCAATTCAAGTTGCTCTGATTGTCATTTAGAGTTACATTATAGGATTATTCAACAACAAGTCAAAATGTGCTCGTGAAAGGCAGAAAACAACACTTTGATAGTTTGATATAACTTGAGAACGAATGCAAAAAACAGTCCACTCTAAGAACAGGCCGCTTGGACACTTTCAGAACAGCTCTGTTAATGACTGAAAACAGCTCTCGAAGAGATTGTCAAAAGAGACTCCGAAAACGAAACGTTGATCACTTTTGAGCAAAAGGCTGCACACACGCAATTCAAGTTGCTCTGATTGTCATTTAGAGTTACATTATAGGATTATTCAACAACAAGTCAAAATGTGCTCGTGAAAGGCAGAAAACAACACTTTGATAGTTTGATATAACTTGAGAACGAATGCAAAAAACAGTCTACTCTCAGAACAGGCCGCTTGGACACTTTCAGAACAGCTCTGTTAATGACTGAAAACAGCTCTCGAAGAGATTGTCAAAAGAGACTCCGAAAACGAAACGTTGATCACTTTTGAGCAAAAGGCTGCACACACGCAATTCAAGTTGCTCTGATTGTCATTTAGAGTTACATTATAGGATTATTCAACAACAAGTCAAAATGTGCTCGTGAAAGGCAGAAAACAACACTTTGATAGTTTGATATAACTTGAGAACGAATGCAAAAAACAGTCCACTCTAAGAACAGGCCGCTTGGACACTTTCAGAACAGCTCTGTTAATGACTGAAAACAGCTCTCGAAGAGATTGTCAAAAGAGACTCCGAAAACGAAACGTTGATCACTTTTGAGCAAAAGGCTGCACACACGCAATTCAAGTTGCTCTGATTGTCATTTAGAGTTACATTATAGGATTATTCAACAACAAGTCAAAATGTGCTCGTGAAAGGCAGAAAACAACACTTTGATAGTTTGATATAACTTGAGAACGAATGCAAAAAACAGTCCACTCTAAGAATAGGCCGCTTGGACACTTTCAGAACAGCTCTGTTAATGACTGAAAACAGCTCTCGAAGAGATTGTCAAAAGAGACTCCGAAAACGAAACGTTGATCACTTTTGAGCAAAAGGCTGCACACACGCAATTCAAGTTGCTCTGATTGTCATTAAGAGTTACATTATAGGAGCATCCAGCAACAAGTCAAAATGTGCTCCAGAAAAGCAGAAAACAACACTGATAGAACTTGAGAACGTATGCAAAAACAGTCCACTCTCAGAACAGGCCGCTTGGACACTTTCAGAACAGCTCTGTTAATGACTGAAAACAGCTCTCGAAGAGATTGTCAAAAGAGACTCTGAAAACGAAACGTTGATTACTTTTGAGCAAAAGGCTGCACACACGCAATTCAAGTTGCTCTGATTGTCATTTAGAGTAACATTATAGGATTATTCAACAACAAGTCAAAATGTGCTCGTGAAAGGCAGAAAACAACACTTTGATAGTTTGATATAACTTGAGAACGAATGCAAAAAACAGTCCACTCTCAGAACAGGCCGCTTGGACACTTTCAGAACAGCTCTGTTAATGACTGAAAACAGCTCTCGAAGAGATTGTCAAAAGAGACTCCGAAAACGAAACGTTGATCACTTTTGAGCAAAAGGCTGCACACACGCAATTCAAGTTGCTCTGATTGTCATTTAGAGTTACATTATAGGATTATTCAACAACAAGTCTAAATGTGCTCGTGAAAGGCAGAAAACAACACTTTGATAGTTTGATATAACTTGAGAACGAATGCAAAAAACAGTCCACTCTAAGAACAGGCCGCTTGGACACTTTCAGAACAGCTCTGTTAATGACTGAAAACAGCTCTCGAAGAGATTGTCAAAAGAGACTCTGAAAACGAAACGTTGATCACTTTTGAGCAAAAGGCTGCACACACGCAATTCAAGTTGCTCTGATTGTCATTTAGAGTTACATTATAGGATTATTCAACAACAAGTCAAAATGTGCTCGTGAAAGGCAGAAAACAACACTTTGATAGTTTTATATAACTTGAGAACGAATGCAAAAAACAGTCCACTCTCAGAACAGGCCGCTTGGACACTTTCAGAACAGCTCTGTTAATGACTGAAAACAGCTCTCGAAGAGATTGTCAAAAGAGACTCCGAAAACGAAACGTTGATCACTTTTGAGCAAAAGGCTGCACACACGCAATTCAAGTTGCTCTGATTGTCATTTAGAGTTACATTATAGGAGCATTCAGCAACAAGTCAAAATGTGCTCCAGAAAAGCAGAAAACAACACTGATAGAACTTGAGAACGAATGCAAAAACAGTCCACTCTCAGAACAGGCCGCTTGGACACTTTCAGAACAGCTCTGTTAATGACTGAAAACAGCTCTCGAAGAGATTGTCAAAAGAGACTCTGAAAACGAAACGTTGATTACTTTTGAGCAAAAGGCTGCACACACGCAATTCAAGTTGCTCTGATTGTCATTTAGAGTAACATTATAGGATTATTCAACAACAAGTCAAAATGTGCTCGTGAAAGGCAGAAAACAACACTTTGATAGTTTGATATAACTTGAGAACGAATGCAAAAAACAGTCCACTCTAAGAACAGGCCGCTTGGACACTTTCAGAACAGCTCTGTTAATGACTGAAAACAGCTCTCGAAGAGATTGTCAAAAGAGACTCCGAAAACGAAACGTTGATCACTTTTGAGCAAAAGGCTGCACACACGCAATTCAAGTTGCTCTGATTGTCATTTAGAGTTACATTATAGGAGCATTCAGCAACAAGTCAAAATGTGCTCCAGAAAAGCAGAAAACAACACTGATAGAACTTGAGAACGAATGCAAAAACAGTCCACTCTCAGAACAGGCCGCTTGGACACTTTCAGAACAGCTCTGTTAATGACTGAAAACAGCTCTCGAAGAGATTGTCAAAAGAGACTCTGAAAACGAAACGTTGATTACTTTTGAGCAAAAGGCTGCACACACGCAATTCAAGTTGCTCTGATTGTCATTTAGAGTAACATTATAGGATTATTCAACAACAAGTCAAAATGTGCTCGTGAAAGGCAGAAAACAACACTTTGATAGTTTGATATAACTTGAGAACGAATGCAAAAAACAGTCCACTCTAAGAACAGGCCGCTTGGACACTTTCAGAACAGCTCTGTTAATGACTGAAAACAGCTCTCGAAGAGATTGTCAAAAGAGACTCCGAAAACGAAACGTTGATCACTTTTGAGCAAAAGGCTGCACACACGCAATTCAAGTTGCTCTGATTGTCATTTAGAGTTACATTATAGGATTATTCAACAACAAGTCAAAATGTGCTCGTGAAAGGCAGAAAACAACACTTTGATAGTTTGATATAACTTGAGAACGAATGCAAAAAACAGTCCACTCTCAGAACAGGCCGCTTGGACACTTTCAGAACAGCTCTGTTAATGACTGAAAACAGCTCTCGAAGAGATTGTCAAAAGAGACTCTGAAAACGAAACGTTGATTACTTTTGAGCAAAAGGCTGCACACACGCAATTCAAGTTGCTCTGATTGTCATTTAGAGTAACATTATAGGATTATTCAACAACAAGTCAAAATGTGCTCGTGAAAGGCAGAAAACAACACTTTGATAGTTTGATATAACTTGAGAACGAATGCAAAAAACAGTCCACTCTAAGAACAGGCCGCTTGGACACTTTCAGAACAGCTCTGTTAATGACTGAAAACAGCTCTCGAAGAGATTGTCAAAAGAGACTCCGAAAACGAAACGTTGATCACTTTTGAGCAAAAGGCTGCACACACGCAATTCAAGTTGCTCTGATTGTCATTTAGAGTTACATTATAGGATTATTCAACAACAAGTCAAAATGTGCTCGTGAAAGGCAGAAAACAACACTTTGATAGTTTGATATAACTTGAGAACGAATGCAAAAAACAGTCCACTCTCAGAACAGGCCGCTTGGACACTTTCAGAACAGCTCTGTTAATGACTGAAAACAGCTCTCGAAGAGATTGTCAAAAGAGACTCTGAAAACGAAACGTTGATTACTTTTGAGCAAAAGGCTGCACACACGCAATTCAAGTTGCTCTGATTGTCATTTAGAGTAACATTATAGGATTATTCAACAACAAGTCAAAATGTGCTCGTGAAAGGCAGAAAACAACACTTTGATAGTTTGATATAACTTGAGAACGAATGCAAAAAACAGTCCACTCTAAGAACAGGCCGCTTGGACACTTTCAGAACAGCTCTGTTAATGACTGAAAACAGCTCTCGAAGAGATTGTCAAAAGAGACTCTGAAAACGAAACGTTGATCACTTTTGAGCAAAAGGCTGCACACACGCAATTCAAGTTGCTCTGATTGTCATTTAGAGTAACATTATAGGATTATTCAACAACAAGTCAAAATGTGCTCGTGAAAGGCAGAAAACAACACTTTGATAGTTTGATATAACTTGAGAACGAATGCAAAAAACAGTCCACTCTCAGAACAGGCCGCTTGGACACTTTCAGAACAGCTCTGTTAATGACTGAAAACAGCTCTCGAAGAGATTGTCAAAAGAGACTCCGAAAACGAAACGTTGATCACTTTTGAGCAAAAGGCTGCACACACGCAATTCAAGTTGCTCTGATTGTCATTTAGAGTTACATTATAGGATTATTCAACAACAAGTCTAAATGTGCTCGTGAAAGGCAGAAAACAACACTTTGATAGTTTGATATAACTTGAGAACGAATGCAAAAAACAGTCCACTCTAAGAACAGGCCGCTTGGACACTTTCAGAACAGCTCTGTTAATGACTGAAAACAGCTCTCGAAGAGATTGTCAAAAGAGACTCTGAAAACGAAACGTTGATCACTTTCGAGCAAAAGGCTGCACACACGCAATTCAAGTTGCTCTGATTGTCATTTAGAGTTACATTATAGGATTATTCAACAACAAGTCAAAATGTGCTCGTGAAAGGCAGAAAACAACACTTTGATAGTTTGATATAACTTGAGAACGAATGCAAAAAACAGTCCACTCTCAGAACAGGCCGCTTGGACACTTTCAGAACAGCTCTGTTAATGACTGAAAACAGCTCTCGAAGAGATTGTCAAAAGAGACTCCGAAAACGAAACGTTGATCACTTTTGAGCAAAAGGCTGCACACACGCAATTCAAGTTGCTCTGATTGTCATTTAGAGTTACATTATAGGATTATTCAACAACAAGTCAAAATGTGCTCGTGAAAGGCAGAAAACAACACTTTGATAGTTTGATATAACTTGAGAACGAATGCAAAAAACAGTCCACTCTAAGAACAGGCCGCTTGGACACTTTCAGAACAGCTCTGTTAATGACTGAAAACAGCTCTCGAAGAGATTGTCAAAAGAGACTCCGAAAACGAAACGTTGATCACTTTTGAGCAAAAGGCTGCACACACGCAATTCAAGTTGCTCTGATTGTCATTTAGAGTTACATTATAGGATTATTCAACAACAAGTCAAAATGTGCTCGTGAAAGGCAGAAAACAACACTTTGATAGTTTGATATAACTTGAGAACGAATGCAAAAAACAGTCCACTCTAAGAACAGGCCGCTTGGACACTTTCAGAACAGCTCTGTTAATGACTGAAAACAGCTCTCGAAGAGATTGTCAAAAGAGACTCCGAAAACGAAACGTTGATCACTTTTGAGCAAAAGGCTGCACACACGCAATTCAAGTTGCTCTGATTGTCATTTAGAGTTACATTATAGGAGCATTCAGCAACAAGTCAAAATGTGCTCCAGAAAAGCAGAAAACAACACTGATAGAACTTGAGAACGAATGCAAAAACAGTCCACTCTCAGAACAGGCCGCTTGGACACTTTCAGAACAGCTCTGTTAATGACTGAAAACAGCTCTCGAAGAGATTGTCAAAAGAGACTCTGAAAACGAAACGTTGATTACTTTTGAGCAAAAGGCTGCACACACGCAATTCAAGTTGCTCTGATTGTCATTTAGAGTAACATTATAGGATTATTCAACAACAAGTCAAAATGTGCTTGTGAAAGGCAGAAAACAACACTTTGATAGTTTGATATAACTTGAGAACGAATGCAAAAAACAGTCCACTCTAAGAACAGGCCGCTTGGACACTTTCAGAACAGCTCTGTTAATGACTGAAAACAGCTCTCGAAGAGATTGTCAAAAGAGACTCTGAAAACGAAACGTTGATTACTTTTGAGCAAAAGGCTGCACACACGCAATTCAAGTTGCTCTGATTGTCATTTAGAGTAACATTATAGGATTATTCAACAACAAGTCAAAATGTGCTCGTGAAAGGCAGAAAACAACACTTTGATAGTTTGATATAACTTGAGAACGAATGCAAAAAACAGTCCACTCTCAGAACAGGCCGCTTGGACACTTTCAGAACAGCTCTGTTAATGACTGAAAACAGCTCTCGAAGAGATTGTCAAAAGAGACTCCGAAAACGAAACGTTGATCACTTTTGAGCAAAAGGCTGCACACACGCAATTCAAGTTGCTCTGATTGTCATTTAGAGTTACATTATAGGATTATTCAACAACAAGTCAAAATGTGCTCGTGAAAGGCAGAAAACAACACTTTGATAGTTTGATATAACTTGAGAACGAATGCAAAAAACAGTCCACTCTAAGAACAGGCCGCTTGGACACTTTCAGAACAGCTCTGTTAATGACTGAAAACAGCTCTCGGAGAGATTGTCAAAAGAGACTCTGAAAACGAAACGTTGATCACTTTTGAGCAAAAGGCTGCACACACGCAATTCAAGTTGCTCTGATTGTCATTTAGAGTTACATTATAGGATTATTCAACAACAAGTCAAAATGTGCTCGTGAAAGGCAGAAAACAACACTTTGATAGTTTGATATAACTTGAGAACGAATGCAAAAAACAGTCCACTCTAAGAACAGGCCGCTTGGACACTTTCAGAACAGCTCTGTTAATGACTGAAAACAGCTCTCGAAGAGATTGTCAAAAGAGACTCCGAAAACGAAACGTTGATCACTTTTGAGCAAAAGGCTGCACACACGCAATTCAAGTTGCTCTGATTGTCATTTAGAGTTACATTATAGGATTATTCAACAACAAGTCAAAATGTGCTCGTGAAAGGCAGAAAACAACACTTTGATAGTTTGATATAACTTGAGAACGAATGCAAAAAACAGTCCACTCTCAGAACAGGCCGCTTGGACACTTTCAGAACAGCTCTGTTAATGACTGAAAACAGCTCTCGAAGAAATTGTCAAAAGAGACTCCGAAAACGAAACGTTGATCACTTTTGAGCAAAAGGCTGCACACACGCAATTCAAGTTGCTCTGATTGTCATTTAGAGTTACATTATAGGATTATTCAACAACAAGTCAAAATGTGCTCGTGAAAGGCAGAAAACAACACTTTGATAGTTTGATATAACTTGAGAACGAATGCAAAAAACAGTCCACTCTCAGAACAGGCCGCTTGGACACTTTCAGAACAGCTCTGTTAATGACTGAAAACAGCTCTCGAAGAGATTGTCAAAAGAGACTCCGAAAACGAAACGTTGATCACTTTTGAGCAAAAGGCTGCACACACGCAATTCAAGTTGCTCTGATTGTCATTTAGAGTTACATTATAGGATTATTCAACAACAAGTCAAAATGTGCTCGTGAAAGGCAGAAAACAACACTTTGATAGTTTGATATAACTTGAGAACGAATGCAAAAAACAGTCCACTCTAAGAACAGGCCGCTTGGACACTTTCAGAACAGCTCTGTTAATGACTGAAAACAGCTCTCGAAGAGATTGTCAAAAGAGACTCTGAAAACGAAACGTTGATCACTTTTGAGCAAAAGGCTGCACACACGCAATTCAAGTTGCTCTGATTGTCATTTAGAGTTACATTATAGGATTATTCAACAACAAGTCAAAATGTGCTCGTGAAAGGCAGAAAACAACACTTTGATAGTTTGATATAACTTGAGAACGAATGCAAAAAACAGTCCACTCTAAGAACAGGCCGCTTGGACACTTTCAGAACAGCTCTGTTAATGACTGAAAACAGCTCTCGAAGAGATTGTCAAAAGAGACTCCGAAAACGAAACGTTGATCACTTTTGAGCAAAAGGCTGCACACACGCAATTCAAGTTGCTCTGATTGTCATTTAGAGTTACATTATAGGATTATTCAACAACAAGTCAAAATGTGCTCGTGAAAGGCAGAAAACAACACTTTGATAGTTTGATATAACTTGAGAACGAATGCAAAAAACAGTCCACTCTAAGAACAGGCCGCTTGGACACTTTCAGAACAGCTCTGTTAATGACTGAAAACAGCTCTCGAAGAGATTGTCAAAAGAGACTCCGAAAACGAAACGTTGATCACTTTTGAGCAAAAGGCTGCACACACGCAATTCAAGTTGCTCTGATTGTCATTTAGAGTTACATTATAGGATTATTCAACAACAAGTCAAAATGTGCTCGTGAAAGGCAGAAAACAACACTTTGATAGTTTGATATAACTTGAGAACGAATGCAAAAAACAGTCCACTCTCAGAACAGGCCGCTTGGACACTTTCAGAACAGCTCTGTTAATGACTGAAAACAGCTCTCGAAGAGATTGTCAAAAGAGACTCTGAAAACGAAACGTTGATTACTTTTGAGCAAAAGGCTGCACACACGCAATTCAAGTTGCTCTGATTGTCATTTAGAGTAACATTATAGGATTATTCAACAACAAGTCAAAATGTGCTCGTGAAAGGCAGAAAACAACACTTTGATAGTTTGATATAACTTGAGAACGAATGCAAAAAACAGTCCACTCTCAGAACAGGCCGCTTGGACACTTTCAGAACAGCTCTGTTAATGACTGAAAACAGCTCTCGAAGAGATTGTCAAAAGAGACTCTGAAAACGAAACGTTGATTACTTTTGAGAAAAAGGCTGCACACACGCAATTCAAGTTGCTCTGATTGTCATTTAGAGTTACATTATAGGAGCATTCAGCAACAAGTCAAAATGTGCTCCAGAAAAGCAGAAAACAACACTGATAGAACTTGAGAACGAATGCAAAAACAGTCCACTCTCAGAACAGGCCGCTTGGACACTTTCAGAACAGCTCTGTTAATGACTGAAAACAGCTCTCGAAGAGATTGTCAAAAGAGACTCTGAAAACGAAACGTTGATTACTTTTGAGCAAAAGGCTGCACACACGCAATTCAAGTTGCTCTGATTGTCATTTAGAGTAACATTATAGGATTATTCAACAACAAGTCAAAATGTGCTCGTGAAAGGCAGAAAACAACACTTTGATAGTTTGATATAACTTGAGAACGAATGCAAAAAACAGTCCACTCTAAGAACAGGCCGCTTGGACACTTTCAGAACAGCTCTGTTAATGACTGAAAACAGCTCTCGAAGAGATTGTCAAAAGAGACTCTGAAAACGAAACGTTGATTACTTTTGAGCAAAAGGCTGCACACACGCAATTCAAGTTGCTCTGATTGTCATTTAGAGTTACATTATAGGATTATTCAACAACAAGTCAAAATGTGCTCGTGAAAGGCAGAAAACAACACTTTGATAGTTTGATATAACTTGAGAACGAATGCAAAAAACAGTCCACTCTAAGAACAGGCCGCTTGGACACTTTCAGAACAGCTCTGTTAATGACTGAAAACAGCTCTCGGAGAGATTGTCAAAAGAGACTCTGAAAACGAAACGTTGATCACTTTTGAGCAAAAGGCTGCACACACGCAATTCAAGTTGCTCTGATTGTCATTTAGAGTTACATTATAGGATTATTCAACAACAAGTCAAAATGTGCTCGTGAAAGGCAGAAAACAACACTTTGATAGTTTGATATAACTTGAGAACGAATGCAAAAAACAGTCCACTCTAAGAACAAGCCGCTTGGACACTTTCAGAACAGCTCTGTTAATGACTGAAAACAGCTCTCGAAGAAATTGTCAAAAGAGACTCCGAAAACGAAACGTTGATCACTTTTGAGCAAAAGGCTGCACACACGCAATTCAAGTTGCTCTGATTGTCATTTAGAGTTACATTATAGGATTATTCAACAACAAGTCAAAATGTGCTCGTGAAAGGCAGAAAACAACACTTTGATAGTTTGATATAACTTGAGAACGAATGCAAAAAACAGTCCACTCTCAGAACAGGCCGCTTGGACACTTTCAGAACAGCTCTGTTAATGACTGAAAACAGCTCTCGAAGAGATTGTCAAAAGAGACTCCGAAAACGAAACGTTGATCACTTTTGAGCAAAAGGCTGCACACACGCAATTCAAGTTGCTCTGATTGTCATTTAGAGTTACATTATAGGATTATTCAACAACAAGTCAAAATGTGCTCGTGAAAGGCAGAAAACAACACTTTGATAGTTTGATATAACTTGAGAACGAATGCAAAAAACAGTCCACTCTAAGAACAGGCCGCTTGGACACTTTCAGAACAGCTCTGTTAATGACTGAAAACAGCTCTCGAAGAGATTGTCAAAAGAGACTCTGAAAACGAAACGTTGATTACTTTTGAGCAAAAGGCTGCACACACGCAATTCAAGTTGCTCTGATTGTCATTTAGAGTTACATTATAGGATTATTCAACAACAAGTCAAAATGTGCTCGTGAAAGGCAGAAAACAACACTTTGATAGTTTGATATAACTTGAGAACGAATGCAAAAAACAGTCCACTCTAAGAACAGGCCGCTTGGACACTTTCAGAACAGCTCTGTTAATGACTGAAAACAGCTCTCGGAGAGATTGTCAAAAGAGACTCTGAAAACGAAACGTTGATCACTTTTGAGCAAAAGGCTGCACACACGCAATTCAAGTTGCTCTGATTGTCATTTAGAGTTACATTATAGGATTATTCAACAACAAGTCAAAATGTGCTCGTGAAAGGCAGAAAACAACACTTTGATAGTTTGATATAACTTGAGAACGAATGCAAAAAACAGTCCACTCTAAGAACAAGCCGCTTGGACACTTTCAGAACAGCTCTGTTAATGACTGAAAACAGCTCTCGAAGAAATTGTCAAAAGAGACTCCGAAAACGAAACGTTGATCACTTTTGAGCAAAAGGCTGCACACACGCAATTCAAGTTGCTCTGATTGTCATTTAGAGTTACATTATAGGATTATTCAACAACAAGTCAAAATGTGCTCGTGAAAGGCAGAAAACAACACTTTGATAGTTTGATATAACTTGAGAACGAATGCAAAAAACAGTCCACTCTAAGAACAGGCCGCTTGGACACTTTCAGAACAGCTCTGTTAATGACTGAAAACAGCTCTCGAAGAGATTGTCAAAAGAGACTCCGAAAACGAAACGTTGATCACTTTTGAGCAAAAGGCTGCACACACGCAATTCAAGTTGCTCTGATTGTCATTTAGAGTTACATTATAGGATTATTCAACAACAAGTCAAAATGTGCTCGTGAAAGGCAGAAAACAACACTTTGATAGTTTGATATAACTTGAGAACGAATGCAAAAAACAGTCCACTCTAAGAACAGGCCGCTTGGACACTTTCAGAACAGCTCTGTTAATGACTGAAAACAGCTCTCGAAGAGATTGTCAAAAGAGACTCCGAAAACGAAACGTTGATCACTTTTGAGCAAAAGGCTGCACACACGCAATTCAAGTTGCTCTGATTGTCATTTAGAGTTACATTATAGGATTATTCAACAACAAGTCAAAATGTGCTCGTGAAAGGCAGAAAACAACACTTTGATAGTTTGATATAACTTGAGAACGAATGCAAAAAACAGTCCACTCTCAGAACAGGCCGCTTGGACACTTTCAGAACAGCTCTGTTAATGACTGAAAACAGCTCTCGAAGAGATTGTCAAAAGAGACTCTGAAAACGAAACGTTGATTACTTTTGAGCAAAAGGCTGCACACACGCAATTCAAGTTGCTCTGATTGTCATTTAGAGTAACATTATAGGATTATTCAACAACAAGTCAAAATGTGCTCGTGAAAGGCAGAAAACAACACTTTGATAGTTTGATATAACTTGAGAACGAATGCAAAAAACAGTCCACTCTAAGAACAAGCCGCTTGGACACTTTCAGAACAGCTCTGTTAATGACTGAAAACAGCTCTCGAAGAGATTGTCAAAAGAGACTCTGAAAACGAAATGTTGATCACTTTTGAGCAAAAGGCTGCACACACGCAATTCAAGTTGCTCTGATTGTCATTTAGAGTAACATTATAGGATTATTCAACAACAAGTCAAAATGTGCTCGTGAAAGGCAGAAAACAACACTTTGATAGTTTGATATAACTTGAGAACGAATGCAAAAAACAGTCCACTCTCAGAACAGGCCGCTTGGACACTTTCAGAACAGCTCTGTTAATGACTGAAAACAGCTCTCGAAGAGATTGTCAAAAGAGACTCCGAAAACGAAACGTTGATCACTTTTGAGCAAAAGGCTGCACACACGCAATTCAAGTTGCTCTGATTGTCATTTAGAGTTACATTATAGGATTATTCAACAACAAGTCTAAATGTGCTCGTGAAAGGCAGAAAACAACACTTTGATAGTTTGATATAACTTGAGAACGAATGCAAAAAACAGTCCACTCTAAGAACAGGCCGCTTGGACACTTTCAGAACAGCTCTGTTAATGACTGAAAACAGCTCTCGAAGAGATTGTCAAAAGAGACTCTGAAAACGAAACGTTGATCACTTTTGAGCAAAAGGCTGCACACACGCAATTCAAGTTGCTCTGATTGTCATTTAGAGTTACATTATAGGATTATTCAACAACAAGTCAAAATGTGCTCGTGAAAGGCAGAAAACAACACTTTGATAGTTTGATATAACTTGAGAACGAATGCAAAAAACAGTCCACTCTAAGAACAGGCCGCTTGGACACTTTCAGAACAGCTCTGTTAATGACTGAAAACAGCTCTCGAAGAGATTGTCAAAAGAGACTCCGAAAACGAAACGTTGATCACTTTTGAGCAAAAGGCTGCACACACGCAATTCAAGTTGCTCTGATTGTCATTTAGAGTTACATTATAGGATTATTCAACAACAAGTCAAAATGTGCTCGTGAAAGGCAGAAAACAACACTTTGATAGTTTGATATAACTTGAGAACGAATGCAAAAAACAGTCCACTCTAAGAACAGGCCGCTTGGACACTTTCAGAACAGCTCTGTTAATGACTGAAAACAGCTCTCGAAAAGATTGTCAAAAGAGACTCCGAAAACGAAACGTTGATCACTTTTGAGCAAAAGGCTGCACACACGCAATTCAAGTTGCTCTGATTGTCATTTAGAGTTACATTATAGGAGCATTCAGCAACAAGTCAAAATGTGCTCCAGAAAAGCAGAAAACAACACTGATAGAACTTGAGAACGAATGCAAAAACAGTCCACTCTCAGAACAGGCCGCTTGGACACTTTCAGAACAGCTCTGTTAATGACTGAAAACAGCTCTCGAAGAGATTGTCAAAAGAGACTCTGAAAACGAAACGTTGATTACTTTTGAGCAAAAGGCTGCACACACGCAATTCAAGTTGCTCTGATTGTCATTTAGAGTAACATTATAGGATTATTCAACAACAAGTCAAAATGTGCTCGTGAAAGGCAGAAAACAACACTTTGATAGTTTGATATAACTTGAGAACGAATGCAAAAAACAGTCCACTCTAAGAACAGGCCGCTTGGACACTTTCAGAACAGCTCTGTTAATGACTGAAAACAGCTCTCGAAGAGATTGTCAAAAGAGACTCCGAAAACGAAACGTTGATCACTTTTGAGCAAAAGGCTGCACACATGCAATTCAAGTTGCTCTGATTGTCATTTAGAGTTACATTATAGGATTATTCAACAACAAGTCAAAATGTGCTCGTGAAAGGCAGAAAACAACACTTTGATAGTTTGATATAACTTGAGAACGAATGCAAAAAACAGTCCACTCTAAGAACAGGCCGCTTGGACACTTTCAGAACAGCTCTGTTAATGACTGAAAACAGCTCTCGAAGAGATTGTCAAAAGAGACTCCGAAAACGAAACGTTGATCACTTTTGAGCAAAAGGCTGCACACATGCAATTCAAGTTGCTCTGATTGTCATTTAGAGTTACATTATAGGATTATTCAACAACAAGTCAAAATGTGCTCGTGAAAGGCAGAAAACAACACTTTGATAGTTTGATATAACTTGAGAACGAATGCAAAAAACAGTCCACTCTAAGAACAGGCCGCTTGGACACTTTCAGAAAAGCTCTGTTAATGACTGAAAACAGCTCTCGAAGAGATTGTCAAAAGAGACTCTGAAAACGAAACGTTGATCACTTTTGAGCAAAAGGCTGCACACACGCAATTCAAGTTGCTCTGATTGTCATTTAGAGTAACATTATAGGATTATTCAACAACAAGTCAAAATGTGCTCGTGAAAGGCAGAAAACAACACTTTGATAGTTTGATATAACTTGAGAACGAATGCAAAAAAATGTCCACTCTCAGAACAGGCCGCTTGGACACTTTCAGAACAGCTCTGTTAATGACTGAAAACAGCTCTCGAAGAGATTGTCAAAAGAGACTCCGAAAACGAAACGTTGATCACTTTTGAGCAAAAGGCTGCACACACGCAATTCAAGTTGCTCTGATTGTCATTTAGAGTTACATTATAGGATTATTCAACAACAAGTCTAAATGTGCTCGTGAAAGGCAGAAAACAACACTTTGATAGTTTGATATAACTTGAGAACGAATGCAAAAAACAGTCCACTCTAAGAACAGGCCGCTTGGACACTTTCAGAACAGCTCTGTTAATGACTGAAAACAGCTCTCGAAGAGATTGTCAAAAGAGACTCTGAAAACGAAACGTTGATCACTTTTGAGCAAAAGGCTGCACACACGCAATTCAAGTTGCTCTGATTGTCATTTAGAGTTACATTATAGGATTATTCAACAACAAGTCAAAATGTGCTCGTGAAAGGCAGAAAACAACACTTTGATAGTTTGATATAACTTGAGAACGAATGCAAAAAACAGTCCACTCTCAGAACAGGCCGCTTGGACACTTTCAGAACAGCTCTGTTAATGACTGAAAACAGCTCTCGAAGAGATTGTCAAAAGAGACTCCGAAAACGAAACGTTGATCACTTTTGAGCAAAAGGCTGCACACACGCAATTCAAGTTGCTCTGATTGTCATTTAGAGTTACATTATAGGAGCATTCAGCAACAAGTCAAAATGTGCTCCAGAAAAGCAGAAAACAACACTGATAGAACTTGAGAACGAATGCAAAAACAGTCCACTCTCAGAACAGGCCGCTTGGACACTTTCAGAACAGCTCTGTTAATGACTGAAAACAGCTCTCGAAGAGATTGTCAAAAGAGACTCTGAAAACGAAACGTTGATTACTTTTGAGCAAAAGGCTGCACACACGCAATTCAAGTTGCTCTGATTGTCATTTAGAGTAACATTATAGGATTATTCAACAACAAGTCAAAATGTGCTCGTGAAAGGCAGAAAACAACACTTTGATAGTTTGATATAACTTGAGAACGAATGCAAAAAACAGTCCACTCTAAGAACAGGCCGCTTGGACACTTTCAGAACAGCTCTGTTAATGACTGAAAACAGCTCTCGAAGAGATTGTCAAAAGAGACTCTGAAAACGAAACGTTGATCACTTTTGAGCAAAAGGCTGCACACACGCAATTCAAGTTGCTCTGATTGTCATTTAGAGTTACATTATAGGATTATTCAACAACAAGTCAAAATGTGCTCGTGAAAGGCAGAAAACAACACTTTGATAGTTTGATATAACTTGAGAACGAATGCAAAAAACAGTCCACTCTCAGAACAGGCCGCTTGGACACTTTCAGAACAGCTCTGTTAATGACTGAAAACAGCTCTCGAAGAAATTGTCAAAAGAGACTCCGAAAACGAAACGTTGATCACTTTTGAGCAAAAGGCTGCACACACGCAATTCAAGTTGCTCTGATTGTCATTTAGAGTTACATTATAGGATTATTCAACAACAAGTCAAAATGTGCTCCAGAAAAGCAGAAAACAACACTGATAGAACTTGAGAACGAATGCAAAAACAGTCCACTCTCAGAACAGGCCGCTTGGACACTTTCAGAACAGCTCTGTTAATGACTGAAAACAGCTCTCGAAGAGATTGTCAAAAGAGACTCTGAAAACGAAACGTTGATTACTTTTGAGCAAAAGGCTGCACACACGCAATTCAAGTTGCTCTGATTGTCATTTAGAGTAACATTATAGGATTATTCAACAACAAGTCAAAATGTGCTCGTGAAAGGCAGAAAACAACACTTTGATAGTTTGATATAACTTGAGAACGAATGCAAAAAACAGTCCACTCTAAGAACAGGCCGCTTGGACACTTTCAGAACAGCTCTGTTAATGACTGAAAACAGCTCTCGAAGAGATTGTCAAAAGAGACTCTGAAAACGAAACGTTGATTACTTTTGAGCAAAAGGCTGCACACACGCAATTCAAGTTGCTCTGATTGTCATTTAGAGTAACATTATAGGATTATTCAACAACAAGTCAAAATGTGCTCGTGAAAGGCAGAAAACAACACTTTGATAGTTTGATATAACTTGAGAACGAATGCAAAAAACAGTCCACTCTCAGAACAGGCCGCTTGGACACTTTCAGAACAGCTCTGTTAATGACTGAAAACAGCTCTCGAAGAGATTGTCAAAAGAGACTCCGAAAACGAAACGTTGATCACTTTTGAGCAAAAGGCTGCACACACGCAATTCAAGTTGCTCTGATTGTCATTTAGAGTTACATTATAGGATTATTCAACAACAAGTCAAAATGTGCTCGTGAAAGGCAGAAAACAACACTTTGATAGTTTGATATAACTTGAGAACGAATGCAAAAAACAGTCCACTCTAAGAACAGGCCGCTTGGACACTTTCAGAACAGCTCTGTTAATGACTGAAAACAGCTCTCGAAGAGATTGTCAAAAGAGACTCCGAAAACGAAACGTTGATCACTTTTGAGCAAAAGGCTGCACACACGCAATTCAAGTTGCTCTGATTGTCATTTAGAGTTACATTATAGGATTATTCAACAACAAGTCAAAATGTGCTTGTGAAAGGCAGAAAACAACACTTTGATAGTTTGATATAACTTGAGAACGAATGCAAAAAACAGTCCACTCTCAGAACAGGCCGCTTGGACACTTTCAGAACAGCTCTGTTAATGACTGAAAACAGCTCTCGAAGAGATTGTCAAAAGAGACTCTGAAAACGAAACGTTGATTACTTTTGAGCAAAAGGCTGCACACACGCAATTCAAGTTGCTCTGATTGTCATTTAGAGTAACATTATAGGATTATTCAACAACAAGTCAAAATGTGCTCGTGAAAGGCAGAAAACAACACTTTGATAGTTTGATATAACTTGAGAACGAATGCAAAAAACAGTCCACTCTCAGAACAGGCCGCTTGGACACTTTCAGAACAGCTCTGTTAATGACTGAAAACAGCTCTCGAAGAGATTGTCAAAAGAGACTCCGAAAACGAAACGTTGATCACTTTTGAGCAAAAGGCTGCACACACGCAATTCAAGTTGCTCTGATTGTCATTTAGAGTTACATTATAGGATTATTCAACAACAAGTCAAAATGTGCTCGTGAAAGGCAGAAAACAACACTTTGATAGTTTGATATAACTTGAGAACGAATGCAAAAAACAGTCCACTCTAAGAACAGGCCGCTTGGACACTTTCAGAACAGCTCTGTTAATGACTGAAAACAGCTCTCGAAGAGATTGTCAAAAGAGACTCTGAAAACGAAACGTTGATCACTTTTGAGCAAAAGGCTGCACACACGCAATTCAAGTTGCTCTGATTGTCATTTAGAGTTACATTATAGGATTATTCAACAACAAGTCAAAATGTGCTCGTGAAAGGCAGAAAACAACACTTTGATAGTTTGATATAACTTGAGAACGAATGCAAAAAACAGTCCACTCTAAGAACAGGCCGCTTGGACACTTTCAGAACAGCTCTGTTAATGACTGAAAACAGCTCTCGAAGAGATTGTCAAAAGAGACTCCGAAAACGAAACGTTGATCACTTTTGAGCAAAAGGCTGCACACACGCAATTCAAGTTGCTCTGATTGTCATTTAGAGTTACATTATAGGATTATTCAACAACAAGTCAAAATGTGCTCGTGAAAGGCAGAAAACAACACTTTGATAGTTTGATATAACTTGAGAACGAATGCAAAAAACAGTCCACTCTCAGAACAGGCCGCTTGGACACTTTCAGAACAGCTCTGTTAATGACTGAAAACAGCTCTCGAAGAAATTGTCAAAAGAGACTCCGAAAACGAAACGTTGATCACTTTTGAGCAAAAGGCTGCACACACGCAATTCAAGTTGCTCTGATTGTCATTTAGAGTTACATTATAGGATTATTCAACAACAAGTCAAAATGTGCTCGTGAAAGGCAGAAAACAACACTTTGATAGTTTGATATAACTTGAGAACGAATGCAAAAAACAGTCCACTCTAAGAACAGGCCGCTTGGACACTTTCAGAACAGCTCTGTTAATGACTGAAAACAGCTCTCGAAGAGATTGTCAAAAGAGACTCTGAAAACGAAACGTTGATCACTTTTGAGCAAAAGGCTGCACACACGCAATTCAAGTTGCTCTGATTGTCATTTAGAGTTACATTATAGGATTATTCAACAACAAGTCAAAATGTGCTCGTGAAAGGCAGAAAACAACACTTTGATAGTTTGATATAACTTGAGAACGAATGCAAAAAACAGTCCACTCTAAGAACAGGCCGCTTGGACACTTTCAGAACAGCTCTGTTAATGACTGAAAACAGCTCTCGAAGAGATTGTCAAAAGAGACTCCGAAAACGAAACGTTGATCACTTTTGAGCAAAAGGCTGCACACACGCAATTCAAGTTGCTCTGATTGTCATTTAGAGTTACATTATAGGATTATTCAACAACAAGTCAAAATGTGCTCGTGAAAGGCAGAAAACAACACTTTGATAGTTTGATATAACTTGAGAACGAATGCAAAAAACAGTCCACTCTCAGAACAGGCCGCTTGGTCACTTTCAGAACAGCTCTGTTAATGACTGAAAACAGCTCTCGAAGAGATTGTCAAAAGAGACTCTGAAAACGAAACGTTGATTACTTTTGAGCAAAAGGCTGCACACACGCAATTCAAGTTGCTCTGATTGTCATTTAGAGTAACATTATAGGATTATTCAACAACAAGTCAAAATGTGCTCGTGAAAGGCAGAAAACAACACTTTGATAGTTTGATATAACTTGAGAACGAATGCAAAAAACAGTCCACTCTAAGAACAGGCCGCTTGGACACTTTCAGAACAGCTCTGTTAATGACTGAAAACAGCTCTCGAAGAGATTGTCAAAAGAGACTCCGAAAACGAAACGTTGATCACTTTTGAGCAAAAGGCTGCACACACGCAATTCAAGTTGCTCTGATTGTCATTTAGAGTTACATTATAGGATTATTCAACAACAAGTCAAAATGTGCTCGTGAAAGACAGAAAACAACACTTTGATAGTTTGATATAACTTGAGAACGAATGCAAAAAACAGTCCACTCTCAGAACAGGCCGCTTGGACACTTTCAGAACAGCTCTGTTAATGACTGAAAACAGCTCTCGAAGAGATTGTCAAAAGAGACTCTGAAAACGAAACGTTGATTACTTTTGAGAAAAAGGCTGCACACACGCAATTCAAGTTGCTCTGATTGTCATTTAGAGTAACATTATAGGATTATTCAACAACAAGTCAAAATGTGCTCGTGAAAGGCAGAAAACAACACTTTGATAGTTTGATATAACTTGAGAACGAATGCAAAAAACAGTCCACTCTAAGAACAGGCCGCTTGGACACTTTCAGAACAGCTCTGTTAATGACTGAAAACAGCTCTCGAAGAGATTGTCAAAAGAGACTCTGAAAACGAAACGTTGATCACTTTTGAGCAAAAGGCTGCACACACGCAATTCAAGTTGCTCTGATTGTCATTTAGAGTAACATTATAGGATTATTCAACAACAAGTCAAAATGTGCTCGTGAAAGGCAGAAAACAACACTTTGATAGTTTGATATAACTTGAGAACGAATGCAAAAAACAGTCCACTCTCAGAACAGGCCGCTTGGACACTTTCAGAACAGCTCTGTTAATGACTGAAAACAGCTCTCGAAGAGATTGTCAAAAGAGACTCCGAAAACGAAACGTTGATCACTTTTGAGCAAAAGGCTGCACACACGCAATTCAAGTTGCTCTGATTGTCATTTAGAGTTACATTATAGGATTATTCAACAACAAGTCTAAATGTGCTCGTGAAAGGCAGAAAACAACACTTTGATAGTTTGATATAACTTGAGAACGAATGCAAAAAACAGTCCACTCTAAGAACAGGCCGCTTGGACACTTTCAGAACAGCTCTGTTAATGACTGAAAACAGCTCTCGAAGAGATTGTCAAAAGAGACTCTGAAAACGAAACGTTGATCACTTTTGAGCAAAAGGCTGCACACACGCAATTCAAGTTGCTCTGATTGTCATTTAGAGTTACATTATAGGATTATTCAACAACAAGTCAAAATGTGCTCGTGAAAGGCAGAAAACAACACTTTGATAGTTTGATATAACTTGAGAACGAATGCAAAAAACAGTCCACTCTAAGAACAGGCCGCTTGGACACTTTCAGAACAACTCTGTTAATGACTGAAAACAGCTCTCGAAGAGATTGTCAAAAGAGACTCCGAAAACGAAACGTTGATCACTTTTGAGCAAAAGGCTGCACACACGCAATTCAAGTTGCTCTGATTGTCATTTAGAGTTACATTATAGGATTATTCAACAACAAGTCAAAATGTGCTCGTGAAAGGCAGAAAACAACACTTTGATAGTTTGATATAACTTGAGAACGAATGCAAAAAACAGTCCACTCTCAGAACAGGCCGCTTGGTCACTTTCAGAACAGCTCTGTTAATGACTGAAAACAGCTCTCGAAGAGATTGTCAAAAGAGACTCTGAAAACGAAACGTTGATTACTTTTGAGCAAAAGGCTGCACACACGCAATTCAAGTTGCTCTGATTGTCATTTAGAGTAACATTATAGGATTATTCAACAACAAGTCAAAATGTGCTCGTGAAAGGCAGAAAACAACACTTTGATAGTTTGATATAACTTGAGAACGAATGCAAAAAACAGTCCACTCTAAGAACAGGCCGCTTGGACACTTTCAGAACAGCTCTGTTAATGACTGAAAACAGCTCTCGAAGAGATTGTCAAAAGAGACTCCGAAAACGAAACGTTGATCACTTTTGAGCAAAAGGCTGCACACACGCAATTCAAGTTGCTCTGATTGTCATTTAGAGTTACATTATAGGATTATTCAACAACAAGTCAAAATGTGCTCGTGAAAGACAGAAAACAACACTTTGATAGTTTGATATAACTTGAGAACGAATGCAAAAAACAGTCCACTCTCAGAACAGGCCGCTTGGACACTTTCAGAACAGCTCTGTTAATGACTGAAAACAGCTCTCGAAGAGATTGTCAAAAGAGACTCTGAAAACGAAACGTTGATTACTTTTGAGAAAAAGGCTGCACACACGCAATTCAAGTTGCTCTGATTGTCATTTAGAGTAACATTATAGGATTATTCAACAACAAGTCAAAATGTGCTCGTGAAAGGCAGAAAACAACACTTTGATAGTTTGATATAACTTGAGAACGAATGCAAAAAACAGTCCACTCTAAGAACAGGCCGCTTGGACACTTTCAGAACAGCTCTGTTAATGACTGAAAACAGCTCTCGAAGAGATTGTCAAAAGAGACTCTGAAAACGAAACGTTGATCACTTTTGAGCAAAAGGCTGCACACACGCAATTCAAGTTGCTCTGATTGTCATTTAGAGTAACATTATAGGATTATTCAACAACAAGTCAAAATGTGCTCGTGAAAGGCAGAAAACAACACTTTGATAGTTTGATATAACTTGAGAACGAATGCAAAAAACAGTCCACTCTCAGAACAGGCCGCTTGGACACTTTCAGAACAGCTCTGTTAATGACTGAAAACAGCTCTCGAAGAGATTGTCAAAAGAGACTCCGAAAACGAAACGTTGATCACTTTTGAGCAAAAGGCTGCACACACGCAATTCAAGTTGCTCTGATTGTCATTTAGAGTTACATTATAGGATTATTCAACAACAAGTCTAAATGTGCTCGTGAAAGGCAGAAAACAACACTTTGATAGTTTGATATAACTTGAGAACGAATGCAAAAAACAGTCCACTCTAAGAACAGGCCGCTTGGACACTTTCAGAACAGCTCTGTTAATGACTGAAAACAGCTCTCGAAGAGATTGTCAAAAGAGACTCTGAAAACGAAACGTTGATCACTTTTGAGCAAAAGGCTGCACACACGCAATTCAAGTTGCTCTGATTGTCATTTAGAGTTACATTATAGGATTATTCAACAACAAGTCAAAATGTGCTCGTGAAAGGCAGAAAACAACACTTTGATAGTTTGATATAACTTGAGAACGAATGCAAAAAACAGTCCACTCTCAGAACAGGCCGCTTGGACACTTTCAGAACAGCTCTGTTAATGACTGAAAACAGCTCTCGAAGAGATTGTCAAAAGAGACTCCGAAAACGAAACGTTGATCACTTTTGAGCAAAAGGCTGCACACACGCAATTCAAGTTGCTCTGATTGTCATTTAGAGTTACATTATAGGATTATTCAACAACAAGTCAAAATGTGCTCGTGAAAGGCAGAAAACAACACTTTGATAGTTTGATATAACTTGAGAACGAATGCAAAAAACAGTCCACTCTAAGAACAGGCCGCTTGGACACTTTCAGAACAGCTCTGTTAATGACTGAAAACAGCTCTCGAAGAGATTGTCAAAAGAGACTCCGAAAACGAAACGTTGATCACTTTTGAGCAAAAGGCTGCACACACGCAATTCAAGTTGCTCTGATTGTCATTTAGAGTTACATTATAGGATTATTCAACAACAAGTCAAAATGTGCTCGTGAAAGGCAGAAAACAACACTTTGATAGTTTGATATAACTTGAGAACGAATGCAAAAAACAGTCCACTCTAAGAACAGGCCGCTTGGACACTTTCAGACCAGCTCTGTTAATGACTGAAAACAGCTCTCGAAGAGATTGTCAAAAGAGACTCCGAAAACGAAACGTTGATCACTTTTGAGCAAAAGGCTGCACACACGCAATTCAAGTTGCTCTGATTGTCATTTAGAGTTACATTATAGGATTATTCAACAACAAGTCAAAATGTGCTCGTGAAAGGCAGAAAACAACACTTTGATAGTTTGATATAACTTGAGAACGAATGCAAAAAACAGTCCACTCTCAGAACAGGCCGCTTGGACACTTTCAGAACAGCTCTGTTAATGACTGAAAACAGCTCTCGAAGAAATTGTCAAAAGAGACTCCGAAAACGAAACGTTGATCACTTTTGAGCAAAAGGCTGCACACACGCAATTCAAGTTGCTCTGATTGTCATTTAGAGTTACATTATAGGATTATTCAACAACAAGTCAAAATGTGCTCGTGAAAGGCAGAAAACAACACTTTGATAGTTTGATATAACTTGAGAACGAATGCAAAAAACAGTCCACTCTCAGAACAGGCCGCTTGGACACTTTCAGAACAGCTCTGTTAATGACTGAAAACAGCTCTCGAAGAGATTGTCAAAAGAGACTCCGAAAACGAAACGTTGATCACTTTTGAGCAAAAGGCTGCACACACGCAATTCAAGTTGCTCTGATTGTCATTTAGAGTAACATTATAGGATTATTCAACAACAAGTCAAAATGTGCTCGTGAAAGGCAGAAAACAACACTTTGATAGTTTGATATAACTTGAGAACGAATGCAAAAAACAGTCCACTCTCAGAACAGGCCGCTTGGACACTTTCAGAACAGCTCTGTTAATGACTGAAAACAGCTCTCGAAGAGATTGTCAAAAGAGACTCCGAAAACGAAACGTTGATCACTTTTGAGCAAAAGGCTGCACACACGCAATTCAAGTTGCTCTGATTGTCATTTAGAGTTACATTATAGGATTATTCAACAACAAGTCTAAATGTGCTCGTGAAAGGCAGAAAACAACACTTTGATAGTTTGATATAACTTGAGAACGAATGCAAAAAACAGTCCACTCTAAGAACAGGCCGCTTGGACACTTTCAGAACAGCTCTGTTAATGACTGAAAACAGCTCTCGAAGAGATTGTCAAAAGAGACTCTGAAAACGAAACGTTGATCACTTTTGAGCAAAAGGCTGCACACACGCAATTCAAGTTGCTCTGATTGTCATTTAGAGTTACATTATAGGATTATTCAACAACAAGTCAAAATGTGCTCGTGAAAGGCAGAAAACAACACTTTGATAGTTTGATATAACTTGAGAACGAATGCAAAAAACAGTCCACTCTCAGAACAGGCCGCTTGGACACTTTCAGAACAGCTCTGTTAATGACTGAAAACAGCTCTCGAAGAGATTGTCAAAAGAGACTCCGAAAACGAAACGTTGATCACTTTTGAGCAAAAGGCTGCACACACGCAATTCAAGTTGCTCTGATTGTCATTTAGAGTTACATTATAGGATTATTCAACAACAAGTCAAAATGTGCTCGTGAAAGGCAGAAAACAACACTTTGATAGTTTGATATAACTTGAGAACGAATGCAAAAAACAGTCCACTCTAAGAACAGGCCGCTTGGACACTTTCAGAACAGCTCTGTTAATGACTGAAAACAGCTCTCGAAGAGATTGTCAAAAGAGACTCCGATAACGAAACGTTGATCACTTTTGAGCAAAAGGCTGCACACACGCAATTCAAGTTGCTCTGATTGTCATTTAGAGTTACATTATAGGATTATTCAACAACAAGTCAAAATGTGCTCGTGAAAGGCAGAAAACAACACTTTGATAGTTTGATATAACTTGAGAACGAATGCAAAAAACAGTCCACTCTAAGAACAGGCCGCTTGGACACTTTCAGAACAGCTCTGTTAATGACTGAAAACAGCTCTCGAAGAGATTGTCAAAAGAGACTCCGAAAACGAAACGTTGATCACTTTTGAGCAAAAGGCTGCACACACGCAATTCAAGTTGCTCTGATTGTCATTTAGAGTTACATTATAGGATTATTCAACAACAAGTCAAAATGTGCTCGTGAAAGGCAGAAAACAACACTTTGATAGTTTGATATAACTTGAGAACGAATGCAAAAAACAGTCCACTCTCAGAACAGGCCGCTTGGACACTTTCAGAACAGCTCTGTTAATGACTGAAAACAGCTCTCGAAGAAATTGTCAAAAGAGACTCCGAAAACGAAACGTTGATCACTTTTGAGCAAAAGGCTGCACACACGCAATTCAA
This sequence comes from Nansenia antarctica, assembly GCF_963989245.1. NCBI lineage: Eukaryota > Metazoa > Chordata > Actinopteri > Argentiniformes > Microstomatidae > Nansenia > Nansenia antarctica. The sequence goes on from NC_137680.1 coordinate 35,657,320, forward strand.
GTTGCTCTGATTGTCATTTAGAGTTACATTATAGGATTATTCAACAACAAGTCAAAATGTGCTCGTGAAAGGCAGAAAACAACACTTTGATAGTTTGATATAACTTGAGAACGAATGCAAAAAACAGTCCACTCTCAGAACAGGCCGCTTGGACACTTTCAGAACAGCTCTGTTAATGACTGAAAACAGCTCTCGAAGAGATTGTCAAAAGAGACTCCGAAAACGAAACGTTGATCACTTTTGAGCAAAAGGCTGCACACACGCAATTCAAGTTGCTCTGATTGTCATTTAGAGTTACATTATAGGATTATTCAACAACAAGTCAAAATGTGCTCGTGAAAGGCAGAAAACAACACTTTGATAGTTTGATATAACTTGAGAACGAATGCAAAAAACAGTCCACTCTAAGAACAGGCCGCTTGGACACTTTCAGAACAGCTCTGTTAATGACTGAAAACAGCTCTCGAAGAGATTGTCAAAAGAGACTCTGAAAACGAAACGTTGATCACTTTTGAGCAAAAGGCTGCACACACGCAATTCAAGTTGCTCTGATTGTCATTTAGAGTTACATTATAGGATTATTCAACAACAAGTCAAAATGTGCTTGTGAAAGGCAGAAAACAACACTTTGATAGTTTGATATAACTTGAGAACGAATGCAAAAAACAGTCCACTCTAAGAACAGGCCGCTTGGACACTTTCAGAACAGCTCTGTTAATGACTGAAAACAGCTCTCGAAGAGATTGTCAAAAGAGACTCCGAAAACGAAACGTTGATCACTTTTGAGCAAAAGGCTGCACACACGCAATTCAAGTTGCTCTGATTGTCATTTAGAGTTACATTATAGGATTATTCAACAACAAGTCAAAATGTGCTCGTGAAAGGCAGAAAACAACACTTTGATAGTTTGATATAACTTGAGAACGAATGCAAAAAACAGTCCACTCTAAGAACAGGCCGCTTGGACACTTTCAGAACAGCTCTGTTAATGACTGAAAACAGCTCTCGAAGAGATTGTCAAAAGAGACTCCGAAAACGAAACGTTGATCACTTTTGAGCAAAAGGCTGCACACACGCAATTCAAGTTGCTCTGATTGTCATTTAGAGTTACATTATAGGATTATTCAACAACAAGTCAAAATGTGCTCGTGAAAGGCAGAAAACAACACTTTGATAGTTTGATATAACTTGAGAACGAATGCAAAAAACAGTCCACTCTCAGAACAGGCCGCTTGGACACTTTCAGAACAGCTCTGTTAATGACTGAAAACAGCTCTCGAAGAGATTGTCAAAAGAGACTCTGAAAACGAAACTTTGATTACTTTTGAGCAAAAGGCTGCACACACGCAATTCAAGTTGCTCTGATTGTCATTTAGAGTAACATTATAGGATTATTCAACAACAAGTCAAAATGTGCTCGTGAAAGGCAGAAAACAACACTTTGATAGTTTGATATAACTTGAGAACGAATGCAAAAAACAGTCCACTCTAAGAACAGGCCGCTTGGACACTTTCAGAACAGCTCTGTTAATGACTGAAAACAGCTCTCGAAGAGATTGTCAAAAGAGACTCCGAAAACGAAACGTTGATCACTTTTGAGCAAAAGGCTGCACACACGCAATTCAAGTTGCTCTGATTGTCATTTAGAGTTACATTATAGGATTATTCAACAACAAGTCAAAATGTGCTCGTGAAAGACAGAAAACAACACTTTGATAGTTTGATATAACTTGAGAACGAATGCAAAAAACAGTCCACTCTCAGAACAGGCCGCTTGGACACTTTCAGAACAGCTCTGTTAATGACTGAAAACAGCTCTCGAAGAGATTGTCAAAAGAGACTCTGAAAACGAAACGTTGATTACTTTTGAGAAAAAGGCTGCACACACGCAATTCAAGTTGCTCTGATTGTCATTTAGAGTAACATTATAGGATTATTCAACAACAAGTCAAAATGTGCTCGTGAAAGGCAGAAAACAACACTTTGATAGTTTGATATAACTTGAGAACGAATGCAAAAAACAGTCCACTCTAAGAACAGGCCGCTTGGACACTTTCAGAACAGCTCTGTTAATGACTGAAAACAGCTCTCGAAGAGATTGTCAAAAGAGACTCTGAAAACGAAACGTTGATCACTTTTGAGCAAAAGGCTGCACACACGCAATTCAAGTTGCTCTGATTGTCATTTAGAGTAACATTATAGGATTATTCAACAACAAGTCAAAATGTGCTCGTGAAAGGCAGAAAACAACACTTTGATAGTTTGATATAACTTGAGAACGAATGCAAAAAACAGTCCACTCTCAGAACAGGCCGCTTGGACACTTTCAGAACAGCTCTGTTAATGACTGAAAACAGCTCTCGAAGAAATTGTCAAAAGAGACTCCGAAAACGAAACGTTGATCACTTTTGAGCAAAAGGCTGCACACACGCAATTCAAGTTGCTCTGATTGTCATTTAGAGTTACATTATAGGATTATTCAACAACAAGTCAAAATGTGCTCGTGAAAGGCAGAAAACAACACTTTGATAGTTTGATATAACTTGAGAACGAATGCAAAAAACAGTCCACTCTCAGAACAGGCCGCTTGGACACTTTCAGAACAGCTCTGTTAATGACTGAAAACAGCTCTCGAAGAGATTGTCAAAAGAGACTCCGAAAACGAAACGTTGATCACTTTTGAGCAAAAGGCTGCACACACGCAATTCAAGTTGCTCTGATTGTCATTTAGAGTTACATTATAGGATTATTCAACAACAAGTCAAAATGTGCTCGTGAAAGGCAGAAAACAACACTTTGATAGTTTGATATAACTTGAGAACGAATGCAAAAAACAGTCCACTCTAAGAACAGGCCGCTTGGACACTTTCAGAACAGCTCTGTTAATGACTGAAAACAGCTCTCGAAGAGATTGTCAAAAGAGACTCTGAAAACGAAACGTTGATCACTTTTGAGCAAAAGGCTGCACACACGCAATTCAAGTTGCTCTGATTGTCATTTAGAGTTACATTATAGGATTATTCAACAACAAGTCAAAATGTGCTTGTGAAAGGCAGAAAACAACACTTTGATAGTTTGATATAACTTGAGAACGAATGCAAAAAACAGTCCACTCTAAGAACAGGCCGCTTGGACACTTTCAGAACAGCTCTGTTAATGACTGAAAACAGCTCTCGAAGAGATTGTCAAAAGAGACTCCGAAAACGAAACGTTGATCACTTTTGAGCAAAAGGCTGCACACACGCAATTCAAGTTGCTCTGATTGTCATTTAGAGTTACATTATAGGATTATTCAACAACAAGTCAAAATGTGCTCGTGAAAGGCAGAAAACAACACTTTGATAGTTTGATATAACTTGAGAACGAATGCAAAAAACAGTCCACTCTAAGAACAGGCCGCTTGGACACTTTCAGAACAGCTCTGTTAATGACTGAAAACAGCTCTCGAAGAGATTGTCAAAAGAGACTCCGAAAACGAAACGTTGATCACTTTTGAGCAAAAGGCTGCACACACGCAATTCAAGTTGCTCTGATTGTCATTTAGAGTAACATTATAGGATTATTCAACAACAAGTCAAAATGTGCTCGTGAAAGGCAGAAAACAACACTTTGATAGTTTGATATAACTTGAGAACGAATGCAAAAAACAGTCCACTCTCAGAACAGGCCGCTTGGACACTTTCAGAACAGCTCTGTTAATGACTGAAAACAGCTCTCGAAGAGATTGTCAAAAGAGACTCCGAAAACGAAACGTTGATCACTTTTGAGCAAAAGGCTGCACACACGCAATTCAAGTTGCTCTGATTGTCATTTAGAGTTACATTATAGGATTATTCAACAACAAGTCTAAATGTGCTCGTGAAAGGCAGAAAACAACACTTTGATAGTTTGATATAACTTGAGAACGAATGCAAAAAACAGTCCACTCTAAGAACAGGCCGCTTGGACACTTTCAGAACAGCTCTGTTAATGACTGAAAACAGCTCTCGAAGAGATTGTCAAAAGAGACTCTGAAAACGAAACGTTGATCACTTTTGAGCAAAAGGCTGCACACACGCAATTCAAGTTGCTCTGATTGTCATTTAGAGTTACATTATAGGATTATTCAACAACAAGTCAAAATGTGCTCGTGAAAGGCAGAAAACAACACTTTGATAGTTTGATATAACTTGAGAACGAATGCAAAAAACAGTCCACTCTCAGAACAGGCCGCTTGGACACTTTCAGAACAGCTCTGTTAATGACTGAAAACAGCTCTCGAAGAGATTGTCAAAAGAGACTCCGAAAACGAAACGTTGATCACTTTTGAGCAAAAGGCTGCACACACGCAATTCAAGTTGCTCTGATTGTCATTTAGAGTTACATTATAGGATTATTCAACAACAAGTCAAAATGTGCTCGTGAAAGGCAGAAAACAACACTTTGATAGTTTGATATAACTTGAGAACGAATGCAAAAAACAGTCCACTCTAAGAACAGGCCGCTTGGACACTTTCAGAACAGCTCTGTTAATGACTGAAAACAGCTCTCGAAGAGATTGTCAAAAGAGACTCCGATAACGAAACGTTGATCACTTTTGAGCAAAAGGCTGCACACACGCAATTCAAGTTGCTCTGATTGTCATTTAGAGTTACATTATAGGATTATTCAACAACAAGTCAAAATGTGCTCGTGAAAGGCAGAAAACAACACTTTGATAGTTTGATATAACTTGAGAACGAATGCAAAAAACAGTCCACTCTAAGAACAGGCCGCTTGGACACTTTCAGAACAGCTCTGTTAATGACTGAAAACAGCTCTCGAAGAGATTGTCAAAAGAGACTCCGAAAACGAAACGTTGATCACTTTTGAGCAAAAGGCTGCACACACGCAATTCAAGTTGCTCTGATTGTCATTTAGAGTTACATTATAGGATTATTCAACAACAAGTCAAAATGTGCTCGTGAAAGGCAGAAAACAACACTTTGATAGTTTGATATAACTTGAGAACGAATGCAAAAAACAGTCCACTCTCAGAACAGGCCGCTTGGACACTTTCAGAACAGCTCTGTTAATGACTGAAAACAGCTCTCGAAGAAATTGTCAAAAGAGACTCCGAAAACGAAACGTTGATCACTTTTGAGCAAAAGGCTGCACACACGCAATTCAAGTTGCTCTGATTGTCATTTAGAGTTACATTATAGGATTATTCAACAACAAGTCAAAATGTGCTCGTGAAAGGCAGAAAACAACACTTTGATAGTTTGATATAACTTGAGAACGAATGCAAAAAACAGTCCACTCTCAGAACAGGCCGCTTGGACACTTTCAGAACAGCTCTGTTAATGACTGAAAACAGCTCTCGAAGAGATTGTCAAAAGAGACTCCGAAAACGAAACGTTGATCACTTTTGAGCAAAAGGCTGCACACACGCAATTCAAGTTGCTCTGATTGTCATTTAGAGTTACATTATAGGATTATTCAACAACAAGTCAAAATGTGCTCGTGAAAGGCAGAAAACAACACTTTGATAGTTTGATATAACTTGAGAACGAATGCAAAAAACAGTCCACTCTAAGAACAGGCCGCTTGGACACTTTCAGAACAGCTCTGTTAATGACTGAAAACAGCTCTCGAAGAGATTGTCAAAAGAGACTCTGAAAACGAAACGTTGATCACTTTTGAGCAAAAGGCTGCACACACGCAATTCAAGTTGCTCTGATTGTCATTTAGAGTTACATTATAGGATTATTCAACAACAAGTCAAAATGTGCTTGTGAAAGGCAGAAAACAACACTTTGATAGTTTGATATAACTTGAGAACGAATGCAAAAAACAGTCCACTCTAAGAACAGGCCGCTTGGACACTTTCAGAACAGCTCTGTTAATGACTGAAAACAGCTCTCGAAGAGATTGTCAAAAGAGACTCCGAAAACGAAACGTTGATCACTTTTGAGCAAAAGGCTGCACACACGCAATTCAAGTTGCTCTGATTGTCATTTAGAGTTACATTATAGGATTATTCAACAACAAGTCAAAATGTGCTCGTGAAAGGCAGAAAACAACACTTTGATAGTTTGATATAACTTGAGAACGAATGCAAAAAACAGTCCACTCTAAGAACAGGCCGCTTGGACACTTTCAGAACAGCTCTGTTAATGACTGAAAACAGCTCTCGAAGAGATTGTCAAAAGAGACTCCGAAAACGAAACGTTGATCACTTTTGAGCAAAAGGCTGCACACACGCAATTCAAGTTGCTCTGATTGTCATTTAGAGTTACATTATAGGATTATTCAACAACAAGTCAAAATGTGCTCGTGAAAGGCAGAAAACAACACTTTGATAGTTTGATATAACTTGAGAACGAATGCAAAAAACAGTCCACTCTCAGAACAGGCCGCTTGGACACTTTCAGAACAGCTCTGTTAATGACTGAAAACAGCTCTCGAAGAGATTGTCAAAAGAGACTCTGAAAACGAAACTTTGATTACTTTTGAGCAAAAGGCTGCACACACGCAATTCAAGTTGCTCTGATTGTCATTTAGAGTAACATTATAGGATTATTCAACAACAAGTCAAAATGTGCTCGTGAAAGGCAGAAAACAACACTTTGATAGTTTGATATAACTTGAGAACGAATGCAAAAAACAGTCCACTCTAAGAACAGGCCGCTTGGACACTTTCAGAACAGCTCTGTTAATGACTGAAAACAGCTCTCGAAGAGATTGTCAAAAGAGACTCCGAAAACGAAACGTTGATCACTTTTGAGCAAAAGGCTGCACACACGCAATTCAAGTTGCTCTGATTGTCATTTAGAGTTACATTATAGGATTATTCAACAACAAGTCAAAATGTGCTCGTGAAAGACAGAAAACAACACTTTGATAGTTTGATATAACTTGAGAACGAATGCAAAAAACAGTCCACTCTCAGAACAGGCCGCTTGGACACTTTCAGAACAGCTCTGTTAATGACTGAAAACAGCTCTCGAAGAGATTGTCAAAAGAGACTCTGAAAACGAAACGTTGATTACTTTTGAGAAAAAGGCTGCACACACGCAATTCAAGTTGCTCTGATTGTCATTTAGAGTAACATTATAGGATTATTCAACAACAAGTCAAAATGTGCTCGTGAAAGGCAGAAAACAACACTTTGATAGTTTGATATAACTTGAGAACGAATGCAAAAAACAGTCCACTCTAAGAACAGGCCGCTTGGACACTTTCAGAACAGCTCTGTTAATGACTGAAAACAGCTCTCGAAGAGATTGTCAAAAGAGACTCTGAAAACGAAACGTTGATCACTTTTGAGCAAAAGGCTGCACACACGCAATTCAAGTTGCTCTGATTGTCATTTAGAGTAACATTATAGGATTATTCAACAACAAGTCAAAATGTGCTCGTGAAAGGCAGAAAACAACACTTTGATAGTTTGATATAACTTGAGAACGAATGCAAAAAACAGTCCACTCTCAGAACAGGCCGCTTGGACACTTTCAGAACAGCTCTGTTAATGACTGAAAACAGCTCTCGAAGAAATTGTCAAAAGAGACTCCGAAAACGAAACGTTGATCACTTTTGAGCAAAAGGCTGCACACACGCAATTCAAGTTGCTCTGATTGTCATTTAGAGTTACATTATAGGATTATTCAACAACAAGTCAAAATGTGCTCGTGAAAGGCAGAAAACAACACTTTGATAGTTTGATATAACTTGAGAACGAATGCAAAAAACAGTCCACTCTCAGAACAGGCCGCTTGGACACTTTCAGAACAGCTCTGTTAATGACTGAAAACAGCTCTCGAAGAGATTGTCAAAAGAGACTCCGAAAACGAAACGTTGATCACTTTTGAGCAAAAGGCTGCACACACGCAATTCAAGTTGCTCTGATTGTCATTTAGAGTTACATTATAGGATTATTCAACAACAAGTCAAAATGTGCTCGTGAAAGGCAGAAAACAACACTTTGATAGTTTGATATAACTTGAGAATGAATGCAAAAAACAGTCCACTCTAAGAACAGGCCGCTTGGACACTTTCAGAACAGCTCTGTTAATGACTGAAAACAGCTCTCGAAGAGATTGTCAAAAGAGACTCTGAAAACGAAACGTTGATCACTTTTGAGCAAAAGGCTGCACACACGCAATTCAAGTTGCTCTGATTGTCATTTAGAGTTACATTATAGGATTATTCAACAACAAGTCAAAATGTGCTTGTGAAAGGCAGAAAACAACACTTTGATAGTTTGATATAACTTGAGAACGAATGCAAAAAACAGTCCACTCTAAGAACAGGCCGCTTGGACACTTTCAGAACAGCTCTGTTAATGACTGAAAACAGCTCTCGAAGAGATTGTCAAAAGAGACTCCGAAAACGAAACGTTGATCACTTTTGAGCAAAAGGCTGCACACACGCAATTCAAGTTGCTCTGATTGTCATTTAGAGTTACATTATAGGATTATTCAACAACAAGTCAAAATGTGCTCGTGAAAGGCAGAAAACAACACTTTGATAGTTTGATATAACTTGAGAACGAATGCAAAAAACAGTCCACTCTAAGAACAGGCCGCTTGGACACTTTCAGAACAGCTCTGTTAATGACTGAAAACAGCTCTCGAAGAGATTGTCAAAAGAGACTCTGAAAACGAAACGTTGATCACTTTTGAGCAAAAGGCTGCACACACGCAATTCAAGTTGCTCTGATTGTCATTTAGAGTTACATTATAGGATTATTCAACAACAAGTCAAAATGTGCTTGTGAAAGGCAGAAAACAACACTTTGATAGTTTGATATAACTTGAGAACGAATGCAAAAAACAGTCCACTCTAAGAACAGGCCGCTTGGACACTTTCAGAACAGCTCTGTTAATGACTGAAAACAGCTCTCGAAGAGATTGTCAAAAGAGACTCCGAAAACGAAACGTTGATCACTTTTGAGCAAAAGGCTGCACACACGCAATTCAAGTTGCTCTGATTGTCATTTAGAGTTACATTATAGGATTATTCAACAACAAGTCAAAATGTGCTCGTGAAAGGCAGAAAACAACACTTTGATAGTTTGATATAACTTGAGAACGAATGCAAAAAACAGTCCACTCTAAGAACAGGCCGCTTGGACACTTTCAGAACAGCTCTGTTAATGACTGAAAACAGCTCTCGAAGAGATTGTCAAAAGAGACTCCGAAAACGAAACGTTGATCACTTTTGAGCAAAAGGCTGCACACACGCAATTCAAGTTGCTCTGATTGTCATTTAGAGTAACATTATAGGATTATTCAACAACAAGTCAAAATGTGCTCGTGAAAGGCAGAAAACAACACTTTGATAGTTTGATATAACTTGAGAACGAATGCAAAAAACAGTCCACTCTCAGAACAGGCCGCTTGGACACTTTCAGAACAGCTCTGTTAATGACTGAAAACAGCTCTCGAAGAGATTGTCAAAAGAGACTCCGAAAACGAAACGTTGATCACTTTTGAGCAAAAGGCTGCACACACGCAATTCAAGTTGCTCTGATTGTCATTTAGAGTTACATTATAGGATTATTCAACAACAAGTCTAAATGTGCTCGTGAAAGGCAGAAAACAACACTTTGATAGTTTGATATAACTTGAGAACGAATGCAAAAAACAGTCCACTCTAAGAACAGGCCGCTTGGACACTTTCAGAACAGCTCTGTTAATGACTGAAAACAGCTCTCGAAGAGATTGTCAAAAGAGACTCTGAAAACGAAACGTTGATCACTTTTGAGCAAAAGGCTGCACACACGCAATTCAAGTTGCTCTGATTGTCATTTAGAGTTACATTATAGGATTATTCAACAACAAGTCAAAATGTGCTCGTGAAAGGCAGAAAACAACACTTTGATAGTTTGATATAACTTGAGAACGAATGCAAAAAACAGTCCACTCTCAGAACAGGCCGCTTGGACACTTTCAGAACAGCTCTGTTAATGACTGAAAACAGCTCTCGAAGAGATTGTCAAAAGAGACTCCGAAAACGAAACGTTGATCACTTTTGAGCAAAAGGCTGCACACACGCAATTCAAGTTGCTCTGATTGTCATTTAGAGTTACATTATAGGATTATTCAACAACAAGTCAAAATGTGCTCGTGAAAGGCAGAAAACAACACTTTGATAGTTTGATATAACTTGAGAACGAATGCAAAAAACAGTCCACTCTAAGAACAGGCCGCTTGGACACTTTCAGAACAGCTCTGTTAATGACTGAAAACAGCTCTCGAAGAGATTGTCAAAAGAGACTCCGAAAACGAAACGTTGATCACTTTTGAGCAAAAGGCTGCACACACGCAATTCAAGTTGCTCTGATTGTCATTTAGAGTTACATTATAGGATTATTCAACAACAAGTCAAAATGTGCTCGTGAAAGGCAGAAAACAACACTTTGATAGTTTGATATAACTTGAGAACGAATGCAAAAAACAGTCCACTCTCAGAACAGGCCGCTTGGACACTTTCAGAACAGCTCTGTTAATGACTGAAAACAGCTCTCGAAGAAATTGTCAAAAGAGACTCCGAAAACGAAACGTTGATCACTTTTGAGCAAAAGGCTGCACACACGCAATTCAAGTTGCTCTGATTGTCATTTAGAGTTACATTATAGGATTATTCAACAACAAGTCAAAATGTGCTCGTGAAAGGCAGAAAACAACACTTTGATAGTTTGATATAACTTGAGAACGAATGCAAAAAACAGTCCACTCTCAGAACAGGCCGCTTGGACACTTTCAGAACAGCTCTGTTAATGACTGAAAACAGCTCTCGAAGAGATTGTCAAAAGAGACTCCGAAAACGAAACGTTGATCACTTTTGAGCAAAAGGCTGCACACACGCAATTCAAGTTGCTCTGATTGTCATTTAGAGTTACATTATAGGATTATTCAACAACAAGTCAAAATGTGCTTGTGAAAGGCAGAAAACAACACTTTGATAGTTTGATATAACTTGAGAACGAATGCAAAAAACAGTCCACTCTAAGAACAGGCCGCTTGGACACTTTCAGAACAGCTCTGTTAATGACTGAAAACAGCTCTCGAAGAGATTGTCAAAAGAGACTCCGAAAACGAAACGTTGATCACTTTTGAGCAAAAGGCTGCACACACGCAATTCAAGTTGCTCTGATTGTCATTTAGAGTTACATTATAGGATTATTCAACAACAAGTCAAAATGTGCTCGTGAAAGGCAGAAAACAACACTTTGATAGTTTGATATAACTTGAGAACGAATGCAAAAAACAGTCCACTCTAAGAACAGGCCGCTTGGACACTTTCAGAACAGCTCTGTTAATGACTGAAAACAGCTCTCGAAGAGATTGTCAAAAGAGACTCTGAAAACGAAACGTTGATCACTTTTGAGCAAAAGGCTGCACACACGCAATTCAAGTTGCTCTGATTGTCATTTAGAGTTACATTATAGGATTATTCAACAACAAGTCAAAATGTGCTTGTGAAAGGCAGAAAACAACACTTTGATAGTTTGATATAACTTGAGAACGAATGCAAAAAACAGTCCACTCTAAGAACAGGCCGCTTGGACACTTTCAGAACAGCTCTGTTAATGACTGAAAACAGCTCTCGAAGAGATTGTCAAAAGAGACTCCGAAAACGAAACGTTGATCACTTTTGAGCAAAAGGCTGCACACACGCAATTCAAGTTGCTCTGATTGTCATTTAGAGTTACATTATAGGATTATTCAACAACAAGTCAAAATGTGCTCGTGAAAGGCAGAAAACAACACTTTGATAGTTTGATATAACTTGAGAACGAATGCAAAAAACAGTCCACTCTAAGAACAGGCCGCTTGGACACTTTCAGAACAGCTCTGTTAATGACTGAAAACAGCTCTCGAAGAGATTGTCAAAAGAGACTCCGAAAACGAAACGTTGATCACTTTTGAGCAAAAGGCTGCACACACGCAATTCAAGTTGCTCTGATTGTCATTTAGAGTAACATTATAGGATTATTCAACAACAAGTCAAAATGTGCTCGTGAAAGGCAGAAAACAACACTTTGATAGTTTGATATAACTTGAGAACGAATGCAAAAAACAGTCCACTCTCAGAACAGGCCGCTTGGACACTTTCAGAACAGCTCTGTTAATGACTGAAAACAGCTCTCGAAGAGATTGTCAAAAGAGACTCCGAAAACGAAACGTTGATCACTTTTGAGCAAAAGGCTGCACACACGCAATTCAAGTTGCTCTGATTGTCATTTAGAGTTACATTATAGGATTATTCAACAACAAGTCTAAATGTGCTCGTGAAAGGCAGAAAACAACACTTTGATAGTTTGATATAACTTGAGAACGAATGCAAAAAACAGTCCACTCTAAGAACAGGCCGCTTGGACACTTTCAGAACAGCTCTGTTAATGACTGAAAACAGCTCTCGAAGAGATTGTCAAAAGAGACTCTGAAAACGAAACGTTGATCACTTTTGAGCAAAAGGCTGCACACACGCAATTCAAGTTGCTCTGATTGTCATTTAGAGTTACATTATAGGATTATTCAACAACAAGTCAAAATGTGCTCGTGAAAGGCAGAAAACAACACTTTGATAGTTTGATATAACTTGAGAACGAATGCAAAAAACAGTCCACTCTCAGAACAGGCCGCTTGGACACTTTCAGAACAGCTCTGTTAATGACTGAAAACAGCTCTCGAAGAGATTGTCAAAAGAGACTCCGAAAACGAAACGTTGATCACTTTTGAGCAAAAGGCTGCACACACGCAATTCAAGTTGCTCTGATTGTCATTTAGAGTTACATTATAGGATTATTCAACAACAAGTCAAAATGTGCTCGTGAAAGGCAGAAAACAACACTTTGATAGTTTGATATAACTTGAGAACGAATGCAAAAAAACAGTCCACTCTAAGAACAGGCCGCTTGGACACTTTCAGAACAGCTCTGTTAATGACTGAAAACAGCTCTCGAAGAGATTGTCAAAAGAGACTCCGATAACGAAACGTTGATCACTTTTGAGCAAAAGGCTGCACACACGCAATTCAAGTTGCTCTGATTGTCATTTAGAGTTACATTATAGGATTATTCAACAACAAGTCAAAATGTGCTCGTGAAAGGCAGAAAACAACACTTTGATAGTTTGATATAACTTGAGAACGAATGCAAAAAACAGTCCACTCTAAGAACAGGCCGCTTGGACACTTTCAGAACAGCTCTGTTAATGACTGAAAACAGCTCTCGAAGAGATTGTCAAAAGAGACTCCGAAAACGAAACGTTGATCACTTTTGAGCAAAAGGCTGCACACACGCAATTCAAGTTGCTCTGATTGTCATTTAGAGTTACATTATAGGATTATTCAACAACAAGTCAAAATGTGCTCGTGAAAGGCAGAAAACAACACTTTGATAGTTTGATATAACTTGAGAACGAATGCAAAAAACAGTCCACTCTCAGAACAGGCCGCTTGGACACTTTCAGAACAGCTCTGTTAATGACTGAAAACAGCTCTCGAAGAAATTGTCAAAAGAGACTCCGAAAACGAAACGTTGATCACTTTTGAGCAAAAGGCTGCACACACGCAATTCAAGTTGCTCTGATTGTCATTTAGAGTTACATTATAGGATTATTCAACAACAAGTCAAAATGTGCTCGTGAAAGGCAGAAAACAACACTTTGATAGTTTGATATAACTTGAGAACGAATGCAAAAAACAGTCCACTCTCAGAACAGGCCGCTTGGACACTTTCAGAACAGCTCTGTTAATGACTGAAAACAGCTCTCGAAGAGATTGTCAAAAGAGACTCCGAAAACGAAACGTTGATCACTTTTGAGCAAAAGGCTGCACACACGCAATTCAAGTTGCTCTGATTGTCATTTAGAGTTACATTATAGGATTATTCAACAACAAGTCAAAATGTGCTCGTGAAAGGCAGAAAACAACACTTTGATAGTTTGATATAACTTGAGAACGAATGCAAAAAACAGTCCACTCTAAGAACAGGCCGCTTGGACACTTTCAGAACAGCTCTGTTAATGACTGAAAACAGCTCTCGAAGAGATTGTCAAAAGAGACTCTGAAAACGAAACGTTGATCACTTTTGAGCAAAAGGCTGCACACACGCAATTCAAGTTGCTCTGATTGTCATTTAGAGTTACATTATAGGATTATTCAACAACAAGTCAAAATGTGCTTGTGAAAGGCAGAAAACAACACTTTGATAGTTTGATATAACTTGAGAACGAATGCAAAAAACAGTCCACTCTAAGAACAGGCCGCTTGGACACTTTCAGAACAGCTCTGTTAATGACTGAAAACAGCTCTCGAAGAGATTGTCAAAAGAGACTCCGAAAACGAAACGTTGATCACTTTTGAGCAAAAGGCTGCACACACGCAATTCAAGTTGCTCTGATTGTCATTTAGAGTTACATTATAGGATTATTCAACAACAAGTCAAAATGTGCTCGTGAAAGGCAGAAAACAACACTTTGATAGTTTGATATAACTTGAGAACGAATGCAAAAAACAGTCCACTCTCAGAACAGGCCGCTTGGACACGTTCAGAACAGCTCTGTTAATGACTGAAAACAGCTCTCGAAGAGATTGTCAAAAGAGACTCCGAAAACGAAACGTTGATCACTTTTGAGCAAAAGGCTGCACACACGCAATTCAAGTTGCTCTGATTGTCATTTAGAGTTACATTATAGGATTATTCAACAACAAGTCAAAATGTGCTCGTGAAAGACAGAAAACAACACTTTGATAGTTTGATATAACTTGAGAACGAATGCAAAAAACAGTCCACTCTCAGAACAGGCCGCTTGGACACTTTCAGAACAGCTCTGTTAATGACTGAAAACAGCTCTCGAAGAGATTGTCAAAAGAGACTCTGAAAACGAAACGTTGATTACTTTTGAGAAAAAGGCTGCACACACGCAATTCAAGTTGCTCTGATTGTCATTTAGAGTAACATTATAGGATTATTCAACAACAAGTCAAAATGTGCTCGTGAAAGGCAGAAAACAACACTTTGATAGTTTGATATAACTTGAGAACGAATGCAAAAAACAGTCCACTCTAAGAACAGGCCGCTTGGACACTTTCAGAACAGCTCTGTTAATGACTGAAAACAGCTCTCGAAGAGATTGTCAAAAGAGACTCTGAAAACGAAACGTTGATCACTTTTGAGCAAAAGGCTGCACACACGCAATTCAAGTTGCTCTGATTGTCATTTAGAGTAACATTATAGGATTATTCAACAACAAGTCAAAATGTGCTCGTGAAAGGCAGAAAACAACACTTTGATAGTTTGATATAACTTGAGAACGAATGCAAAAAACAGTCCACTCTCAGAACAGGCCGCTTGGACACTTTCAGAACAGCTCTGTTAATGACTGAAAACAGCTCTCGAAGAAATTGTCAAAAGAGACTCCGAAAACGAAACGTTGATCACTTTTGAGCAAAAGGCTGCACACACGCAATTCAAGTTGCTCTGATTGTCATTTAGAGTTACATTATAGGATTATTCAACAACAAGTCAAAATGTGCTCGTGAAAGGCAGAAAACAACACTTTGATAGTTTGATATAACTTGAGAACGAATGCAAAAAACAGTCCACTCTCAGAACAGGCCGCTTGGACACTTTCAGAACAGCTCTGTTAATGACTGAAAACAGCTCTCGAAGAGATTGTCAAAAGAGACTCCGAAAACGAAACGTTGATCACTTTTGAGCAAAAGGCTGCACACACGCAATTCAAGTTGCTCTGATTGTCATTTAGAGTTACATTATAGGATTATTCAACAACAAGTCAAAATGTGCTCGTGAAAGGCAGAAAACAACACTTTGATAGTTTGATATAACTTGAGAACGAATGCAAAAAACAGTCCACTCTAAGAACAGGCCGCTTGGACACTTTCAGAACAGCTCTGTTAATGACTGAAAACAGCTCTCGAAGAGATTGTCAAAAGAGACTCTGAAAACGAAACGTTGATCACTTTTGAGCAAAAGGCTGCACACACGCAATTCAAGTTGCTCTGATTGTCATTTAGAGTTACATTATAGGATTATTCAACAACAAGTCAAAATGTGCTTGTGAAAGGCAGAAAACAACACTTTGATAGTTTGATATAACTTGAGAACGAATGCAAAAAACAGTCCACTCTAAGAACAGGCCGCTTGGACACTTTCAGAACAGCTCTGTTAATGACTGAAAACAGCTCTCGAAGAGATTGTCAAAAGAGACTCCGAAAACGAAACGTTGATCACTTTTGAGCAAAAGGCTGCACACACGCAATTCAAGTTGCTCTGATTGTCATTTAGAGTTACATTATAGGATTATTCAACAACAAGTCAAAATGTGCTCGTGAAAGGCAGAAAACAACACTTTGATAGTTTGATATAACTTGAGAACGAATGCAAAAAACAGTCCACTCTAAGAACAGGCCGCTTGGACACTTTCAGAACAGCTCTGTTAATGACTGAAAACAGCTCTCGAAGAGATTGTCAAAAGAGACTCTGAAAACGAAACGTTGATCACTTTTGAGCAAAAGGCTGCACACACGCAATTCAAGTTGCTCTGATTGTCATTTAGAGTTACATTATAGGATTATTCAACAACAAGTCAAAATGTGCTTGTGAAAGGCAGAAAACAACACTTTGATAGTTTGATATAACTTGAGAACGAATGCAAAAAACAGTCCACTCTAAGAACAGGCCGCTTGGACACTTTCAGAACAGCTCTGTTAATGACTGAAAACAGCTCTCGAAGAGATTGTCAAAAGAGACTCCGAAAACGAAACGTTGATCACTTTTGAGCAAAAGGCTGCACACACGCAATTCAAGTTGCTCTGATTGTCATTTAGAGTTACATTATAGGATTATTCAACAACAAGTCAAAATGTGCTCGTGAAAGGCAGAAAACAACACTTTGATAGTTTGATATAACTTGAGAACGAATGCAAAAAACAGTCCACTCTAAGAACAGGCCGCTTGGACACTTTCAGAACAGCTCTGTTAATGACTGAAAACAGCTCTCGAAGAGATTGTCAAAAGAGACTCCGAAAACGAAACGTTGATCACTTTTGAGCAAAAGGCTGCACACACGCAATTCAAGTTGCTCTGATTGTCATTTAGAGTAACATTATAGGATTATTCAACAACAAGTCAAAATGTGCTCGTGAAAGGCAGAAAACAACACTTTGATAGTTTGATATAACTTGAGAACGAATGCAAAAAACAGTCCACTCTCAGAACAGGCCGCTTGGACACTTTCAGAACAGCTCTGTTAATGACTGAAAACAGCTCTCGAAGAGATTGTCAAAAGAGACTCCGAAAACGAAACGTTGATCACTTTTGAGCAAAAGGCTGCACACACGCAATTCAAGTTGCTCTGATTGTCATTTAGAGTTACATTATAGGATTATTCAACAACAAGTCTAAATGTGCTCGTGAAAGGCAGAAAACAACACTTTGATAGTTTGATATAACTTGAGAACGAATGCAAAAAACAGTCCACTCTAAGAACAGGCCGCTTGGACACTTTCAGAACAGCTCTGTTAATGACTGAAAACAGCTCTCGAAGAGATTGTCAAAAGAGACTCTGAAAACGAAACGTTGATCACTTTTGAGCAAAAGGCTGCACACACGCAATTCAAGTTGCTCTGATTGTCATTTAGAGTTACATTATAGGATTATTCAACAACAAGTCAAAATGTGCTCGTGAAAGGCAGAAAACAACACTTTGATAGTTTGATATAACTTGAGAACGAATGCAAAAAACAGTCCACTCTCAGAACAGGCCGCTTGGACACTTTCAGAACAGCTCTGTTAATGACTGAAAACAGCTCTCGAAGAGATTGTCAAAAGAGACTCCGAAAACGAAACGTTGATCACTTTTGAGCAAAAGGCTGCACACACGCAATTCAAGTTGCTCTGATTGTCATTTAGAGTTACATTATAGGATTATTCAACAACAAGTCAAAATGTGCTCGTGAAAGGCAGAAAACAACACTTTGATAGTTTGATATAACTTGAGAACGAATGCAAAAAACAGTCCACTCTAAGAACAGGCCGCTTGGACACTTTCAGAACAGCTCTGTTAATGACTGAAAACAGCTCTCGAAGAGATTGTCAAAAGAGACTCCGATAACGAAACGTTGATCACTTTTGAGCAAAAGGCTGCACACACGCAATTCAAGTTGCTCTGATTGTCATTTAGAGTTACATTATAGGATTATTCAACAACAAGTCAAAATGTGCTCGTGAAAGGCAGAAAACAACACTTTGATAGTTTGATATAACTTGAGAACGAATGCAAAAAACAGTCCACTCTAAGAACAGGCCGCTTGGACACTTTCAGAACAGCTCTGTTAATGACTGAAAACAGCTCTCGAAGAGATTGTCAAAAGAGACTCCGAAAACGAAACGTTGATCACTTTTGAGCAAAAGGCTGCACACACGCAATTCAAGTTGCTCTGATTGTCATTTAGAGTTACATTATAGGATTATTCAACAACAAGTCAAAATGTGCTCGTGAAAGGCAGAAAACAACACTTTGATAGTTTGATATAACTTGAGAACGAATGCAAAAAACAGTCCACTCTCAGAACAGGCCGCTTGGACACTTTCAGAACAGCTCTGTTAATGACTGAAAACAGCTCTCGAAGAAATTGTCAAAAGAGACTCCGAAAACGAAACGTTGATCACTTTTGAGCAAAAGGCTGCACACACGCAATTCAAGTTGCTCTGATTGTCATTTAGAGTTACATTATAGGATTATTCAACAACAAGTCAAAATGTGCTCGTGAAAGGCAGAAAACAACACTTTGATAGTTTGATATAACTTGAGAACGAATGCAAAAAACAGTCCACTCTCAGAACAGGCCGCTTGGACACTTTCAGAACAGCTCTGTTAATGACTGAAAACAGCTCTCGAAGAGATTGTCAAAAGAGACTCCGAAAACGAAACGTTGATCACTTTTGAGCAAAAGGCTGCACACACGCAATTCAAGTTGCTCTGATTGTCATTTAGAGTTACATTATAGGATTATTCAACAACAAGTCAAAATGTGCTCGTGAAAGGCAGAAAACAACACTTTGATAGTTTGATATAACTTGAGAACGAATGCAAAAAACAGTCCACTCTAAGAACAGGCCGCTTGGACACTTTCAGAACAGCTCTGTTAATGACTGAAAACAGCTCTCGAAGAGATTGTCAAAAGAGACTCTGAAAACGAAACGTTGATCACTTTTGAGCAAAAGGCTGCACACACGCAATTCAAGTTGCTCTGATTGTCATTTAGAGTTACATTATAGGATTATTCAACAACAAGTCAAAATGTGCTTGTGAAAGGCAGAAAACAACACTTTGATAGTTTGATATAACTTGAGAACGAATGCAAAAAACAGTCCACTCTAAGAACAGGCCGCTTGGACACTTTCAGAACAGCTCTGTTAATGACTGAAAACAGCTCTCGAAGAGATTGTCAAAAGAGACTCCGAAAACGAAACGTTGATCACTTTTGAGCAAAAGGCTGCACACACGCAATTCAAGTTGCTCTGATTGTCATTTAGAGTTACATTATAGGATTATTCAACAACAAGTCAAAATGTGCTCGTGAAAGGCAGAAAACAACACTTTGATAGTTTGATATAACTTGAGAACGAATGCAAAAAACAGTCCACTCTAAGAACAGGCCGCTTGGACACTTTCAGAACAGCTCTGTTAATGACTGAAAACAGCTCTCGAAGAGATTGTCAAAAGAGACTCCGAAAACGAAACGTTGATCACTTTTGAGCAAAAGGCTGCACACACGCAATTCAAGTTGCTCTGATTGTCATTTAGAGTTACATTATAGGATTATTCAACAACAAGTCAAAATGTGCTCGTGAAAGGCAGAAAACAACACTTTGATAGTTTGATATAACTTGAGAACGAATGCAAAAAACAGTCCACTCTCAGAACAGGCCGCTTGGACACTTTCAGAACAGCTCTGTTAATGACTGAAAACAGCTCTCGAAGAGATTGTCAAAAGAGACTCTGAAAACGAAACTTTGATTACTTTTGAGCAAAAGGCTGCACACACGCAATTCAAGTTGCTCTGATTGTCATTTAGAGTAACATTATAGGATTATTCAACAACAAGTCAAAATGTGCTCGTGAAAGGCAGAAAACAACACTTTGATAGTTTGATATAACTTGAGAACGAATGCAAAAAACAGTCCACTCTAAGAACAGGCCGCTTGGACACTTTCAGAACAGCTCTGTTAATGACTGAAAACAGCTCTCGAAGAGATTGTCAAAAGAGACTCCGAAAACGAAACGTTGATCACTTTTGAGCAAAAGGCTGCACACACGCAATTCAGGTTGCTCTGATTGTCATTTAGAGTTACATTATAGGATTATTCAACAACAAGTCAAAATGTGCTCGTGAAAGACAGAAAACAACACTTTGATAGTTTGATATAACTTGAGAACGAATGCAAAAAACAGTCCACTCTCAGAACAGGCCGCTTGGACACTTTCAGAACAGCTCTGTTAATGACTGAAAACAGCTCTCGAAGAGATTGTCAAAAGAGACTCTGAAAACGAAACGTTGATTACTTTTGAGAAAAAGGCTGCACACACGCAATTCAAGTTGCTCTGATTGTCATTTAGAGTAACATTATAGGATTATTCAACAACAAGTCAAAATGTGCTCGTGAAAGGCAGAAAACAACACTTTGATAGTTTGATATAACTTGAGAACGAATGCAAAAAACAGTCCACTCTAAGAACAGGCCGCTTGGACACTTTCAGAACAGCTCTGTTAATGACTGAAAACAGCTCTCGAAGAGATTGTCAAAAGAGACTCTGAAAACGAAACGTTGATCACTTTTGAGCAAAAGGCTGCACACACGCAATTCAAGTTGCTCTGATTGTCATTTAGAGTAACATTATAGGATTATTCAACAACAAGTCAAAATGTGCTCGTGAAAGGCAGAAAACAACACTTTGATAGTTTGATATAACTTGAGAACGAATGCAAAAAACAGTCCACTCTCAGAACAGGCCGCTTGGACACTTTCAGAACAGCTCTGTTAATGACTGAAAACAGCTCTCGAAGAAATTGTCAAAAGAGACTCCGAAAACGAAACGTTGATCACTTTTGAGCAAAAGGCTGCACACACGCAATTCAAGTTGCTCTGATTGTCATTTAGAGTTACATTATAGGATTATTCAACAACAAGTCAAAATGTGCTCGTGAAAGGCAGAAAACAACACTTTGATAGTTTGATATAACTTGAGAACGAATGCAAAAAACAGTCCACTCTCAGAACAGGCCGCTTGGACACTTTCAGAACAGCTCTGTTAATGACTGAAAACAGCTCTCGAAGAGATTGTCAAAAGAGACTCCGAAAACGAAACGTTGATCACTTTTGAGCAAAAGGCTGCACACACGCAATTCAAGTTGCTCTGATTGTCATTTAGAGTTACATTATAGGATTATTCAACAACAAGTCAAAATGTGCTCGTGAAAGGCAGAAAACAACACTTTGATAGTTTGATATAACTTGAGAACGAATGCAAAAAACAGTCCACTCTAAGAACAGGCCGCTTGGACACTTTCAGAACAGCTCTGTTAATGACTGAAAACAGCTCTCGAAGAGATTGTCAAAAGAGACTCTGAAAACGAAACGTTGATCACTTTTGAGCAAAAGGCTGCACACACGCAATTCAAGTTGCTCTGATTGTCATTTAGAGTTACATTATAGGATTATTCAACAACAAGTCAAAATGTGCTTGTGAAAGGCAGAAAACAACACTTTGATAGTTTGATATAACTTGAGAACGAATGCAAAAAACAGTCCACTCTAAGAACAGGCCGCTTGGACACTTTCAGAACAGCTCTGTTAATGACTGAAAACAGCTCTCGAAGAGATTGTCAAAAGAGACTCCGAAAACGAAACGTTGATCACTTTTGAGCAAAAGGCTGCACACACGCAATTCAAGTTGCTCTGATTGTCATTTAGAGTTACATTATAGGATTATTCAACAACAAGTCAAAATGTGCTCGTGAAAGGCAGAAAACAACACTTTGATAGTTTGATATAACTTGAGAACGAATGCAAAAAACAGTCCACTCTAAGAACAGGCCGCTTGGACACTTTCAGAACAGCTCTGTTAATGACTGAAAACAGCTCTCGAAGAGATTGTCAAAAGAGACTCCGAAAACGAAACGTTGATCACTTTTGAGCAAAAGGCTGCACACACGCAATTCAAGTTGCTCTGATTGTCATTTAGAGTTACATTATAGGATTATTCAACAACAAGTCAAAATGTGCTCGTGAAAGGCAGAAAACAACACTTTGATAGTTTGATATAACTTGAGAACGAATGCAAAAAACAGTCCACTCTCAGAACAGGCCGCTTGGACACTTTCAGAACAGCTCTGTTAATGACTGAAAACAGCTCTCGAAGAGATTGTCAAAAGAGACTCGGAAAACGAAACTTTGATTACTTTTGAGCAAAAGGCTGCACACACGCAATTCAAGTTGCTCTGATTGTCATTTAGAGTTACATTATAGGATTATTCAACAACAAGTCAAAATGTGCTCGTGAAAGGCAGAAAACAACACTTTGATAGTTTGATATAACTTGAGAACGAATGCAAAAAACAGTCCACTCTCAGAACAGGCCGCTTGGACACTTTCAGAACAGCTCTGTTAATGACTGAAAACAGCTCTCGAAGAGATTGTCAAAAGAGACTCCGAAAACGAAACGTTGATCACTTTTGAGCAAAAGGCTGCACACACGCAATTCAAGTTGCTCTGATTGTCATTTAGAGTTACATTATAGGATTATTCAACAACAAGTCAAAATGTGCTCGTGAAAGGCAGAAAACAACACTTTGATAGTTTGATATAACTTGAGAACGAATGCAAAAAACAGTCCACTCTAAGAACAGGCCGCTTGGACACTTTCAGAACAGCTCTGTTAATGACTGAAAACAGCTCTCGAAGAGATTGTCAAAAGAGACTCTGAAAACGAAACGTTGATCACTTTTGAGCAAAAGGCTGCACACACGCAATTCAAGTTGCTCTGATTGTCATTTAGAGTTACATTATAGGATTATTCAACAACAAGTCAAAATGTGCTTGTGAAAGGCAGAAAACAACACTTT
Organism: Nansenia antarctica; assembly: GCF_963989245.1. Taxonomy (NCBI): domain Eukaryota; kingdom Metazoa; phylum Chordata; class Actinopteri; order Argentiniformes; family Microstomatidae; genus Nansenia; species Nansenia antarctica. Next base: position 35,680,444 of record NC_137680.1, read on the forward strand.
GATAGTTTGATATAACTCGAGAACGAATGCAAAAAACAGTCCACTCTAAGAACAGGCCGCTTGGACACTTTCAGAACAGCTCTGTTAATGACTGAAAACAGCTCTCGAAGAGATTGTCAAAAGAGACTCCGAAAACGAAACGTTGATCACTTTTGAGCAAAAGGCTGCACACACGCAATTCAAGTTGCTCTGATTGTCATTTAGAGTTACATTATAGGATTATTCAACAACAAGTCAAAATGTGCTCGTGAAAGGCAGAAAACAACACTTTGATAGTTTGATATAACTTGAGAACGAATGCAAAAAACAGTCCACTCTAAGAACAGGCCGCTTGGACACTTTCAGAACAGCTCTGTTAATGACTGAAAACAGCTCTCGAAGAGATTGTCAAAAGAGACTCCGAAAACGAAACGTTGATCACTTTTGAGCAAAAGGCTGCACACACGCAATTCAAGTTGCTCTGATTGTCATTTAGAGTTACATTATAGGATTATTCAACAACAAGTCAAAATGTGCTCGTGAAAGGCAGAAAACAACACTTTGATAGTTTGATATAACTTGAGAACGAATGCAAAAAACAGTCCACTCTCAGAACAGGCCGCTTGGACACTTTCAGAACAGCTCTGTTAATGACTGAAAACAGCTCTCGAAGAGATTGTCAAAAGAGACTCTGAAAACGAAACTTTGATTACTTTTGAGCAAAAGGCTGCACACACGCAATTCAAGTTGCTCTGATTGTCATTTAGAGTAACATTATAGGATTATTCAACAACAAGTCAAAATGTGCTCGTGAAAGGCAGAAAACAACACTTTGATAGTTTGATATAACTTGAGAACGAATGCAAAAAACAGTCCACTCTAAGAACAGGCCGCTTGGACACTTTCAGAACAGCTCTGTTAATGACTGAAAACAGCTCTCGAAGAGATTGTCAAAAGAGACTCCGAAAACGAAACGTTGATCACTTTTGAGCAAAAGGCTGCACACACGCAATTCAAGTTGCTCTGATTGTCATTTAGAGTTACATTATAGGATTATTCAACAACAAGTCAAAATGTGCTCGTGAAAGACAGAAAACAACACTTTGATAGTTTGATATAACTTGAGAACGAATGCAAAAAACAGTCCACTCTCAGAACAGGCCGCTTGGACACTTTCAGAACAGCTCTGTTAATGACTGAAAACAGCTCTCGAAGAGATTGTCAAAAGAGACTCTGAAAACGAAACGTTGATTACTTTTGAGAAAAAGGCTGCACACACGCAATTCAAGTTGCTCTGATTGTCATTTAGAGTAACATTATAGGATTATTCAACAACAAGTCAAAATGTGCTTGTGAAAGGCAGAAAACAACACTTTGATAGTTTGATATAACTTGAGAACGAATGCAAAAAACAGTCCACTCTAAGAACAGGCCGCTTGGACACTTTCAGAACAGCTCTGTTAATGACTGAAAACAGCTCTCGAAGAGATTGTCAAAAGAGACTCTGAAAACGAAACGTTGATCACTTTTGAGCAAAAGGCTGCACACACGCAATTCAAGTTGCTCTGATTGTCATTTAGAGTAACATTATAGGATTATTCAACAACAAGTCAAAATGTGCTCGTGAAAGGCAGAAAACAACACTTTGATAGTTTGATATAACTTGAGAACGAATGCAAAAAACAGTCCACTCTCAGAACAGGCCGCTTGGACACTTTCAGAACAGCTCTGTTAATGACTGAAAACAGCTCTCGAAGAGATTGTCAAAAGAGACTCCGAAAACGAAACGTTGATCACTTTTGAGCAAAAGGCTGCACACACGCAATTCAAGTTGCTCTGATTGTCATTTAGAGTTACATTATAGGATTATTCAACAACAAGTCTAAATGTGCTCGTGAAAGGCAGAAAACAACACTTTGATAGTTTGATATAACTTGAGAACGAATGCAAAAAACAGTCCACTCTAAGAACAGGCCGCTTGGACACTTTCAGAACAGCTCTGTTAATGACTGAAAACAGCTCTCGAAGAGATTGTCAAAAGAGACTCTGAAAACGAAACGTTGATCACTTTTGAGCAAAAGGCTGCACACACGCAATTCAAGTTGCTCTGATTGTCATTTAGAGTTACATTATAGGATTATTCAACAACAAGTCAAAATGTGCTCGTGAAAGGCAGAAAACAACACTTTGATAGTTTGATATAACTTGAGAACGAATGCAAAAAACAGTCCACTCTCAGAACAGGCCGCTTGGACACTTTCAGAACAGCTCTGTTAATGACTGAAAACAGCTCTCGAAGAGATTGTCAAAAGAGACTCCGAAAACGAAACGTTGATCACTTTTGAGCAAAAGGCTGCACACACGCAATTCAAGTTGCTCTGATTGTCATTTAGAGTTACATTATAGGATTATTCAACAACAAGTCAAAATGTGCTCGTGAAAGGCAGAAAACAACACTTTGATAGTTTGATATAACTTGAGAACGAATGCAAAAAACAGTCCACTCTAAGAACAGGCCGCTTGGACACTTTCAGAACAGCTCTGTTAATGACTGAAAACAGCTCTCGAAGAGATTGTCAAAAGAGACTCCGAAAACGAAACGTTGATCACTTTTGAGCAAAAGGCTGCACACACGCAATTCAAGTTGCTCTGATTGTCATTTAGAGTTACATTATAGGAGCATTCAGCAACAAGTCAAAATGTGCTCCAGAAAAGCAGAAAACAACACTGATAGAACTTGAGAACGAATGCAAAAACAGTCCACTCTCAGAACAGGCCGCTTGGACACTTTCAGAACAGCTCTGTTAATGACTGAAAACAGCTCTCGAAGAGATTGTCAAAAGAGACTCTGAAAACGAAACGTTGATTACTTTTGAGCAAAAGGCTGCACACACGCAATTCAAGTTGCTCTGATTGTCATTTAGAGTAACATTATAGGATTATTCAACAACAAGTCAAAATGTGCTCGTGAAAGGCAGAAAACAACACTTTGATAGTTTGATATAACTTGAGAACGAATGCAAAAAACAGTCCACTCTAAGAACAGGCCGCTTGGACAATTTCAGAACAGCTCTGTTAATGAATGAAAACAGCTCTCGAAGAGATTGTCAAAAGAGACTCTGAAAACGAAACATTGATTACTTTTGAGCAAAAGGCTGCACACACGCAATTCAAGTTGCTCTGATTGTCATTTAGAGTAACATTATAGGATTATTCAACAACAAGTCAAAATGTGCTCGTGAAAGGCAGAAAACAACACTTTGATAGTTTGATATAACTTGAGAACGAATGCAAAAAACAGTCCACTCTCAGAACAGGCCGCTTGGACACTTTCAGAACAGCTCTGTTAATGACTGAAAACAGTTCTCGAAGAGATTGTCAAAAGAGACTCCGAAAACGAAACGTTGATCACTTTTGAGCAAAAGGCTGCACACATGCAATTCAAGTTGCTCTGATTGTCATTTAGAGTTACATTATAGGATTATTCAACAACAAGTCAAAATGTGCTCGTGAAAGGCAGAAAACAACACTTTGATAGTTTGATATAACTTGAGAACGAATGCAAAAAACAGTCCACTCTAAGAACAGGCCGCTTGGACACTTTCAGAACAGCTCTGTTAATGACTGAAAACAGCTCTCGAAGAGATTGTCAAAAGAGACTCTGAAAACGAAACGTTGATCACTTTTGAGCAAAAGGCTGCACACACGCAATTCAAGTTGCTCTGATTGTCATTTAGAGTTACATTATAGGATTATTCAACAACAAGTCAAAATGTGCTCGTGAAAGGCAGAAAACAACACTTTGATAGTTTGATATAACTTGAGAACGAATGCAAAAAACAGTCCACTCTAAGAACAGGCCGCTTGGACACTTTCAGAACAGCTCTGTTAATGACTGAAAACAGCTCTCGAAGAGATTGTCAAAAGAGACTCCGAAAACGAAACGTTGATCACTTTTGAGCAAAAGGCTGCACACACGCAATTCAAGTTGCTCTGATTGTCATTTAGAGTTACATTATAGGATTATTCAACAACAAGTCAAAATGTGCTCGTGAAAGGCAGAAAACAACACTTTGATAGTTTGATATAACTTGAGAACGAATGCAAAAAACAGTCCACTCTCAGAACAGGCCGCTTGGACACTTTCAGAACAGCTCTGTTAATGACTGAAAACAGCTCTCGAAGAGATTGTCAAAAGAGACTCCGAAAACGAAACGTTGATCACTTTTGAGCAAAAGGCTGCACACACGCAATTCAAGTTGCTCTGATTGTCATTTAGAGTTACATTATAGGATTATTCAACAACAAGTCTAAATGTGCTCGTGAAAGGCAGAAAACAACACTTTGATAGTTTGATATAACTTGAGAACGAATGCAAAAAACAGTCCACTCTCAGAACAGGCCGCTTGGACACTTTCAGAACAGCTCTGTTAATGACTGAAAACAGCTCTCGAAGAGATTGTCAAAAGTGACTCCGAAAACGAAACGTTGATCACTTTTGAGCAAAAGGCTGCACACACGCAATTCAAGTTGCTCTGATTGTCATTTAGAGTTACATTATAGGATTATTCAACAACAAGTCAAAATGTGCTCGTGAAAGGCAGAAAACAACACTTTGATAGTTTGATATAACTTGAGAACGAATGCAAAAAACAGTCCACTCTAAGAACAGGCCGCTTGGACACTTTCAGAACAGCTCTGTTAATGACTGAAAACAGCTCTCGAAGAGATTGTCAAAAGAGACTCCGAAAACGAAACGTTGATCACTTTTGAGCAAAAGGCTGCACACACGCAATTCAAGTTGCTCTGATTGTCATTTAGAGTTACATTATAGGATTATTCAACAACAAGTCAAAATGTGCTCGTGAAAGGCAGAAAACAACACTTTGATAGTTTGATATAACTTGAGAACGAATGCAAAAAACAGTCCACTCTAAGAACAGGCCGCTTGGACACTTTCAGAACAGCTCTGTTAATGACTGAAAACAGCTCTCGAAGAGATTGTCAAAAGAGACTCCGAAAACGAAACGTTGATCACTTTTGAGCAAAAGGCTGCACACACGCAATTCAAGTTGCTCTGATTGTCATTTAGAGTTACATTATAGGAGCATTCAGCAACAAGTCAAAATGTGCTCCAGAAAAGCAGAAAACAACACTGATAGAACTTGAGAACGAATGCAAAAACAGTCCACTCTCAGAACAGGCCGCTTGGACACTTTCAGAACAGCTCTGTTAATGACTGAAAACAGCTCTCGAAGAGATTGTCAAAAGTGACTCCGAAAACGAAACGTTGATCACTTTTGAGCAAAAGGCTGCACACACGCAATTCAAGTTGCTCTGATTGTCATTTAGAGTTACATTATAGGATTATTCAACAACAAGTCAAAATGTGCTCGTGAAAGGCAGAAAACAACACTTTGATAGTTTGATATAACTTGAGAACGAATGCAAAAAACAGTCCACTCTAAGAACAGGCCGCTTGGACACTTTCAGAACAGCTCTGTTAATGACTGAAAACAGCTCTCGAAGAGATTGTCAAAAGAGACTCCGAAAACGAAACGTTGATCACTTTTGAGCAAAAGGCTGCACACACGCAATTCAAGTTGCTCTGATTGTCATTTAGAGTTACATTATAGGATTATTCAACAACAAGTCAAAATGTGCTCGTGAAAGGCAGAAAACAACACTTTGATAGTTTGATATAACTTGAGAACGAATGCAAAAAACAGTCCACTCTCAGAACAGGCCGCTTGGACACTTTCAGAACAGCTCTGTTAATGACTGAAAACAGCTCTCGAAGAGATTGTCAAAAGAGACTCCGAAAACGAAATGTTGATCACTTTTGAGCAAAAGGCTGCACACACGCAATTCAAGTTGCTCTGATTGTCATTTAGAGTTACATTATAGGATTATTCAACAACAAGTCTAAATGTGCTCGTGAAAGGCAGAAAACAACACTTTGATAGTTTGATATAACTTGAGAACGAATGCAAAAAACAGTCCACTCTCAGAACAGGCCGCTTGGACACTTTCAGAACAGCTCTGTTAATGACTGAAAACAGCTCTCGAAGAGATTGTCAAAAGTGACTCCGAAAACGAAACGTTGATCACTTTTGAGCAAAAGGCTGCACACACGCAATTCAAGTTGCTCTGATTGTCATTTAGAGTTACATTATAGGATTATTCAACAACAAGTCAAAATGTGCTCGTGAAAGGCAGAAAACAACACTTTGATAGTTTGATATAACTTGAGAACGAATGCAAAAAACAGTCCACTCTAAGAACAGGCCGCTTGGACACTTTCAGAACAGCTCTGTTAATGACTGAAAACAGCTCTCGAAGAGATTGTCAAAAGAGACTCCGAAAACGAAACGTTGATCACTTTTGAGCAAAAGGCTGCACACACGCAATTCAAGTTGCTCTGATTGTCATTTAGAGTTACATTATAGGATTATTCAACAACAAGTCAAAATGTGCTCGTGAAAGGCAGAAAACAACACTTTGATAGTTTGATATAACTTGAGAACGAATGCAAAAAACAGTCCACTCTAAGAACAGGCCGCTTGGACACTTTCAGAACAGCTCTGTTAATGACTGAAAACAGCTCTCGAAGAGATTGTCAAAAGAGACTCCGAAAACGAAACGTTGATCACTTTTGAGCAAAAGGCTGCACACACGCAATTCAAGTTGCTCTGATTGTCATTTAGAGTTACATTATAGGAGCATTCAGCAACAAGTCAAAATGTGCTCCAGAAAAGCAGAAAACAACACTGATAGAACTTGAGAACGAATGCAAAAACAGTCCACTCTCAGAACAGGCCGCTTGGACACTTTCAGAACAGCTCTGTTAATGACTGAAAACAGCTCTCGAAGAGATTGTCAAAAGTGACTCCGAAAACGAAACGTTGATCACTTTTGAGCAAAAGGCTGCACACACGCAATTCAAGTTGCTCTGATTGTCATTTAGAGTTACATTATAGGATTATTCAACAACAAGTCAAAATGTGCTCGTGAAAGGCAGAAAACAACACTTTGATAGTTTGATATAACTTGAGAACGAATGCAAAAAACAGTCCACTCTAAGAACAGGCCGCTTGGACACTTTCAGAACAGCTCTGTTAATGACTGAAAACAGCTCTCGAAGAGATTGTCAAAAGAGACTCCGAAAACGAAACGTTGATCACTTTTGAGCAAAAGGCTGCACACACGCAATTCAAGTTGCTCTGATTGTCATTTAGAGTTACATTATAGGATTATTCAACAACAAGTCAAAATGTGCTCGTGAAAGGCAGAAAACAACACTTTGATAGTTTGATATAACTTGAGAACGAATGCAAAAAACAGTCCACTCTAAGAACAGGCCGCTTGGACACTTTCAGAACAGCTCTGTTAATGACTGAAAACAGCTCTCGAAGAGATTGTCAAAAGAGACTCCGAAAACGAAACGTTGATCACTTTTGAGCAAAAGGCTGCACACACGCAATTCAAGTTGCTCTGATTGTCATTTAGAGTTACATTATAGGAGCATTCAGCAACAAGTCAAAATGTGCTCCAGAAAAGCAGAAAACAACACTGATAGAACTTGAGAACGAATGCAAAAACAGTCCACTCTCAGAACAGGCCGCTTGGACACTTTCAGAACAGCTCTGTTAATGACTGAAAACAGCTCTCGAAGAGATTGTCAAAAGAGACTCTGAAAACGAAACGTTGATTACTTTTGAGCAAAAGGCTGCACACACGCAATTCAAGTTGCTCTGATTGTCATTTAGAGTTACATTATAGGATTATTCAACAACAAGTCAAAATGTGCTCGTGAAAGGCAGAAAACAACACTTTGATAGTTTGATATAACTTGAGAACGAATGCAAAAAACAGTCCACTCTAAGAACAGGCCGCTTGAACACTTTCAGAACAGCTCTGTTAATGACTGAAAACAGCTCTCGAAGAGATTGTCAAAAGAGACTCTGAAAACGAAACGTTGATTACTTTTGAGCAAAAGGCTGCACACACGCAATTCAAGTTGCTCTGATTGTCATTTAGAGTAACATTATAGGATTATTCAACAACAAGTCAAAATGTGCTCGTGAAAGGCAGAAAACAACACTTTGATAGTTTGATATAACTTGAGAACGAATGCAAAAAACAGTCCACTCTAAGAACAGGCCGCTTGGACACTTTCAGAACAGCTCTGTTAATGACTGAAAACAGCTCTCGAAGAGATTGTCAAAAGAGACTCCGAAAACGAAACGTTGATCACTTTTGAGCAAAAGGCTGCACACACGCAATTCAAGTTGCTCTGATTGTCATTTAGAGTTACATTATAGGATTATTCAACAACAAGTCAAAATGTGCTCGTGAAAGGCAGAAAACAACACTTTGATAGTTTGATATAACTTGAGAACGAATGCAAAAAACAGTCCACTCTAAGAACAGGCCGCTTGGACACTTTCAGAACAGCTCTGTTAATGACTGAAAACAGCTCTCGAAGAGATTGTCAAAAGAGACTCCGAAAACGAAACGTTGATCACTTTTGAGCAAAAGGCTGCACACACGCAATTCAAGTTGCTCTGATTGTCATTTAGAGTTACATTATAGGATTATTCAACAACAAGTCAAAATGTGCTCGTGAAAGGCAGAAAACAACACTTTGATAGTTTGATATAACTTGAGAACGAATGCAAAAAACAGTCCACTCTAAGAACAGGCCGCTTGGACACTTTCAGAACAGCTCTGTTAATGACTGAAAACAGCTCTCGAAGAGATTGTCAAAAGAGACTCCGAAAACGAAACGTTGATCACTTTTGAGCAAAAGGCTGCACACACGCAATTCAAGTTGCTCTGATTGTCATTTAGAGTTACATTATAGGATTATTCAACAACAAGTCAAAATGTGCTCGTGAAAGGCAGAAAACAACACTTTGATAGTTTGATATAACTTGAGAACGAATGCAAAAAACAGTCCACTCTAAGAACAGGCCGCTTGGACACTTTCAGAACAGCTCTGTTAATGACTGAAAACAGCTCTCGAAGAGATTGTCAAAAGAGACTCCGAAAACGAAACGTTGATCACTTTTGAGCAAAAGGCTGCACACACGCAATTCAAGTTGCTCTGATTGTCATTTAGAGTTACATTATAGGATTATTCAACAACAAGTCAAAATGTGCTCGTGAAAGGCAGAAAACAACACTTTGATAGTTTGATATAACTTGAGAACGAATGCAAAAAACAGTCCACTCTAAGAACAGGCCGCTTGGACACTTTCAGAACAGCTCTGTTAATGACTGAAAACAGCTCTCGAAGAGATTGTCAAAAGAGACTCCGAAAACGAAACGTTGATCACTTTTGAGCAAAAGGCTGCACACACGCAATTCAAGTTGCTCTGATTGTCATTTAGAGTTACATTATAGGATTATTCAACAACAAGTCAAAATGTGCTCGTGAAAGGCAGAAAACAACACTTTGATAGTTTGATATAACTTGAGAACGAATGCAAAAAACAGTCCACTCTAAGAACAGGCCGCTTGGACACTTTCAGAACAGCTCTGTTAATGACTGAAAACAGCTCTCGAAGAGATTGTCAAAAGAGACTCCGAAAACGAAACGTTGATCACTTTTGAGCAAAAGGCTGCACACACGCAATTCAAGTTGCTCTGATTGTCATTTAGAGTTACATTATAGGATTATTCAACAACAAGTCAAAATGTGCTCGTGAAAGGCAGAAAACAACACTTTGATAGTTTGATATAACTTGAGAACGAATGCAAAAAACAGTCCACTCTAAGAACAGGCCGCTTGGACACTTTCAGAACAGCTCTGTTAATGACTGAAAACAGCTCTCGAAGAGATTGTCAAAAGAGACTCCGAAAACGAAACGTTGATCACTTTTGAGCAAAAGGCTGCACACACGCAATTCAAGTTGCTCTGATTGTCATTTAGAGTTACATTATAGGATTATTCAACAACAAGTCAAAATGTGCTCGTGAAAGGCAGAAAACAACACTTTGATAGTTTGATATAACTTGAGAACGAATGCAAAAAACAGTCCACTCTAAGAACAGGCCGCTTGGACACTTTCAGAACAGCTCTGTTAATGACTGAAAACAGCTCTCGAAGAGATTGTCAAAAGAGACTCCGAAAACGAAACGTTGATCACTTTTGAGCAAAAGGCTGCACACACGCAATTCAAGTTGCTCTGATTGTCATTTAGAGTTACATTATAGGATTATTCAACAACAAGTCAAAATGTGCTCGTGAAAGGCAGAAAACAACACTTTGATAGTTTGATATAACTTGAGAACGAATGCAAAAAACAGTCCACTCTAAGAACAGGCCGCTTGGACACTTTCAGAACAGCTCTGTTAATGACTGAAAACAGCTCTCGAAGAGATTGTCAAAAGAGACTCCGAAAACGAAACGTTGATCACTTTTGAGCAAAAGGCTGCACACACGCAATTCAAGTTGCTCTGATTGTCATTTAGAGTTACATTATAGGATTATTCAACAACAAGTCAAAATGTGCTCGTGAAAGGCAGAAAACAACACTTTGATAGTTTGATATAACTTGAGAACGAATGCAAAAAACAGTCCACTCTAAGAACAGGCCGCTTGGACACTTTCAGAACAGCTCTGTTAATGACTGAAAACAGCTCTCGAAGAGATTGTCAAAAGAGACTCCGAAAACGAAACGTTGATCACTTTTGAGCAAAAGGCTGCACACACGCAATTCAAGTTGCTCTGATTGTCATTTAGAGTTACATTATAGGATTATTCAACAACAAGTCAAAATGTGCTCGTGAAAGGCAGAAAACAACACTTTGATAGTTTGATATAACTTGAGAACGAATGCAAAAACAGTCCACTCTAAGAACAGGCCGCTTGGACACTTTCAGAACAGCTCTGTTAATGACTGAAAACAGCTCTCGAAGAGATTGTCAAAAGAGACTCCGAAAACGAAACGTTGATCACTTTTGAGCAAAAGGCTGCACACACGCAATTCAAGTTGCTCTGATTGTCATTTAGAGTTACATTATAGGAGCATTCAGCAACAAGTCAAAATGTGCTCCAGAAAAGCAGAAAACAACACTGATAGAACTTGAGAACGAATGCAAAAAACAGTCCACTCTAAGAACAGGCCGCTTGGACACTTTCAGAACAGCTCTGTTAATGACTGAAAACAGCTCTCGAAGAGATTGTCAAAAGAGACTCCGAAAACGAAACGTTGATCACTTTTGAGCAAAAGGCTGCACACACGTAATTCAAGTTGCTCTGATTGTCATTTAGAGTTACATTATAGGATTATTCAACAACAAGTCAAAATGTGCTCGTGAAAGGCAGAAAACAACACTTTGATAGTTTGATATAACTTGAGAACGAATGCAAAAAACAGTCCACTCTAAGAACAGGCCGCTTGGACACTTTCAGAACAGCTCTGTTAATGACTGAAAACAGCTCTCGAAGAGATTGTCAAAAGAGACTCCGAAAACGAAACGTTGATCACTTTTGAGCAAAAGGCTGCACACACGCAATTCAAGTTGCTCTGATTGTCATTTAGAGTTACATTATAGGAGCATTCAGCAACAAGTCAAAATGTGCTCCAGAAAAGCAGAAAACAACACTGATAGAACTTGAGAACGAATGCAAAAACAGTCCACTCTCAGAACAGGCCGCTTGGACACTTTCAGAACAGCTCTGTTAATGACTGAAAACAGCTCTCGAAGAGATTGTCAAAAGAGACTCTGAAAACGAAACGTTGATTACTTTTGAGCAAAAGGCTGCACACACGCAATTCAAGTTGCTCTGATTGTCATTTAGAGTAACATTATAGGATTATTCAACAACAAGTCAAAATGTGCTCGTGAAAGGCAGAAAACAACACTTTGATAGTTTGATATAACTTGAGAACGAATGCAAAAAACAGTCCACTCTAAGAACAGGCCGCTTGGACAATTTCAGAACAGCTCTGTTAATGAATGAAAACAGCTCTCGAAGAGATTGTCAAAAGAGACTCTGAAAACGAAACATTGATTACTTTTGAGCAAAAGGCTGCACACACGCAATTCAAGTTGCTCTGATTGTCATTTAGAGTAACATTATAGGATTATTCAACAACAAGTCAAAATGTGCTCGTGAAAGGCAGAAAACAACACTTTGATAGTTTGATATAACTTGAGAACGAATGCAAAAAACAGTCCACTCTCAGAACAGGCCGCTTGGACACTTTCAGAACAGCTCTGTTAATGACTGAAAACAGTTCTCGAAGAGATTGTCAAAAGAGACTCCGAAAACGAAACGTTGATCACTTTTGAGCAAAAGGCTGCACACATGCAATTCAAGTTGCTCTGATTGTCATTTAGAGTTACATTATAGGATTATTCAACAACAAGTCAAAATGTGCTCGTGAAAGGCAGAAAACAACACTTTGATAGTTTGATATAACTTGAGAACGAATGCAAAAAACAGTCCACTCTAAGAACAGGCCGCTTGGACACTTTCAGAACAGCTCTGTTAATGACTGAAAACAGCTCTCGAAGAGATTGTCAAAAGAGACTCTGAAAACGAAACGTTGATCACTTTTGAGCAAAAGGCTGCACACACGCAATTCAAGTTGCTCTGATTGTCATTTAGAGTTACATTATAGGATTATTCAACAACAAGTCAAAATGTGCTCGTGAAAGGCAGAAAACAACACTTTGATAGTTTGATATAACTTGAGAACGAATGCAAAAAACAGTCCACTCTAAGAACAGGCCGCTTGGACACTTTCAGAACAGCTCTGTTAATGACTGAAAACAGCTCTCGAAGAGATTGTCAAAAGAGACTCCGAAAACGAAACGTTGATCACTTTTGAGCAAAAGGCTGCACACACGCAATTCAAGTTGCTCTGATTGTCATTTAGAGTTACATTATAGGATTATTCAACAACAAGTCAAAATGTGCTCGTGAAAGGCAGAAAACAACACTTTGATAGTTTGATATAACTTGAGAACGAATGCAAAAAACAGTCCACTCTCAGAACAGGCCGCTTGGACACTTTCAGAACAGCTCTGTTAATGACTGAAAACAGCTCTCGAAGAGATTGTCAAAAGAGACTCCGAAAACGAAACGTTGATCACTTTTGAGCAAAAGGCTGCACACACGCAATTCAAGTTGCTCTGATTGTCATTTAGAGTTACATTATAGGATTATTCAACAACAAGTCTAAATGTGCTCGTGAAAGGCAGAAAACAACACTTTGATAGTTTGATATAACTTGAGAACGAATGCAAAAAACAGTCCACTCTCAGAACAGGCCGCTTGGACACTTTCAGAACAGCTCTGTTAATGACTGAAAACAGCTCTCGAAGAGATTGTCAAAAGTGACTCCGAAAACGAAACGTTGATCACTTTTGAGCAAAAGGCTGCACACACGCAATTCAAGTTGCTCTGATTGTCATTTAGAGTTACATTATAGGATTATTCAACAACAAGTCAAAATGTGCTCGTGAAAGGCAGAAAACAACACTTTGATAGTTTGATATAACTTGAGAACGAATGCAAAAAACAGTCCACTCTAAGAACAGGCCGCTTGGACACTTTCAGAACAGCTCTGTTAATGACTGAAAACAGCTCTCGAAGAGATTGTCAAAAGAGACTCCGAAAACGAAACGTTGATCACTTTTGAGCAAAAGGCTGCACACACGCAATTCAAGTTGCTCTGATTGTCATTTAGAGTTACATTATAGGATTATTCAACAACAAGTCAAAATGTGCTCGTGAAAGGCAGAAAACAACACTTTGATAGTTTGATATAACTTGAGAACGAATGCAAAAAACAGTCCACTCTAAGAACAGGCCGCTTGGACACTTTCAGAACAGCTCTGTTAATGACTGAAAACAGCTCTCGAAGAGATTGTCAAAAGAGACTCCGAAAACGAAACGTTGATCACTTTTGAGCAAAAGGCTGCACACACGCAATTCAAGTTGCTCTGATTGTCATTTAGAGTTACATTATAGGAGCATTCAGCAACAAGTCAAAATGTGCTCCAGAAAAGCAGAAAACAACACTGATAGAACTTGAGAACGAATGCAAAAACAGTCCACTCTCAGAACAGGCCGCTTGGACACTTTCAGAACAGCTCTGTTAATGACTGAAAACAGCTCTCGAAGAGATTGTCAAAAGTGACTCCGAAAACGAAACGTTGATCACTTTTGAGCAAAAGGCTGCACACACGCAATTCAAGTTGCTCTGATTGTCATTTAGAGTTACATTATAGGATTATTCAACAACAAGTCAAAATGTGCTCGTGAAAGGCAGAAAACAACACTTTGATAGTTTGATATAACTTGAGAACGAATGCAAAAAACAGTCCACTCTAAGAACAGGCCGCTTGGACACTTTCAGAACAGCTCTGTTAATGACTGAAAACAGCTCTCGAAGAGATTGTCAAAAGAGACTCCGAAAACGAAACGTTGATCACTTTTGAGCAAAAGGCTGCACACACGCAATTCAAGTTGCTCTGATTGTCATTTAGAGTTACATTATAGGATTATTCAACAACAAGTCAAAATGTGCTCGTGAAAGGCAGAAAACAACACTTTGATAGTTTGATATAACTTGAGAACGAATGCAAAAAACAGTCCACTCTCAGAACAGGCCGCTTGGACACTTTCAGAACAGCTCTGTTAATGACTGAAAACAGCTCTCGAAGAGATTGTCAAAAGAGACTCCGAAAACGAAACGTTGATCACTTTTGAGCAAAAGGCTGCACACACGCAATTCAAGTTGCTCTGATTGTCATTTAGAGTTACATTATAGGATTATTCAACAACAAGTCTAAATGTGCTCGTGAAAGGCAGAAAACAACACTTTGATAGTTTGATATAACTTGAGAACGAATGCAAAAAACAGTCCACTCTCAGAACAGGCCGCTTGGACACTTTCAGAACAGCTCTGTTAATGACTGAAAACAGCTCTCGAAGAGATTGTCAAAAGTGACTCCGAAAACGAAACGTTGATCACTTTTGAGCAAAAGGCTGCACACACGCAATTCAAGTTGCTCTGATTGTCATTTAGAGTTACATTATAGGATTATTCAACAACAAGTCAAAATGTGCTCGTGAAAGGCAGAAAACAACACTTTGATAGTTTGATATAACTTGAGAACGAATGCAAAAAACAGTCCACTCTAAGAACAGGCCGCTTGGACACTTTCAGAACAGCTCTGTTAATGACTGAAAACAGCTCTCGAAGAGATTGTCAAAAGAGACTCCGAAAACGAAACGTTGATCACTTTTGAGCAAAAGGCTGCACACACGCAATTCAAGTTGCTCTGATTGTCATTTAGAGTTACATTATAGGAGCATTCAGCAACAAGTCAAAATGTGCTCCAGAAAAGCAGAAAACAACACTGATAGAACTTGAGAACGAATGCAAAAACAGTCCACTCTCAGAACAGGCCGCTTGGACACTTTCAGAACAGCTCTGTTAATGACTGAAAACAGCTCTCGAAGAGATTGTCAAAAGTGACTCCGAAAACGAAACGTTGATCACTTTTGAGCAAAAGGCTGCACACACGCAATTCAAGTTGCTCTGATTGTCATTTAGAGTTACATTATAGGATTATTCAACAACAAGTCAAAATGTGCTCGTGAAAGGCAGAAAACAACACTTTGATAGTTTGATATAACTTGAGAACGAATGCAAAAAACAGTCCACTCTAAGAACAGGCCGCTTGGACACTTTCAGAACAGCTCTGTTAATGACTGAAAACAGCTCTCGAAGAGATTGTCAAAAGAGACTCCGAAAACGAAACGTTGATCACTTTTGAGCAAAAGGCTGCACACACGCAATTCAAGTTGCTCTGATTGTCATTTAGAGTTACATTATAGGATTATTCAACAACAAGTCAAAATGTGCTCGTGAAAGGCAGAAAACAACACTTTGATAGTTTGATATAACTTGAGAACGAATGCAAAAAACAGTCCACTCTAAGAACAGGCCGCTTGGACACTTTCAGAACAGCTCTGTTAATGACTGAAAACAGCTCTCGAAGAGATTGTCAAAAGAGACTCCGAAAACGAAACGTTGATCACTTTTGAGCAAAAGGCTGCACACACGCAATTCAAGTTGCTCTGATTGTCATTTAGAGTTACATTATAGGAGCATTCAGCAACAAGTCAAAATGTGCTCCAGAAAAGCAGAAAACAACACTGATAGAACTTGAGAACGAATGCAAAAACAGTCCACTCTCAGAACAGGCCGCTTGGACACTTTCAGAACAGCTCTGTTAATGACTGAAAACAGCTCTCGAAGAGATTGTCAAAAGAGACTCTGAAAACGAAACGTTGATTACTTTTGAGCAAAAGGCTGCACACACGCAATTCAAGTTGCTCTGATTGTCATTTAGAGTTACATTATAGGATTATTCAACAACAAGTCAAAATGTGCTCGTGAAAGGCAGAAAACAACACTTTGATAGTTTGATATAACTTGAGAACGAATGCAAAAAACAGTCCACTCTAAGAACAGGCCGCTTGAACACTTTCAGAACAGCTCTGTTAATGACTGAAAACAGCTCTCGAAGAGATTGTCAAAAGAGACTCTGAAAACGAAACGTTGATTACTTTTGAGCAAAAGGCTGCACACACGCAATTCAAGTTGCTCTGATTGTCATTTAGAGTAACATTATAGGATTATTCAACAACAAGTCAAAATGTGCTCGTGAAAGGCAGAAAACAACACTTTGATAGTTTGATATAACTTGAGAACGAATGCAAAAAATAGTCCACTCTCAGAACAGGCCGCTTGGACACTTTCAGAACAGCTCTGTTAATGACTGAAAACAGCTCTCGAAGAGATTGTCAAAAGAGACTCCGAAAACGAAACGTTGATCACTTTTGAGCAAAAGGCTGCACACACGCAATTCAAGTTGCTCTGATTGTCATTTAGAGTTACATTATAGGATTATTCAACAACAAGTCAAAATGTGCTCGTGAAAGGCAGAAAACAACACTTTGATAGTTTGATATAACTTGAGAACGAATGCAAAAAACAGTCCACTCTAAGAACAGGCCGCTTGGACACTTTCAGAACAGCTCTGTTAATGACTGAAAACAGCTCTCGAAGAGATTGTCAAAAGAGACTCCGAAAACGAAACGTTGATCACTTTTGAGCAAAAGGCTGCACACACGCAATTCAAGTTGCTCTGATTGTCATTTAGAGTTACATTATAGGATTATTCAACAACAAGTCAAAATGTGCTCGTGAAAGGCAGAAAACAACACTTTGATAGTTTGATATAACTTGAGAACGAATGCAAAAAACAGTCCACTCTAAGAACAGGCCGCTTGGACACTTTCAGAACAGCTCTGTTAATGACTGAAAACAGCTCTCGAAGAGATTGTCAAAAGAGACTCCGAAAACGAAACGTTGATCACTTTTGAGCAAAAGGCTGCACACACGCAATTCAAGTTGCTCTGATTGTCATTTAGAGTTACATTATAGGATTATTCAACAACAAGTCAAAATGTGCTCGTGAAAGGCAGAAAACAACACTTTGATAGTTTGATATAACTTGAGAACGAATGCAAAAAACAGTCCACTCTCAGAACAGGCCGCTTGGACACTTTCAGAACAGCTCTGTTAATGACTGAAAACAGCTCTCGAAGAGATTGTCAAAAGAGACTCCGAAAACGAAACGTTGATCACTTTTGAGCAAAAGGCTGCACACACGCAATTCAAGTTGCTCTGATTGTCATTTAGAGTTACATTATAGGATTATTCAACAACAAGTCAAAATGTGCTCGTGAAAGGCAGAAAACAACACTTTGATAGTTTGATATAACTTGAGAACGAATGCAAAAAACAGTCCACTCTCAGAACAGGCCGCTTGGACACTTTCAGAACAGCTCTGTTAATGACTGAAAACAGCTCTCGAAGAGATTGTCAAAAGAGACTCCGAAAACGAAACGTTGATCACTTTTGAGCAAAAGGCTGCACACACGCAATTCAAGTTGCTCTGATTGTCATTTAGAGTTACATTATAGGATTATTCAACAACAAGTCAAAATGTGCTCGTGAAAGGCAGAAAACAACACTTTGATAGTTTGATATAACTTGAGAACGAATGCAAAAAACAGTCCACTCTAAGAACAGGCCGCTTGGACACTTTCAGAACAGCTCTGTTAATGACTGAAAACAGCTCTCGAAGAGATTGTCAAAAGAGACTCCGAAAACGAAACGTTGATCACTTTTGAGCAAAAGGCTGGACACACGCAATTCAAGTTGCTCTGATTGTCATTTAGAGTTACATTATAGGATTATTCAACAACAAGTCAAAATGTGCTCGTGAAAGGCAGAAAACAACACTTTGATAGTTTGATATAACTTGAGAACGAATGCAAAAAACAGTCCACTCTAAGAACAGGCCGCTTGGACACTTTCAGAACAGCTCTGTTAATGACTGAAAACAGCTCTCGAAGAGATTGTCAAAAGAGACTCCGAAAACGAAACGTTGATCACTTTTGAGCAAAAGGCTGCACACACGCAATTCAAGTTGCTCTGATTGTCATTTAGAGTTACATTATAGGAGCATTCAGCAACAAGTCAAAATGTGCTCCAGAAAAGCAGAAAACAACACTGATAGAACTTGAGAACGAATGCAAAAACAGTCCACTCTCAGAACAGGCCGCTTGGACACTTTCAGAACAGCTCTGTTAATGACTGAAAACAGCTCTCGAAGAGATTGTCAAAAGAGACTCTGAAAACGAAACGTTGATTACTTTTGAGCAAAAGGCTGCACACACGCAATTCAAGTTGCTCTGATTGTCATTTAGAGTAACATTATAGGATTATTCAACAACAAGTCAAAATGTGCTCGTGAAAGGCAGAAAACAACACTTTGATAGTTTGATATAACTTGAGAACGAATGCAAAAAACAGTCCACTGTAAGAACAGGCCGCTTGGACACTTTCAGAACAGCTCTGTTAATGACTGAAAACAGCTCTCGAAGAGATTGTCAAAAGAGACTCTGAAAACGAAACGTTGATTACTTTTGAGCAAAAGGCTGCACACACGCAATTCAAGTTGCTCTGATTGTCATTTAGAGTAACATTATAGGATTATTCAACAACAAGTCAAAATGTGCTCGTGAAAGGCAGAAAACAACACTTTGATAGTTTGATATAACTTGAGAACGAATGCAAAAAACAGTCCACTCTAAGAACAGGCCGCTTGGACACTTTCAGAACAGCTCTGTTAATGACTGAAAACAGCTCTCGAAGAGATTGTCAAAAGAGACTCTGAAAACGAAACGTTGATTACTTTTGAGCAAAAGGCTGCACACACGCAATTCAAGTTGCTCTGATTGTCATTTAGAGTAACATTATAGGATTATTCAACAACAAGTCAAAATGTGCTCGTGAAAGGCAGAAAACAACACTTTGATAGTTTGATATAACTTGAGAACGAATGCAAAAAACAGTCCACTCTAAGAACAGGCCGCTTGGACACTTTCAGAACAGCTCTGTTAATGACTGAAAACAGCTCTCGAAGAGATTGTCAAAAGAGACTCTGAAAACGAAACGTTGATCACTTTTGAGCAAAAGGCTGCACACACGCAATTCAAGTTGCTCTGGTTGTCATTTAGAGTTACATTATAGGATTATTCAACAACAAGTCAAAATGTGCTCGTGAAAGGCAGAAAATAACACTTTGATAGTTTGATATAACTTGAGAACGAATGCAAAAAACAGTCCACTCTCAGAACAGGCCGCTTGGACACTTTCAGAACAGCTCTGTTAATGACTGAAAACAGCTCTCGAAGAGATTGTCAAAAGAGACTCCGAAAACGAAACGTTGATCACTTTTGAGCAAAAGGCTGCACACACGCAATTCAAGTTGCTCTGATTGTCATTTAGAGTTACATTATAGGATTATTCAACAACAAGTCAAAATGTGCTCGTGAAAGGCAGAAAACAACACTTTGATAGTTTGATATAACTTGAGAACGAATGCAAAAAACAGTCCACTCTAAGAACAGGCCGCTTGGACACTTTCAGAACAGCTCTGTTAATGACTGAAAACAGCTCTCGAAGAGATTGTCAAAAGAGACTCCGAAAACGAAACGTTGATCACTTTTGAGCAAAAGGCTGCACACACGCAATTCAAGTTGCTCTGATTGTCATTTAGAGTTACATTATAGGATTATTCAACAACAAGTCAAAATGTGCTCGTGAAAGGCAGAAAACAACACTTTGATAGTTTGATATAACTTGAGAACGAATGCAAAAAACAGTCCACTCTCAGAACAGGCCGCTTGGACACTTTCAGAACAGCTCTGTTAATGACTGAAAACAGCTCTCGAAGATATTGTCAAAAGAGACTCCGAAAACGAAACGTTGATCACTTTTGAGCAAAAGGCTACACACACGCAATTCAAGTTGCTCTGATTGTCATTTAGAGTTACATTATAGGATTATTCAACAACAAGTCAAAATGTGCTCGTGAAAGGCAGAAAACAACACTTTGATAGTTTGATATAACTTGAGAACGAATGCAAAAAACAGTCCACTCTCAGAACAGGCCGCTTGGACACTTTCAGAACAGCTCTGTTAATGACTGAAAACAGCTCTCGAAGAGATTGTCAAAAGAGACTCTGAAAACGAAACGTTGATTACTTTTGAGCAAAAGGCTGCACACACGCAATTCAAGTTGCTCTGATTGTCATTTAGAGTAACATTATAGGATTATTCAACAACAAGTCAAAATGTGCTCGTGAAAGGCAGAAAACAACACTTTGATAGTTTGATATAACTTGAGAACGAATGCAAAAAACAGTCCACTCTAAGAACAGGCCGCTTGGACACTTTCAGAACAGCTCTGTTAATGACTGAAAACAGCTCTCGAAGAGATTGTCAAAAGAGACTCTGAAAACGAAACGTTGATCACTTTTGAGCAAAAGGCTGCACACACGCAATTCAAGTTGCTCTGATTGTCATTTAGAGTAACATTATAGGATTATTCAACAACAAGTCAAAATGTGCTCGTGAAAGGCAGAAAACAACACTTTGATAGTTTGATATAACTTGAGAACGAATGCAAAAAACAGTCCACTCTCAGAACAGGCCGATTGGACACTTTCAGAACAGCTCTGTTAATGACTGAAAACAGCTCTCGAAGAGATTGTCAAAAGAGACTCCGAAAACGAAACGTTGATCACTTTTGAGCAAAAGGCTGCACACACGCAATTCAAGTTGCTCTGATTGTCATTTAGAGTTACATTATAGGATTATTCAACAACAAGTCTAAATGTGCTCGTGAAAGGCAGAAAACAACACTTTGATAGTTTGATATAACTTGAGAACGAATGCAAAAAACAGTCCACTCTAAGAACAGGCCGCTTGGACACTTTCAGAACAGCTCTGTTAATGACTGAAAACAGCTCTCGAAGAGATTGTCAAAAGAGACTCTGAAAACGAAACGTTGATCACTTTTGAGCAAAAGGCTGCACACACGCAATTCAAGTTGCTCTGATTGTCATTTAGAGTTACATTATAGGATTATTCAACAACAAGTCAAAATGTGCTCGTGAAAGGCAGAAAACAACACTTTGATAGTTTGATATAACTTGAGAACGAATGCAAAAAACAGTCCACTCTCAGAACAGGCCGCTTGGACACTTTCAGAACAGCTCTGTTAATGACTGAAAACAGCTCTCGAAGAGATTGTCAAAAGAGACTCCGAAAACGAAACGTTGATCACTTTTGAGCAAAAGGCTGCACACACGCAATTCAAGTTGCTCTGATTGTCATTTAGAGTTACATTATAGGATTATTCAACAACAAGTCAAAATGTGCTCGTGAAAGGCAGAAAACAACACTTTGATAGTTTGATATAACTTGAGAACGAATGCAAAAAACAGTCCACTCTAAGAACAGGCCGCTTGGACACTTTCAGAACAGCTCTGTTAATGACTGAAAACAGCTCTCGAAGAGATTGTCAAAAGAGACTCTGAAAACGAAACGTTGATCACTTTTGAGCAAAAGGCTGCACACACGCAATTCAAGTTGCTCTGATTGTCATTTAGAGTTACATTATAGGATTATTCAACAACAAGTCAAAATGTGCTCGTGAAAGGCAGAAAACAACACTTTGATAGTTTGATATAACTTGAGAACGAATGCAAAAAACAGTCCACTCTCAGAACAGGCCGCTTGGACACTTTCAGAACAGCTCTGTTAATGACTGAAAACAGCTCTCGAAGAGATTGTCAAAAGAGACTCTGAAAACGAAACGTTGATTACTTTTGAGCAAAAGGCTGCACACACGCAATTCAAGTTGCTCTGATTGTCATTTAGAGTAACATTATAGGATTATTCAACAACAAGTCAAAATGTGCTCGTGAAAGGCAGAAAACAACACTTTGATAGTTTGATATAACTTGAGAACGAATGCAAAAAACAGTCCACTCTAAGAACAGGCCGCTTGGACACTTTCAGAACAGCTCTGTTAATGACTGAAAACAGCTCTCGAAGAGATTGTCAAAAGAGACTCTGAAAACGAAACGTTGATCACTTTTGAGCAAAAGGCTGCACACACGCAATTCAAGTTGCTCTGATTGTCATTTAGAGTAACATTATAGGATTATTCAACAACAAGTCAAAATGTGCTCGTGAAAGGCAGAAAACAACACTTTGATAGTTTGATATAACTTGAGAACGAATGCAAAAAACAGTCCACTCTCAGAACAGGCCGATTGGACACTTTCAGAACAGCTCTGTTAATGACTGAAAACAGCTCTCGAAGAGATTGTCAAAAGAGACTCCGAAAACGAAACGTTGATCACTTTTGAGCAAAAGGCTGCACACACGCAATTCAAGTTGCTCTGATTGTCATTTAGAGTTACATTATAGGATTATTCAACAACAAGTCTAAATGTGCTCGTGAAAGGCAGAAAACAACACTTTGATAGTTTGATATAACTTGAGAACGAATGCAAAAAACAGTCCACTCTAAGAACAGGCCGCTTGGACACTTTCAGAACAGCTCTGTTAATGACTGAAAACAGCTCTCGAAGAGATTGTCAAAAGAGACTCTGAAAACGAAACGTTGATCACTTTTGAGCAAAAGGCTGCACACACGCAATTCAAGTTGCTCTGATTGTCATTTAGAGTTACATTATAGGATTATTCAACAACAAGTCAAAATGTGCTCGTGAAAGGCAGAAAACAACACTTTGATAGTTTGATATAACTTGAGAACGAATGCAAAAAACAGTCCACTCTCAGAACAGGCCGCTTGGACACTTTCAGAACAGCTCTGTTAATGACTGAAAACAGCTCTCGAAGAGATTGTCAAAAGAGACTCCGAAAACGAAACGTTGATCACTTTTGAGCAAAAGGCTGCACACACGCAATTCAAGTTGCTCTGATTGTCATTTAGAGTTACATTATAGGATTATTCAACAACAAGTCAAAATGTGCTCGTGAAAGGCAGAAAACAACACTTTGATAGTTTGATATAACTTGAGAACGAATGCAAAAAACAGTCCACTCTAAGAACAGGCCGCTTGGACACTTTCAGAACAGCTCTGTTAATGACTGAAAACAGCTCTCGAAGAGATTGTCAAAAGAGACTCTGAAAACGAAACGTTGATCACTTTTGAGCAAAAGGCTGCACACACGCAATTCAAGTTGCTCTGATTGTCATTTAGAGTTACATTATAGGATTATTCAACAACAAGTCAAAATGTGCTCGTGAAAGGCAGAAAACAACACTTTGATAGTTTGATATAACTTGAGAACGAATGCAAAAAACAGTCCACTCTCAGAACAGGCCGCTTGGACACTTTCAGAACAGCTCTGTTAATGACTGAAAACAGCTCTCGAAGAGATTGTCAAAAGAGACTCCGAAAACGAAACGTTGATCACTTTTGAGCAAAAGGCTGCACACACGCAATTCAAGTTGCTCTGATTGTCATTTAGAGTTACATTATAGGATTATTCAACAACAAGTCAAAATGTGCTCGTGAAAGGCAGAAAACAACACTTTGATAGTTTGATATAACTTGAGAACGAATGCAAAAAACAGTCCACTCTAAGAACAGGCCGCTTGGACACTTTCAGAACAGCTCTGTTAATGACTGAAAACAGCTCTCGAAGAGATTGTCAAAAGAGACTCCGAAAACGAAACGTTGATCACTTTTGAGCAAAAGGCTGCACACACGCAATTCAAGTTGCTCTGATTGTCATTTAGAGTTACATTATAGGATTATTCAACAACAAGTCAAAATGTGCTCGTGAAAGGCAGAAAACAACACTTTGATAGTTTGATATAACTTGAGAACGAATGCAAAAAACAGTCCACTCTAAGAACAGGCCGCTTGGACACTTTCAGAACAGCTCTGTTAATGACTGAAAACAGCTCTCGAAGAGATTGTCAAAAGAGACTCCGAAAACGAAACGTTGATCACTTTTGAGCAAAAGGCTGCACACACGCAATTCAAGTTGCTCTGATTGTCATTTAGAGTTACATTATAGGAGCATTCAGCAACAAGTCAAAATGTGCTCCAGAAAAGCAGAAAACAACACTGATAGAACTTGAGAACGAATGCAAAAACAGTCCACTCTCAGAACAGGCCGCTTGGACACTTTCAGAACAGCTCTGTTAATGACTGAAAACAGCTCTCGAAGAGATTGTCAAAAGAGACTCTGAAAACGAAACGTTGATTACTTTTGAGCAAAAGGCTGCACACACGCAATTCAAGTTGCTCTGATTATCATTTAGAGTAACATTATAGGATTATTCAACAACAAGTCAAAATGTGCTCGTGAAAGGCAGAAAACAACACTTTGATAGTTTGATATAACTTGAGAACGAATGCAAAAAACAGTCCACTCTCAGAACAGGCCGCTTGGACACTTTCAGAACAGCTCTGTTAATGACTGAAAACAGCTCTCGAAGAGATTGTCAAAAGAGACTCTGAAAACGAAACGTTGATCACTTTTGAGCAAAAGGCTGCACACACGCAATTCAAGTTGCTCTGATTGTCATTTAGAGTTACATTATAGGAGCATTCAGCAACAAGTCAAAATGTGCACCAGAAAAGCAGAAAACAACACTGATAGAACTTGAGAACGAATGCAAAAACAGTCCACTCTCAGAACAGGCCGCTTGGACACTTTCAGAACAGCTCTGTTAATGACTGAAAACAGCTCTCGAAGAGATTGTCAAAAGAGACTCTGAAAACGAAACGTTGATTACTTTTGAGCAAAAGGCTGCACACACGCAATTCAAGTTGCTCTGATTGTCATTTAGAGTTACATTATAGGAGCATTCAGCAACAAGTCAAAATGTGCTCCAGAAAAGCAGAAAACAACACTGATAGAACTTGAGAACGAATGCAAAAACAGTCCACTCTCAGAACAGGCCGCTTGGACACTTTCAGAACAGCTCTGTTAATGACTGAAAACAGCTCTCGAAGAGATTGTCAAAAGAGACTCTGAAAACGAAACGTTGATTACTTTTGAGCAAAAGGCTGCACACACGCAATTCAAGTTGCTCTGATTGTCATTTAGAGTAACATTATAGGATTATTCAACAACAAGTCAAAATGTGCTCGTGAAAGGCAGAAAACAACACTTTGATAGTTTGATATAACTTGAGAACGAATGCAAAAAACAGTCCACTCTCAGAACAGGCCGCTTGGACACTTTCAGAACAGCTCTGTTAATGACTGAAAACAGCTCTCGAAGAGATTGTCAAAAGAGACTCCGAAAACGAAACGTTGATCACTTTTGAGCAAAAGGCTGCACACACGCAATTCAAGTTGCTCTGATTGTCATTTAGAGTTACATTATAGGATTATTCAACAACAAGTCAAAATGTGCTCGTGAAAGGCAGAAAACAACACTTTGATAGTTTGATATAACTTGAGAACGAATGCAAAAAACAGTCCACTCTAAGAACAGGCCGCTTGGACACTTTCAGAACAGCTCTGTTAATGACTGAAAACAGCTCTCGAAGAGATTGTCAAAAGAGACTCCGAAAACGAAACGTTGATCACTTTTGAGCAAAAGGCTGCACACACGCAATTCAAGTTGCTCTGATTGTCATTTAGAGTTACATTATAGGATTATTCAACAACAAGTCAAAATGTGCTCGTGAAAGGCAGAAAACAACACTTTGATAGTTTGATATAACTTGAGAACGAATGCAAAAAACAGTCCACTCTAAGAACAGGCCGCTTGGACACTTTCAGAACAGCTCTGTTAATGACTGAAAACAGCTCTCGAAGAGATTGTCAAAAGAGACTCCGAAAACGAAACGTTGATCACTTTTGAGCAAAAGGCTGCACACACGCAATTCAAGTTGCTCTGATTGTCATTTAGAGTTACATTATAGGATTATTCAACAACAAGTCAAAATGTGCTCGTGAAAGGCAGAAAACAACACTTTGATAGTTTGATATAACTTGAGAACGAATGCAAAAAACAGTCCACTCTAAGAACAGGCCGCTTGGACACTTTCAGAACAGCTCTGTTAATGACTGAAAACAGCTCTCGAAGAGATTGTCAAAAGAGACTCCGAAAACGAAACGTTGATCACTTTTGAGCAAAAGGCTGCACACACGCAATTCAAGTTGCTCTGATTGTCATTTAGAGTTACATTATAGGATTATTCAACAACAAGTCAAAATGTGCTCGTGAAAGGCAGAAAACAACACTTTGATAGTTTGATATAACTTGAGAACGAATGCAAAAAACAGTCCACTCTCAGAACAGGCCGCTTGGACACTTTCAGAACAGCTCTGTTAATGACTGAAAACAGCTCTCGAAGAAATTGTCAAAAGAGACTCCGAAAACGAAACGTTGATCACTTTTGAGCAAAAGGCTGCACACACGCAATTCAAGTTGCTCTGATTGTCATTTAGAGGTACATTATAGGATTATTCAACAACAAGTCAAAATGTGCTCGTGAAAGGCAGAAAACAACACTTTGATAGTTTGATATAACTTGAGAACGAATGCAAAAAACAGTCCACTCTCAGAACAGGCCGCTTGGACACTTTCAGAACAGCTCTGTTAATGACTGAAAACAGCTCTCGAAGAGATTGTCAAAAGAGACTCCGAAAACGAAACGTTGATCACTTTTGAGCAAAAGGCTGCACACACGCAATTCAAGTTGCTCTGATTGTCATTTAGAGTTACATTATAGGATTATTCAACAACAAGTCTAAATGTGCTCGTGAAAGGCAGAAAACAACACTTTGATAGTTTGATATAACTTGAGAACGAATGCAAAAAACAGTCCACTCTAAGAACAGGCCGCTTGGACACTTTCAGAACAGCTCTGTTAATGACTGAAAACAGCTCTCGAAGAGATTGTCAAAAGAGACTCTGAAAACGAAACGTTGATCACTTTTGAGCAAAAGGCTGCACACACGCAATTCAAGTTGCTCTGATTGTCATTTAGAGTTACATTATAGGATTATTCAACAACAAGTCAAAATGTGCTCGTGAAAGGCAGAAAACAACACTTTGATAGTTTGATATAACTTGAGAACGAATGCAAAAAACAGTCCACTCTCAGAACAGGCCGCTTGGACACTTTCAGAACAGCTCTGTTAATGACTGAAAACAGCTCTCGAAGAGATTGTCAAAAGAGACTCCGAAAACGAAACGTTGATCACTTTTGAGCAAAAGGCTGCACACACGCAATTCAAGTTGCTCTGATTGTCATTTAGAGTTACATTATAGGATTATTCAACAACAAGTCAAAATGTGCTCGTGAAAGGCAGAAAACAACACTTTGATAGTTTGATATAACTTGAGAACGAATGCAAAAAACAGTCCACTCTAAGAACAGGCCGCTTGGACACTTTCAGAACAGCTCTGTTAATGACTGAAAACAGCTCTCGAAGAGATTGTCAAAAGAGACTCCGAAAACGAAACGTTGATCACTTTTGAGCAAAAGGCTGCACACACGCAATTCAAGTTGCTCTGATTGTCATTTAGAGTTACATTATAGGATTATTCAACAACAAGTCAAAATGTGCTCGTGAAAGGCAGAAAACAACACTTTGATAGTTTGATATAACTTGAGAACGAATGCAAAAAACAGTCCACTCTAAGAACAGGCCGCTTGGACACTTTCAGAACAGCTCTGTTAATGACTGAAAACAGCTCTCGAAGAGATTGTCAAAAGAGACTCCGAAAACGAAACGTTGATCACTTTTGAGCAAAAGGCTGCACACACGCAATTCAAGTTGCTCTGATTGTCATTTAGAGTTACATTATAGGAGCATTCAGCAACAAGTCAAAATGTGCTCCAGAAAAGCAGAAAACAACACTGATAGAACTTGAGAACGAATGCAAAAACAGTCCACTCTCAGAACAGGCCGCTTGGACACTTTCAGAACAGCTCTGTTAATGACTGAAAACAGCTCTCGAAGAGATTGTCAAAAGAGACTCTGAAAACGAAACGTTGATTACTTTTGAGCAAAAGGCTGCACACACGCAATTCAAGTTGCTCTGATTGTCATTTAGAGTAACATTATAGGATTATTCAACAACAAGTCAAAATGTGCTCGTGAAAGGCAGAAAACAACACTTTGATAGTTTGATATAACTTGAGAACGAATGCAAAAAACAGTCCACTCTAAGAACAGGCCGCTTGGACACTTTCAGAACAGCTCTGTTAATGACTGAAAACAGCTCTCGAAGAGATTGTCAAAAGAGACTCTGAAAACGAAACGTTGATTACTTTTGAGCAAAAGGCTGCACACACGCAATTCAAGTTGCTCTGATTGTCATTTAGAGTAACATTATAGGATTATTCAACAACAAGTCAAAATGTGCTCGTGAAAGGCAGAAAACAACACTTTGATAGTTTGATATAACTTGAGAACGAATGCAAAAAACAGTCCACTCTCAGAACAGGCCGCTTGGACACTTTCAGAACAGCTCTGTTAATGACTGAAAACAGCTCTCGAAGAGATTGTCAAAAGAGACTCCGAAAACGAAACGTTGATCACTTTTGAGCAAAAGGCTGCACACACGCAATTCAAGTTGCTCTGATTGTCATTTAGAGTTACATTATAGGATTATTCAACAACAAGTCAAAATGTGCTCGTGAAAGGCAGAAAACAACACTTTGATAGTTTGATATAACTTGAGAACGAATGCAAAAAACAGTCCACTCTAAGAACAGGCCGCTTGGACACTTTCAGAACAGCTCTGTTAATGACTGAAAACAGCTCTCGAAGAGATTGTCAAAAGAGACTCTGAAAACGAAACGTTGATCACTTTTGAGCAAAAGGCTGCACACACGCAATTCAAGTTGCTCTGATTGTCATTTAGAGTTACATTATAGGATTATTCAACAACAAGTCAAAATGTGCTCGTGAAAGGCAGAAAACAACACTTTGATAGTTTGATATAACTTGAGAACGAATGCAAAAAACAGTCCACTCTAAGAACAGGCCGCTTGGACACTTTCAGAACAGCTCTGTTAATGACTGAAAACAGCTCTCGAAGAGATTGTCAAAAGAGACTCCGAAAACGAAACGTTGATCACTTTTGAGCAAAAGGCTGCACACACGCAATTCAAGTTGCTCTGATTGTCATTTAGAGTTACATTATAGGAGCATTCAGCAACAAGTCAAAATGTGCTCCAGAAAAGCAGAAAACAACACTGATAGAACTTGAGAACGAATGCAAAAACAGTCCACTCTCAGAACAGGCCGCTTGGACACTTTCAGAACAGCTCTGTTAATGACTGAAAACAGCTCTCGAAGAGATTGTCAAAAGAGACTCTGAAAACGAAACGTTGATTACTTTTGAGCAAAAGGCTGCACACACGCAATTCAAGTTGCTCTGATTGTCATTTAGAGTAACATTATAGGATTATTCAACAACAAGTCAAAATGTGCTCGTGAAAGGCAGAAAACAACACTTTGATAGTTTGATATAACTTGAGAACGAATGCAAAAAACAGTCCACTCTAAGAACAGGCCGCTTGGACACTTTCAGAACAGCTCTGTTAATGACTGAAAACAGCTCTCGAAGAGATTGTCAAAAGAGACTCTGAAAACGAAACGTTGATTACTTTTGAGCAAAAGGCTGCACACACGCAATTCAAGTTGCTCTGATTGTCATTTAGAGTAACATTATAGGATTATTCAACAACAAGTCAAAATGTGCTCGTGAAAGGCAGAAAACAACACTTTGATAGTTTGATATAACTTGAGAACGAATGCAAAAAACAGTCCACTCTCAGAACAGGCCGCTTGGACACTTTCAGAACAGCTCTGTTAATGACTGAAAACAGCTCTCGAAGAGATTGTCAAAAGAGACTCCGAAAACGAAACGTTGATCACTTTTGAGCAAAAGGCTGCACACACGCAATTCAAGTTGCTCTGATTGTCATTTAGAGTTACATTATAGGATTATTCAACAACAAGTCAAAATGTGCTCGTGAAAGGCAGAAAACAACACTTTGATAGTTTGATATAACTTGAGAACGAATGCAAAAAACAGTCCACTCTAAGAACAGGCCGCTTGGACACTTTCAGAACAGCTCTGTTAATGACTGAAAACAGCTCTCGAAGAGATTGTCAAAAGAGACTCTGAAAACGAAACGTTGATCACTTTTGAGCAAAAGGCTGCACACACGCAATTCAAGTTGCTCTGATTGTCATTTAGAGTTACATTATAGGATTATTCAACAACAAGTCAAAATGTGCTCGTGAAAGGCAGAAAACAACACTTTGATAGTTTGATATAACTTGAGAACGAATGCAAAAAACAGTCCACTCTAAGAACAGGCCGCTTGGACACTTTCAGAACAGCTCTGTTAATGACTGAAAACAGCTCTCGAAGAGATTGTCAAAAGAGACTCCGAAAACGAAACGTTGATCACTTTTGAGCAAAAGGCTGCACACACGCAATTCAAGTTGCTCTGATTGTCATTTAGAGTTACATTATAGGATTATTCAACAACAAGTCAAAATGTGCTCGTGAAAGGCAGAAAACAACACTTTGATAGTTTGATATAACTTGAGAACGAATGCAAAAAACAGTCCACTCTCAGAACAGGCCGCTTGGACACTTTCAGAACAGCTCTGTTAATGACTGAAAACAGCTCTCGAAGAAATTGTCAAAAGAGACTCCGAAAACGAAACGTTGATCACTTTTGAGCAAAAGGCTGCACACACGCAATTCAAGTTGCTCTGATTGTCATTTAGAGTTACATTATAGGATTATTCAACAACAAGTCAAAATGTGCTCGTGAAAGGCAGAAAACAACACTTTGATAGTTTGATATAACTTGAGAACGAATGCAAAAAACAGTCCACTCTCAGAACAGGCCGCTTGGACACTTTCAGAACAGCTCTGTTAATGACTGAAAACAGCTCTCGAAGAGATTGTCAAAAGAGACTCCGAAAACGAAACGTTGATCACTTTTGAGCAAAAGGCTGCACACACGCAATTCAAGTTGCTCTGATTGTCATTTAGAGTTACATTATAGGATTATTCAACAACAAGTCAAAATGTGCTCGTGAAAGGCAGAAAACAACACTTTGATAGTTTGATATAACTTGAGAACGAATGCAAAAAACAGTCCACTCTAAGAACAGGCCGCTTGGACACTTTCAGAACAGCTCTGTTAATGACTGAAAACAGCTCTCGAAGAGATTGTCAAAAGAGACTCTGAAAACGAAACGTTGATCACTTTTGAGCAAAAGGCTGCACACACGCAATTCAAGTTGCTCTGATTGTCATTTAGAGTTACATTATAGGATTATTCAACAACAAGTCAAAATGTGCTCGTGAAAGGCAGAAAACAACACTTTGATAGTTTGATATAACTTGAGAACGAATGCAAAAAACAGTCCACTCTCAGAACAGGCCGCTTGGACACTTTCAGAACAGCTCTGTTAATGACTGAAAACAGCTCTCGAAGAGATTGTCAAAAGAGACTCCGAAAACGAAACGTTGATCACTTTTGAGCAAAAGGCTGCACACACGCAATTCAAGTTGCTCTGATTGTCATTTAGAGTTACATTATAGGATTATTCAACAACAAGTCAAAATGTGCTCGTGAAAGGCAGAAAACAACACTTTGATAGTTTGATATAACTTGAGAACGAATGCAAAAAACAGTCCACTCTCAGAACAGGCCGCTTGGACACTTTCAGAACAGCTCTGTTAATGACTGAAAACAGCTCTCGAAGAGATTGTCAAAAGAGACTCCGAAAACGAAACGTTGATCACTTTTGAGCAAAAGGCTGCACACACGCAATTCAAGTTGCTCTGATTGTCATTTAGAGTTACATTATAGGATTATTCAACAACAAGTCAAAATGTGCTCGTGAAAGGCAGAAAACAACACTGATAGAACTTGAGAACGAATGCAAAAACAGTCCACTCTCAGAACAGGCCGCTTGGACACTTTCAGAACAGCTCTGTTAATGACTGAAAACAGCTCTCGAAGAGATTGTCAAAAGAGACTCTGAAAACGAAACGTTGATTACTTTTGAGCAAAAGGCTGCACACACGCAATTCAAGTTGCTCTGATTGTTATTTAGAGTAACATTATAGGATTATTCAACAACAAGTCAAAATGTGCTCGTGAAAGGCAGAAAACAACACTTTGATAGTTTGATATAACTTGAGAACGAATGCAAAAAACAGTCCACTCTAAGAACAGGCCGCTTGGACACTTTCAGAACAGCTCTGTTAATGACTGAAAACAGCTCTCGAAGAGATTGTCAAAAGAGACTCTGAAAACGAAACGTTGATTACTTTTGAGCAAAAGGCTGCACACACGCAATTCAAGTTGCTCTGATTGTCATTTAGAGTAACATTATAGGATTATTCAACAACAAGTCAAAATGTGCTCGTGAAAGGCAGAAAACAACACTTTGATAGTTTGATATAACTTGAGAACGAATGCAAAAAACAGTCCACTCTAAGAACAGGCCGCTTGGACACTTTCAGAACAGCTCTGTTAATGACTGAAAACAGCTCTCGAAGAGATTGTCAAAAGAGACTCTGAAAACGAAACGTTGATCACTTTTGAGCAAAAGGCTGCACACACGCAATTCAAGTTGCTCTGGTTGTCATTTAGAGTTACATTATAGGATTATTCAACAACAAGTCAAAATGTGCTCGTGAAAGGCAGAAAATAACACTTTGATAGTTTGATATAACTTGAGAACGAATGCAAAAAACAGTCCACTCTCAGAACAGGCCGCTTGGACACTTTCAGAACAGCTCTGTTAATGACTGAAAACAGCTCTCGAAGAGATTGTCAAAAGAGACTCCGAAAACGAAACGTTGATCACTTTTGAGCAAAAGGCTGCACACACGCAATTCAAGTTGCTCTGATTGTCATTTAGAGTTACATTATAGGATTATTCAACAACAAGTCAAAATGTGCTCGTGAAAGGCAGAAAACAACACTTTGATAGTTTGATATAACTTGAGAACGAATGCAAAAAACAGTCCACTCTAAGAACAGGCCGCTTGGACACTTTCAGAACAGCTCTGTTAATGACTGAAAACAGCTCTCGAAGAGATTGTCAAAAGAGACTCCGAAAACGAAACGTTGATCACTTTTGAGCAAAAGGCTGCACACACGCAATTCAAGTTGCTCTGATTGTCATTTAGAGTTACATTATAGGAGCATTCAGCAACAAGTCAAAATGTGCTCCAGAAAAGCAGAAAACAACACTGATAGAACTTGAGAACGAATGCAAAAACAGTCCACTCTCAGAACAGGCCGCTTGGACACTTTCAGAACAGCTCTGTTAATGACTGAAAACAGCTCTCGAAGAGATTGTCAAAAGAGACTCTGAAAACGAAACGTTGATTACTTTTGAGCAAAAGGCTGCACACACGCAATTCAAGTTGCTCTGATTGTCATTTAGAGTAACATTATAGGATTATTCAACAACAAGTCAAAATGTGCTCGTGAAAGGCAGAAAACAACACTTTGATAGTTTGATATAACTTGAGAACGAATGCAAAAAACAGTCCACTCTAAGAACAGGCCGCTTGGACACTTTCAGAACAGCTCTGTTAATGACTGAAAACAGCTCTCGAAGAGATTGTCAAAAGAGACTCCGAAAACGAAACGTTGATCACTTTTGAGCAAAAGGCTGCACACACGCAATTCAAGTTGCTCTGATTGTCATTTAGAGTTACATTATAGGAGCATTCAGCAACAAGTCAAAATGTGCTCCAGAAAAGCAGAAAACAACACTGATAGAACTTGAGAACGAATGCAAAAACAGTCCACTCTCAGAACAGGCCGCTTGGACACTTTCAGAACAGCTCTGTTAATGACTGAAAACAGCTCTCGAAGAGATTGTCAAAAGAGACTCTGAAAACGAAACGTTGATTACTTTTGAGCAAAAGGCTGCACACACGCAATTCAAGTTGCTCTGATTGTCATTTAGAGTAACATTATAGGATTATTCAACAACAAGTCAAAATGTGCTCGTGAAAGGCAGAAAACAACACTTTGATAGTTTGATATAACTTGAGAACGAATGCAAAAAACAGTCCACTCTAAGAACAGGCCGCTTGGACACTTTCAGAACAGCTCTGTTAATGACTGAAAACAGCTCTCGAAGAGATTGTCAAAAGAGACTCCGAAAACGAAACGTTGATCACTTTTGAGCAAAAGGCTGCACACACGCAATTCAAGTTGCTCTGATTGTCATTTAGAGTTACATTATAGGAGCATTCAGCAACAAGTCAAAATGTGCTCCAGAAAAGCAGAAAACAACACTGATAGAACTTGAGAACGAATGCAAAAACAGTCCACTCTCAGAACAGGCCGCTTGGACACTTTCAGAACAGCTCTGTTAATGACTGAAAACAGCTCTCGAAGAGATTGTCAAAAGAGACTCCGAAAACGAAACGTTGATCACTTTTGAGCAAAAGGCTGCACACACGCAATTCAAGTTGCTCTGATTGTCATTTAGAGTTACATTATAGGATTATTCAACAACAAGTCAAAATGTGCTCGTGAAAGGCAGAAAACAACACTTTGATAGTTTGATATAACTTGAGAACGAATGCAAAAAACAGTCCACTCTAAGAACAGGCCGCTTGGACACTTTCAGAACAGCTCTGTTAATGACTGAAAACAGCTCTCGAAGAGATTGTCAAAAGAGACTCCGAAAACGAAACGTTGATCACTTTTGAGCAAAAGGCTGCACACACGCAATTCAAGTTGCTCTGATTGTCATTTAGAGTTACATTATAGGAGCATTCAGCAACAAGTCAAAATGTGCTCCAGAAAAGCAGAAAACAACACTGATAGAACTTGAGAACGAATGCAAAAACAGTCCACTCTCAGAACAGGCCGCTTGGACACTTTCAGAACAGCTCTGTTAATGACTGAAAACAGCTCTCGAAGAGATTGTCAAAAGAGACTCTGAAAACGAAACGTTGATTACTTTTGAGCAAAAGGCTGCACACACGCAATTCAAGTTGCTCTGATTGTCATTTAGAGTAACATTATAGGATTATTCAACAACAAGTCAAAATGTGCTCGTGAAAGGCAGAAAACAACACTTTGATAGTTTGATATAACTTGAGAACGAATGCAAAAAACAGTCCACTCTAAGAACAGGCCGCTTGGACACTTTCGGAACAGCTCTGTTAATGACTGAAAACAGCTCTCGAAGAGATTGTCAAAAGAGACTCCGAAAACGAAACGTTGATCACTTTTGAGCAAAAGGCTGCACACACGCAATTCAAGTTGCTCTGATTGTCATTTAGAGTTACATTATAGGAGCATTCAGCAACAAGTCAAAATGTGCTCCAGAAAAGCAGAAAACAACACTGATAGAACTTGAGAACGAATGCAAAAACAGTCCACTCTCAGAACAGGCCGCTTGGACACTTTCAGAACAGCTCTGTTAATGACTGAAAACAGCTCTCGAAGAGATTGTCAAAAGAGACTCTGAAAACGAAACGTTGATTACTTTTGAGCAAAAGGCTGCACACACGCAATTCAAGTTGCTCTGATTGTCATTTAGAGTAACATTATAGGATTATTCAACAACAAGTCAAAATGTGCTCGTGAAAGGCAGAAAACAACACTTTGATAGTTTGATATAACTTGAGAACGAATGCAAAAAACAGTCCACTCTAAGAACAGGCCGCTTGGACACTTTCAGAACAGCTCTGTTAATGACTGAAAACAGCTCTCGAAGAGATTGTCAAAAGAGACTCTGAAAACGAAACGTTGATCACTTTTGAGCAAAAGGCTGCACACACGCAATTCAAGTTGCTCTGATTGTCATTTAGAGTTACATTATAGGATTATTCAACAACAAGTCAAAATGTGCTCGTGAAAGGCAGAAAACAACACTTTGATAGTTTGATATAACTTGAGAACGAATGCAAAAAACAGTCCACTCTAAGAACAGGCCGCTTGGACACTTTCAGAACAGCTCTGTTAATGACTGAAAACAGCTCTCGAAGAGATTGTCAAAAGAGACTCCGAAAACGAAACGTTGATCACTTTTGAGCAAAAGGCTGCACACACGCAATTCAAGTTGCTCTGATTGTCATTTAGAGTTACATTATAGGATTATTCAACAACAAGTCAAAATGTGCTCGTGAAAGGCAGAAAACAACACTTTGATAGTTTGATATAACTTGAGAACGAATGCAAAAAACAGTCCACTCTAAGAACAGGCCGCTTGGACACTTTCAGAACAGCTCTGTTAATGACTGAAAACAGCTCTCGAAGAGATTGTCAAAAGAGACTCTGAAAACGAAACGTTGATCACTTTTGAGCAAAAGGCTGCACACACGCAATTCAAGTTGCTCTGATTGTCATTTAGAGTTACATTATAGGATTATTCAACAACAAGTCAAAATGTGCTCGTGAAAGGCAGAAAACAACACTTTGATAGTTTGATATAACTTGAGAACGAATGCAAAAAACAGTCCACTCTAAGAACAGGCCGCTTGGACACTTTCAGAACAGCTCTGTTAATGACTGAAAACAGCTCTCGAAGAGATTGTCAAAAGAGACTCCGAAAACGAAACGTTGATCACTTTTGAGCAAAAGGCTGCACACACGCAATTCAAGTTGCTCTGATTGTCATTTAGAGTTACATTATAGGATTATTCAACAACAAGTCAAAATGTGCTCGTGAAAGGCAGAAAACAACACTTTGATAGTTTGATATAACTTGAGAACGAATGCAAAAAACAGTCCACTCTCAGAACAGGCCGCTTGGACACTTTCAGAACAGCTCTGTTAATGACTGAAAACAGCTCTCGAAGAGATTGTCAAAAGAGACTCCGAAAACGAAACGTTGATCACTTTTGAGCAAAAGGCTGCACACACGCAATTCAAGTTGCTCTGATTGTCATTTAGAGTTACATTATAGGATTATTCAACAACAAGTCAAAATGTGCTCGTGAAAGGCAGAAAACAACACTTTGATAGTTTGATATAACTTGAGAACGAATGCAAAAAACAGTCCACTCTAAGAACAGGCCGCTTGGACACTTTCAGAACAGCTCTGTTAATGACTGAAAACAGCTCTCGAAGAGATTGTCAAAAGAGACTCCGAAAACGAAACGTTGATCACTTTTGAGCAAAAGGCTGCACACACGCAATTCAAGTTGCTCTGATTGTCATTTAGAGTTACATTATAGGATTATTCAACAACAAGTCAAAATGTGCTCGTGAAAGGCAGAAAACAACACTTTGATAGTTTGATATAACTTGAGAACGAATGCAAAAAACAGTCCACTCTAAGAACAGGCCGCTTGGACACTTTCAGAACAGCTCTGTTAATGACTGAAAACAGCTCTCGAAGAGATTGTCAAAAGAGACTCCGAAAACGAAACGTTGATCACTTTTGAGCAAAAGGCTGCACACACGCAATTCAAGTTGCTCTGATTGTCATTTAGAGTTACATTATAGGAGCATTCAGCAACAAGTCAAAATGTGCTCCAGAAAAGCAGAAAACAACACTGATAGAACTTGAGAACGAATGCAAAAACAGTCCACTCTCAGAACAGGCCGCTTGGACACTTTCAGAACAGCTCTGTTAATGACTGAAAACAGCTCTCGAAGAGATTGTCAAAAGAGACTCTGAAAACGAAACGTTGATTACTTTTGAGCAAAAGGCTGCACACACGCAATTCAAGTTGCTCTGATTGTCATTTAGAGTAACATTATAGGATTATTCAACAACAAGTCAAAATGTGCTCGTGAAAGGCAGAAAACAACACTTTGATAGTTTGATATAACTTGAGAACGAATGCAAAAAACAGTCCACTCTAAGAACAGGCCGCTTGGACACTTTCAGAACAGCTCTGTTAATGACTGAAAACAGCTCTCGAAGAGATTGTCAAAAGAGACTCTGAAAACGAAACGTTGATTACTTTTGAGCAAAAGGCTGCACACACGCAATTCAAGTTGCTCTGATTGTCATTTAGAGTAACATTATAGGATTATTCAACAACAAGTCAAAATGTGCTCGTGAAAGGCAGAAAACAACACTTTGATAGTTTGATATAACTTGAGAACGAATGCAAAAAACAGTCCACTCTCAGAACAGGCCGCTTGGACACTTTCAGAACAGCTCTGTTAATGACTGAAAACAGCTCTCGAAGAGATTGTCAAAAGAGACTCCGAAAACGAAACGTTGATCACTTTTGAGCAAAAGGCTGCACACACGCAATTCAAGTTGCTCTGATTGTCATTTAGAGTTACATTATAGGATTATTCAACAACAAGTCAAAATGTGCTCGTGAAAGGCAGAAAACAACACTTTGATAGTTTGATATAACTTGAGAACGAATGCAAAAAACAGTCCACTCTAAGAACAGGCCGCTTGGACACTTTCAGAACAGCTCTGTTAATGACTGAAAACAGCTCTCGAAGAGATTGTCAAAAGAGACTCTGAAAACGAAACGTTGATCACTTTTGAGCAAAAGGCTGCACACACGCAATTCAAGTTGCTCTGATTGTCATTTAGAGTTACATTATAGGATTATTCAACAACAAGTCAAAATGTGCTCGTGAAAGGCAGAAAACAACACTTTGATAGTTTGATATAACTTGAGAACGAATGCAAAAAACAGTCCACTCTAAGAACAGGCCGCTTGGACACTTTCAGAACAGCTCTGTTAATGACTGAAAACAGCTCTCGAAGAGATTGTCAAAAGAGACTCCGAAAACGAAACGTTGATCACTTTTGAGCAAAAGGCTGCACACACGCAATTCAAGTTGCTCTGATTGTCATTTAGAGTTACATTATAGGAGCATTCAGCAACAAGTCAAAATGTGCTCCAGAAAAGCAGAAAACAACACTGATAGAACTTGAGAACGAATGCAAAAACAGTCCACTCTCAGAACAGGCCGCTTGGACACTTTCAGAACAGCTCTGTTAATGACTGAAAACAGCTCTCGAAGAGATTGTCAAAAGAGACTCTGAAAACGAAACGTTGATTACTTTTGAGCAAAAGGCTGCACACAGGCAATTCAAGTTGCTCTGATTGTCATTTAGAGTAACATTATAGGATTATTCAACAACAAGTCAAAATGTGCTCGTGAAAGGCAGAAAACAACACTTTGATAGTTTGATATAACTTGAGAACGAATGCAAAAAACAGTCCACTCTAAGAACAGGCCGCTTGGACACTTTCAGAACAGCTCTGTTAATGACTGAAAACAGCTCTCGAAGAGATTGTCAAAAGAGACTCTGAAAACGAAACGTTGATTACTTTTGAGCAAAAGGCTGCACACACGCAATTCAAGTTGCTCTGATTGTCATTTAGAGTAACATTATAGGATTATTCAACAACAAGTCAAAATGTGCTCGTGAAAGGCAGAAAACAACACTTTGATAGTTTGATATAACTTGAGAACGAATGCAAAAAACAGTCCACTCTCAGAACAGGCCGCTTGGACACTTTCAGAACAGCTCTGTTAATGACTGAAAACAGCTCTCGAAGAGATTGTCAAAAGAGACTCCGAAAACGAAACGTTGATCACTTTTGAGCAAAAGGCTGCACACACGCAATTCAAGTTGCTCTGATTGTCATTTAGAGTTACATTATAGGATTATTCAACAACAAGTCAAAATGTGCTCGTGAAAGGCAGAAAACAACACTTTGATAGTTTGATATAACTTGAGAACGAATGCAAAAAACAGTCCACTCTAAGAACAGGCCGCTTGGACACTTTCAGAACAGCTCTGTTAATGACTGAAAACAGCTCTCGAAGAGATTGTCAAAAGAGACTCTGAAAACGAAACGTTGATCACTTTTGAGCAAAAGGCTGCACACACGCAATTCAAGTTGCTCTGATTGTCATTTAGAGTTACATTATAGGATTATTCAACAACAAGTCAAAATGTGCTCGTGAAAGGCAGAAAACAACACTTTGATAGTTTGATATAACTTGAGAACGAATGCAAAAAACAGTCCACTCTAAGAACAGGCCGCTTGGACACTTTCAGAACAGCTCTGTTAATGACTGAAAACAGCTCTCGAAGAGATTGTCAAAAGAGACTCCGAAAACGAAACGTTGATCACTTTTGAGCAAAAGGCTGCACACACGCAATTCAAGTTGCTCTGATTGTCATTTAGAGTTACATTATAGGATTATTCAACAACAAGTCAAAATGTGCTCGTGAAAGGCAGAAAACAACACTTTGATAGTTTGATATAACTTGAGAACGAATGCAAAAAACAGTCCACTCTCAGAACAGGCCGCTTGGACACTTTCAGAACAGCTCTGTTAATGACTGAAAACAGCTCTCGAAGAAATTGTCAAAAGAGACTCCGAAAACGAAACGTTGATCACTTTTGAGCAAAAGGCTGCACACACGCAATTCAAGTTGCTCTGATTGTCATTTAGAGTTACATTATAGGATTATTCAACAACAAGTCAAAATGTGCTCGTGAAAGGCAGAAAACAACACTTTGATAGTTTGATATAACTTGAGAACGAATGCAAAAAACAGTCCACTCTCAGAACAGGCCGCTTGGACACTTTCAGAACAGCTCTGTTAATGACTGAAAACAGCTCTCGAAGAGATTGTCAAAAGAGACTCCGAAAACGAAACGTTGATCACTTTTGAGCAAAAGGCTGCACACACGCAATTCAAGTTGCTCTGATTGTCATTTAGAGTTACATTATAGGATTATTCAACAACAAGTCAAAATGTGCTCGTGAAAGGCAGAAAACAACACTTTGATAGTTTGATATAACTTGAGAACGAATGCAAAAA
Source organism: Nansenia antarctica (assembly GCF_963989245.1). NCBI lineage: Eukaryota > Metazoa > Chordata > Actinopteri > Argentiniformes > Microstomatidae > Nansenia > Nansenia antarctica. The sequence goes on from NC_137680.1 coordinate 35,721,689, forward strand.
ACAGTCCACTCTAAGAACAGGCCGCTTGGACACTTTCAGAACAGCTCTGTTAATGACTGAAAACAGCTCTCGAAGAGATTGTCAAAAGAGACTCTGAAAACGAAACGTTGATCACTTTTGAGCAAAAGGCTGCACACACGCAATTCAAGTTGCTCTGATTGTCATTTAGAGTTACATTATAGGATTATTCAACAACAAGTCAAAATGTGCTCGTGAAAGGCAGAAAACAACACTTTGATAGTTTGATATAACTTGAGAACGAATGCAAAAAACAGTCCACTCTCAGAACAGGCCGCTTGGACACTTTCAGAACAGCTCTGTTAATGACTGAAAACAGCTCTCGAAGAGATTGTCAAAAGAGACTCCGAAAACGAAACGTTGATCACTTTTGAGCAAAAGGCTGCACACACGCAATTCAAGTTGCTCTGATTGTCATTTAGAGTTACATTATAGGATTATTCAACAACAAGTCAAAATGTGCTCGTGAAAGGCAGAAAACAACACTTTGATAGTTTGATATAACTTGAGAACGAATGCAAAAAACAGTCCACTCTCAGAACAGGCCGCTTGGACACTTTCAGAACAGCTCTGTTAATGACTGAAAACAGCTCTCGAAGAGATTGTCAAAAGAGACTCCGAAAACGAAACGTTGATCACTTTTGAGCAAAAGGCTGCACACACGCAATTCAAGTTGCTCTGATTGTCATTTAGAGTTACATTATAGGATTATTCAACAACAAGTCAAAATGTGCTCGTGAAAGGCAGAAAACAACACTGATAGAACTTGAGAACGAATGCAAAAACAGTCCACTCTCAGAACAGGCCGCTTGGACACTTTCAGAACAGCTCTGTTAATGACTGAAAACAGCTCTCGAAGAGATTGTCAAAAGAGACTCTGAAAACGAAACGTTGATTACTTTTGAGCAAAAGGCTGCACACACGCAATTCAAGTTGCTCTGATTGTTATTTAGAGTAACATTATAGGATTATTCAACAACAAGTCAAAATGTGCTCGTGAAAGGCAGAAAACAACACTTTGATAGTTTGATATAACTTGAGAACGAATGCAAAAAACAGTCCACTCTAAGAACAGGCCGCTTGGACACTTTCAGAACAGCTCTGTTAATGACTGAAAACAGCTCTCGAAGAGATTGTCAAAAGAGACTCTGAAAACGAAACGTTGATTACTTTTGAGCAAAAGGCTGCACACACGCAATTCAAGTTGCTCTGATTGTCATTTAGAGTAACATTATAGGATTATTCAACAACAAGTCAAAATGTGCTCGTGAAAGGCAGAAAACAACACTTTGATAGTTTGATATAACTTGAGAACGAATGCAAAAAACAGTCCACTCTAAGAACAGGCCGCTTGGACACTTTCAGAACAGCTCTGTTAATGACTGAAAACAGCTCTCGAAGAGATTGTCAAAAGAGACTCTGAAAACGAAACGTTGATCACTTTTGAGCAAAAGGCTGCACACACGCAATTCAAGTTGCTCTGGTTGTCATTTAGAGTTACATTATAGGATTATTCAACAACAAGTCAAAATGTGCTCGTGAAAGGCAGAAAATAACACTTTGATAGTTTGATATAACTTGAGAACGAATGCAAAAAACAGTCCACTCTCAGAACAGGCCGCTTGGACACTTTCAGAACAGCTCTGTTAATGACTGAAAACAGCTCTCGAAGAGATTGTCAAAAGAGACTCCGAAAACGAAACGTTGATCACTTTTGAGCAAAAGGCTGCACACACGCAATTCAAGTTGCTCTGATTGTCATTTAGAGTTACATTATAGGATTATTCAACAACAAGTCAAAATGTGCTCGTGAAAGGCAGAAAACAACACTTTGATAGTTTGATATAACTTGAGAACGAATGCAAAAAACAGTCCACTCTAAGAACAGGCCGCTTGGACACTTTCAGAACAGCTCTGTTAATGACTGAAAACAGCTCTCGAAGAGATTGTCAAAAGAGACTCCGAAAACGAAACGTTGATCACTTTTGAGCAAAAGGCTGCACACACGCAATTCAAGTTGCTCTGATTGTCATTTAGAGTTACATTATAGGATTATTCAACAACAAGTCAAAATGTGCTCGTGAAAGGCAGAAAACAACACTTTGATAGTTTGATATAACTTGAGAACGAATGCAAAAAACAGTCCACTCTAAGAACAGGCCGCTTGGACACTTTCAGAACAGCTCTGTTAATGACTGAAAACAGCTCTCGAAGAGATTATCAAAAGAGACTCCGAAAACGAAACGTTGATCACTTTTGAGCAAAAGGCTGCACACACGCAATTCAAGTTGCTCTGATTGTCATTTAGAGTTACATTATAGGAGCATTCAGCAACAAGTCAAAATGTGCTCCAGAAAAGCAGAAAACAACACTGATAGAACTTGAGAACGAATGCAAAAACAGTCCACTCTCAGAACAGGCCGCTTGGACACTTTCAGAACAGCTCTGTTAATGACTGAAAACAGCTCTCGAAGAGATTGTCAAAAGAGACTCTGAAAACGAAACGTTGATTACTTTTGAGCAAAAGGCTGCACACACGCAATTCAAGTTGCTCTGATTGTCATTTAGAGTAACATTATAGGATTATTCAACAACAAGTCAAAATGTGCTCGTGAAAGGCAGAAAACAACACTTTGATAGTTTGATATAACTTGAGAACGAATGCAAAAAACAGTCCACTCTAAGAACAGGCCGCTTGGACACTTTCAGAACAGCTCTGTTAATGACTGAAAACAGCTCTCGAAGAGATTGTCAAAAGAGACTCCGAAAACGAAACGTTGATCACTTTTGAGCAAAAGGCTGCACACACGCAATTCAAGTTGCTCTGATTGTCATTTAGAGTTACATTATAGGAGCATTCAGCAACAAGTCAAAATGTGCTCCAGAAAAGCAGAAAACAACACTGATAGAACTTGAGAACGAATGCAAAAACAGTCCACTCTCAGAACAGGCCGCTTGGACACTTTCAGAACAGCTCTGTTAATGACTGAAAACAGCTCTCGAAGAGATTGTCAAAAGAGACTCTGAAAACGAAACGTTGATTACTTTTGAGCAAAAGGCTGCACACACGCAATTCAAGTTGCTCTGATTGTCATTTAGAGTAACATTATAGGATTATTCAACAACAAGTCAAAATGTGCTCGTGAAAGGCAGAAAACAACACTTTGATAGTTTGATATAACTTGAGAACGAATGCAAAAAACAGTCCACTCTAAGAACAGGCCGCTTGGACACTTTCAGAACAGCTCTGTTAATGACTGAAAACAGCTCTCGAAGAGATTGTCAAAAGAGACTCCGAAAACGAAACGTTGATCACTTTTGAGCAAAAGGCTGCACACACGCAATTCAAGTTGCTCTGATTGTCATTTAGAGTTACATTATAGGAGCATTCAGCAACAAGTCAAAATGTGCTCCAGAAAAGCAGAAAACAACACTGATAGAACTTGAGAACGAATGCAAAAACAGTCCACTCTCAGAACAGGCCGCTTGGACACTTTCAGAACAGCTCTGTTAATGACTGAAAACAGCTCTCGAAGAGATTGTCAAAAGAGACTCCGAAAACGAAACGTTGATCACTTTTGAGCAAAAGGCTGCACACACGCAATTCAAGTTGCTCTGATTGTCATTTAGAGTTACATTATAGGATTATTCAACAACAAGTCAAAATGTGCTCGTGAAAGGCAGAAAACAACACTTTGATAGTTTGATATAACTTGAGAACGAATGCAAAAAACAGTCCACTCTAAGAACAGGCCGCTTGGACACTTTCAGAACAGCTCTGTTAATGACTGAAAACAGCTCTCGAAGAGATTGTCAAAAGAGACTCCGAAAACGAAACGTTGATCACTTTTGAGCAAAAGGCTGCACACACGCAATTCAAGTTGCTCTGATTGTCATTTAGAGTTACATTATAGGAGCATTCAGCAACAAGTCAAAATGTGCTCCAGAAAAGCAGAAAACAACACTGATAGAACTTGAGAACGAATGCAAAAACAGTCCACTCTCAGAACAGGCCGCTTGGACACTTTCAGAACAGCTCTGTTAATGACTGAAAACAGCTCTCGAAGAGATTGTCAAAAGAGACTCTGAAAACGAAACGTTGATTACTTTTGAGCAAAAGGCTGCACACACGCAATTCAAGTTGCTCTGATTGTCATTTAGAGTAACATTATAGGATTATTCAACAACAAGTCAAAATGTGCTCGTGAAAGGCAGAAAACAACACTTTGATAGTTTGATATAACTTGAGAACGAATGCAAAAAACAGTCCACTCTAAGAACAGGCCGCTTGGACACTTTCGGAACAGCTCTGTTAATGACTGAAAACAGCTCTCGAAGAGATTGTCAAAAGAGACTCCGAAAACGAAACGTTGATCACTTTTGAGCAAAAGGCTGCACACACGCAATTCAAGTTGCTCTGATTGTCATTTAGAGTTACATTATAGGAGCATTCAGCAACAAGTCAAAATGTGCTCCAGAAAAGCAGAAAACAACACTGATAGAACTTGAGAACGAATGCAAAAACAGTCCACTCTCAGAACAGGCCGCTTGGACACTTTCAGAACAGCTCTGTTAATGACTGAAAACAGCTCTCGAAGAGATTGTCAAAAGAGACTCTGAAAACGAAACGTTGATTACTTTTGAGCAAAAGGCTGCACACACGCAATTCAAGTTGCTCTGATTGTCATTTAGAGTAACATTATAGGATTATTCAACAACAAGTCAAAATGTGCTCGTGAAAGGCAGAAAACAACACTTTGATAGTTTGATATAACTTGAGAACGAATGCAAAAAACAGTCCACTCTAAGAACAGGCCGCTTGGACACTTTCAGAACAGCTCTGTTAATGACTGAAAACAGCTCTCGAAGAGATTGTCAAAAGAGACTCTGAAAACGAAACGTTGATCACTTTTGAGCAAAAGGCTGCACACACGCAATTCAAGTTGCTCTGATTGTCATTTAGAGTTACATTATAGGATTATTCAACAACAAGTCAAAATGTGCTCGTGAAAGGCAGAAAACAACACTTTGATAGTTTGATATAACTTGAGAACGAATGCAAAAAACAGTCCACTCTAAGAACAGGCCGCTTGGACACTTTCAGAACAGCTCTGTTAATGACTGAAAACAGCTCTCGAAGAGATTGTCAAAAGAGACTCCGAAAACGAAACGTTGATCACTTTTGAGCAAAAGGCTGCACACACGCAATTCAAGTTGCTCTGATTGTCATTTAGAGTTACATTATAGGATTATTCAACAACAAGTCAAAATGTGCTCGTGAAAGGCAGAAAACAACACTTTGATAGTTTGATATAACTTGAGAACGAATGCAAAAAACAGTCCACTCTAAGAACAGGCCGCTTGGACACTTTCAGAACAGCTCTGTTAATGACTGAAAACAGCTCTCGAAGAGATTGTCAAAAGAGACTCTGAAAACGAAACGTTGATCACTTTTGAGCAAAAGGCTGCACACACGCAATTCAAGTTGCTCTGATTGTCATTTAGAGTTACATTATAGGATTATTCAACAACAAGTCAAAATGTGCTCGTGAAAGGCAGAAAACAACACTTTGATAGTTTGATATAACTTGAGAACGAATGCAAAAAACAGTCCACTCTAAGAACAGGCCGCTTGGACACTTTCAGAACAGCTCTGTTAATGACTGAAAACAGCTCTCGAAGAGATTGTCAAAAGAGACTCCGAAAACGAAACGTTGATCACTTTTGAGCAAAAGGCTGCACACACGCAATTCAAGTTGCTCTGATTGTCATTTAGAGTTACATTATAGGATTATTCAACAACAAGTCAAAATGTGCTCGTGAAAGGCAGAAAACAACACTTTGATAGTTTGATATAACTTGAGAACGAATGCAAAAAACAGTCCACTCTCAGAACAGGCCGCTTGGACACTTTCAGAACAGCTCTGTTAATGACTGAAAACAGCTCTCGAAGAGATTGTCAAAAGAGACTCCGAAAACGAAACGTTGATCACTTTTGAGCAAAAGGCTGCACACACGCAATTCAAGTTGCTCTGATTGTCATTTAGAGTTACATTATAGGATTATTCAACAACAAGTCAAAATGTGCTCGTGAAAGGCAGAAAACAACACTTTGATAGTTTGATATAACTTGAGAACGAATGCAAAAAACAGTCCACTCTAAGAACAGGCCGCTTGGACACTTTCAGAACAGCTCTGTTAATGACTGAAAACAGCTCTCGAAGAGATTGTCAAAAGAGACTCCGAAAACGAAACGTTGATCACTTTTGAGCAAAAGGCTGCACACACGCAATTCAAGTTGCTCTGATTGTCATTTAGAGTTACATTATAGGAGCATTCAGCAACAAGTCAAAATGTGCTCCAGAAAAGCAGAAAACAACACTGATAGAACTTGAGAACGAATGCAAAAACAGTCCACTCTCAGAACAGGCCGCTTGGACACTTTCAGAACAGCTCTGTTAATGACTGAAAACAGCTCTCGAAGAGATTGTCAAAAGAGACTCTGAAAACGAAACGTTGATTACTTTTGAGCAAAAGGCTGCACACACGCAATTCAAGTTGCTCTGATTGTCATTTAGAGTAACATTATAGGATTATTCAACAACAAGTCAAAATGTGCTCATGAAAGGCAGAAAACAACACTTTGATAGTTTGATATAACTTGAGAACGAATGCAAAAAACAGTCCACTCTCAGAACAGGCCGCTTGGACACTTTCAGAACAGCTCTGTTAATGACTGAAAACAGCTCTCGAAGAGATTGTCAAAAGAGACTCCGAAAACGAAACGTTGATCACTTTTGAGCAAAAGGCTGCACACACGCAATTCAAGTTGCTCTGATTGTCATTTAGAGTAACATTATAGGATTATTCAACAACAAGTCAAAATGTGCTCGTGAAAGGCAGAAAACAACACTTTGATAGTTTGATATAACTTGAGAACGAATGCAAAAAACAGTCCACTCTAAGAACAGGCCGCTTGGACACTTTCAGAACAGCTCTGTTAATGACTGAAAACAGCTCTCGAAGAGATTGTCAAAAGAGACTCCGAAAACGAAACGTTGATCACTTTTGAGCAAAAGGCTGCACACACGCAATTCAAGTTGCTCTGATTGTCATTTAGAGTTACATTATAGGAGCATTCAGCAACAAGTCAAAATGTGCTCCAGAAAAGCAGAAAACAACACTGATAGAACTTGAGAACGAATGCAAAAACAGTCCACTCTCAGAACAGGCCGCTTGGACACTTTCAGAACAGCTCTGTTAATGACTGAAAACAGCTCTCGAAGAGATTGTCAAAAGAGACTCTGAAAACGAAACGTTGATCACTTTTGAGCAAAAGGCTGCACACACGCAATTCAAGTTGCTCTGATTGTCATTTAGAGTTACATTATAGGATTATTCAACAACAAGTCAAAATGTGCTCGTGAAAGGCAGAAAACAACACTTTGATAGTTTGATATAACTTGAGAACGAATGCAAAAAACAGTCCACTCTAAGAACAGGCCGCTTGGACACTTTCAGAACAGCTCTGTTAATGACTGAAAACAGCTCTCGAAGAGATTGTCAAAAGAGACTCCGAAAACGAAACGTTGATCACTTTTGAGCAAAAGGCTGCACACACGCAATTCAAGTTGCTCTGATTGTCATTTAGAGTTACATTATAGGATTATTCAACAACAAGTCAAAATGTGCTCGTGAAAGGCAGAAAACAACACTTTGATAGTTTGATATAACTTGAGAACGAATGCAAAAAACAGTCCACTCTCAGAACAGGCCGCTTGGACACTTTCAGAACAGCTCTGTTAATGACTGAAAACAGCTCTCGAAGAGATTGTCAAAAGAGACTCCGAAAACGAAACGTTGATCACTTTTGAGCAAAAGGCTGCACACACGCAATTCAAGTTGCTCTGATTGTCATTTAGAGTTACATTATAGGATTATTCAACAACAAGTCAAAATGTGCTCGTGAAAGGCAGAAAACAACACTTTGATAGTTTGATATAACTTGAGAACGAATGCAAAAAACAGTCCACTCTAAGAACAGGCCGCTTGGACACTTTCAGAACAGCTCTGTTAATGACTGAAAACAGCTCTCGAAGAGATTGTCAAAAGAGACTCCGAAAACGAAACGTTGATCACTTTTGAGCAAAAGGCTGCACACACGCAATTCAAGTTGCTCTGATTGTCATTTAGAGTTACATTATAGGAGCATTCAGCAACAAGTCAAAATGTGCTCCAGAAAAGCAGAAAACAACACTGATAGAACTTGAGAACGAATGCAAAAACAGTCCACTCTCAGAACAGGCCGCTTGGACACTTTCAGAACAGCTCTGTTAATGACTGAAAACAGCTCTCGAAGAGATTGTCAAAAGAGACTCTGAAAACGAAACGTTGATTACTTTTGAGCAAAAGGCTGCACACACGCAATTCAAGTTGCTCTGATTGTCATTTAGAGTAACATTATAGGATTATTCAACAACAAGTCAAAATGTGCTCGTGAAAGGCAGAAAACAACACTTTGATAGTTTGATATAACTTGAGAACGAATGCAAAAAACAGTCCACTCTCAGAACAGGCCGCTTGGACACTTTCAGAACAGCTCTGTTAATGACTGAAAACAGCTCTCGAAGAGATTGTCAAAAGAGACTCCGAAAACGAAACGTTGATCACTTTTGAGCAAAAGGCTGCACACACGCAATTCAAGTTGCTCTGATTGTCATTTAGAGTAACATTATAGGATTATTCAACAACAAGTCAAAATGTGCTCGTGAAAGGCAGAAAACAACACTTTGATAGTTTGATATAACTTGAGAACGAATGCAAAAAACAGTCCACTCTCAGAACAGGCCGCTTGGACACTTTCAGAACAGCTCTGTTAATGACTGAAAACAGCTCTCGAAGAGATTGTCAAAAGAGACTCCGAAAACGAAACGTTGATCACTTTTGAGCAAAAGGCTGCACACACGCAATTCAAGTTGCTCTGATTGTCATTTAGAGTTACATTATAGGATTATTCAACAACAAGTCAAAATGTGCTCGTGAAAGGCAGAAAACAACACTTTGATAGTTTGATATAACTTGAGAACGAATGCAAAAAACAGTCCACTCTAAGAACAGGCCGCTTGGACACTTTCAGAACAGCTCTGTTAATGACTGAAAACAGCTCTCGAAGAGATTGTCAAAAGAGACTCCGAAAACGAAACGTTGATCACTTTTGAGCAAAAGGCTGCACACACGCAATTCAAGTTGCTCTGATTGTCATTTAGAGTTACATTATAGGAGCATTCAGCAACAAGTCAAAATGTGCTCCAGAAAAGCAGAAAACAACACTGATAGAACTTGAGAACGAATGCAAAAACAGTCCACTCTCAGAACAGGCCGCTTGGACACTTTCAGAACAGCTCTGTTAATGACTGAAAACAGCTCTCGAAGAGATTGTCAAAAGAGACTCTGAAAACGAAACGTTGATTACTTTTGAGCAAAAGGCTGCACACACGCAATTCAAGTTGCTCTGATTGTCATTTAGAGTAACATTATAGGATTATTCAACAACAAGTCAAAATGTGCTCGTGAAAGGCAGAAAACAACACTTTGATAGTTTGATATAACTTGAGAACGAATGCAAAAAACAGTCCACTCTCAGAACAGGCCGCTTGGACACTTTCAGAACAGCTCTGTTAATGACTGAAAACAGCTCTCGAAGAGATTGTCAAAAGAGACTCCGAAAACGAAACGTTGATCACTTTTGAGCAAAAGGCTGCACACACGCAATTCAAGTTGCTCTGATTGTCATTTAGAGTAACATTATAGGATTATTCAACAACAAGTCAAAATGTGCTCGTGAAAGGCAGAAAACAACACTTTGATAGTTTGATATAACTTGAGAACGAATGCAAAAAACAGTCCACTCTAAGAACAGGCCGCTTGGACACTTTCAGAACAGCTCTGTTAATGACTGAAAACAGCTCTCGAAGAGATTGTCAAAAGAGACTCTGAAAACGAAACGTTGATCACTTTTGAGCAAAAGGCTGCACACACGCAATTCAAGTTGCTCTGATTGTCATTTAGAGTTACATTATAGGATTATTCAACAACAAGTCAAAATGTGCTCGTGAAAGGCAGAAAACAACACTTTGATAGTTTGATATAACTTGAGAACGAATGCAAAAAACAGTCCACTCTAAGAACAGGCCGCTTGGACACTTTCAGAACAGCTCTGTTAATGACTGAAAACAGCTCTCGAAGAGATTGTCAAAAGAGACTCTGAAAACGAAACGTTGATCACTTTTGAGCAAAAGGCTGCACACACGCAATTCAAGTTGCTCTGATTGTCATTTAGAGTTACATTATAGGATTATTCAACAACAAGTCAAAATGTGCTCGTGAAAGGCAGAAAACAACACTTTGATAGTTTGATATAACTTGAGAACGAATGCAAAAAACAGTCCACTCTAAGAACAGGCCGCTTGGACACTTTCAGAACAGCTCTGTTAATGACTGAAAACAGCTCTCGAAGAGATTGTCAAAAGAGACTCCGAAAACGAAACGTTGATCACTTTTGAGCAAAAGGCTGCACACACGCAATTCAAGTTGCTCTGATTGTCATTTAGAGTTACATTATAGGATTATTCAACAACAAGTCAAAATGTGCTCGTGAAAGGCAGAAAACAACACTTTGATAGTTTGATATAACTTGAGAACGAATGCAAAAAACAGTCCACTCTCAGAACAGGCCGCTTGGACACTTTCAGAACAGCTCTGTTAATGACTGAAAACAGCTCTCGAAGAGATTGTCAAAAGAGACTCCGAAAACGAAACGTTGATCACTTTTGAGCAAAAGGCTGCACACACGCAATTCAAGTTGCTCTGATTGTCATTTAGAGTTACATTATAGGATTATTCAACAACAAGTCAAAATGTGCTCGTGAAAGGCAGAAAACAACACTTTGATAGTTTGATATAACTTGAGAACGAATGCAAAAAACAGTCCACTCTAAGAACAGGCCGCTTGGACACTTTCAGAACAGCTCTGTTAATGACTGAAAACAGCTCTCGAAGAGATTGTCAAAAGAGACTCTGAAAACGAAACGTTGATTACTTTTGAGCAAAAGGCTGCACACACGCAATTCAAGTTGCTCTGATTGTCATTTAGAGTAACATTATAGGATTATTCAACAACAAGTCAAAATGTGCTCGTGAAAGGCAGAAAACAACACTTTGATAGTTTGATATAACTTGAGAACGAATGCAAAAAACAGTCCACTCTAAGAACAGGCCGCTTGGACACTTTCAGAACAGCTCTGTTAATGACTGAAAACAGCTCTCGAAGAGATTGTCAAAAGAGACTCCGAAAACGAAACGTTGATCACTTTTGAGCAAAAGGCTGCACACACGCAATTCAAGTTGCTCTGATTGTCATTTAGAGTTACATTATAGGATTATTCAACAACAAGTCAAAATGTGCTCGTGAAAGGCAGAAAACAACACTTTGATAGTTTGATATAACTTGAGAACGAATGCAAAAAACAGTCCACTCTCAGAACAGGCCGCTTGGACACTTTCAGAACAGCTCTGTTAATGACTGAAAACAGCACTCGAAGAGATTGTCAAAAGAGACTCCGAAAACGAAACGTTGATCACTTTTGAGCAAAAGGCTGCACACACGCAATTCAAGTTGCTCTGATTGTCATTTAGAGTTACATTATAGGATTATTCAACAACAAGTCAAAATGTGCTCGTGAAAGGCAGAAAATAACACTTTGATAGTTTGATATAACTTGAGAACGAATGCAAAAAACAGTCCACTCTCAGAACAGGCCGCTTGGACACTTTCAGAACAGCTCTGTTAATGACTGAAAACAGCTCTCGAAGAGATTGTCAAAAGAGACTCCGAAAACGAAACGTTGATCACTTTTGAGCAAAAGGCTGCACACACGCAATTCAAGTTGCTCTGATTGTCATTTAGAGTTACATTATAGGATTATTCAACAACAAGTCAAAATGTGCTCGTGAAAGGCAGAAAACAACACTTTGATAGTTTGATATAACTTGAGAACGAATGCAAAAAACAGTCCACTCTAAGAACAGGCCGCTTGAACACTTTCAGAACAGCTCTGTTAATGACTGAAAACAGCTCTCGAAGAGATTGTCAAAAGAGACTCTGAAAACGAAACGTTGATCACTTTTGAGCAAAAGGCTGCACACACGCAATTCAAGTTGCTCTGATTGTCATTTAGAGTTACATTATAGGATTATTCAACAACAAGTCAAAATGTGCTCGTGAAAGGCAGAAAACAACACTTTGATAGTTTGATATAACTTGAGAACGAATGCAAAAAACAGTCCACTCTCAGAACAGGCCGCTTGGACACTTTCAGAACAGCTCTGTTAATGACTGAAAACAGCTCTCGAAGAGATTGTCAAAAGAGACTCCGAAAACGAAACGTTGATCACTTTTGAGCAAAAGGCTGCACACACGCAATTCAAGTTGCTCTGATTGTCATTTAGAGTTACATTATAGGATTATTCAACAACAAGTCAAAATGTGCTCGTGAAAGGCAGAAAACAACACTTTGATAGTTTGATATAACTTGAGAACGAATGCAAAAAACATTCCACTCTAAGAACAGGCCGCTTGGACACTTTCAGAACAGCTCTGTTAATGACTGAAAACAGCTCTCGAAGAGATTGTCAAAAGAGACTCTGAAAACGAAACGTTGATCACTTTTGAGCAAAAGGCTGCACACACGCAATTCAAGTTGCTCTGATTGTCATTTAGAGTTACATTATAGGATTATTCAACAACAAGTCAAAATGTGCTCGTGAAAGGCAGAAAACAACACTTTGATAGTTTGATATAACTTGAGAACGAATGCAAAAAACAGTCCACTCTAAGAACAGGCCGCTTGGACACTTTCAGAACAGCTCTGTTAATGACTGAAAACAGCTCTCGAAGAGATTGTCAAAAGAGACTCTGAAAACGAAACGTTGATTACTTTTGAGCAAAAGGCTGCACACACGCAATTCAAGTTGCTCTGATTGTCATTTAGAGTAACATTATAGGATTATTCAACAACAAGTCAAAATGTGCTCGTGAAAGGCAGAAAACAACACTTTGATAGTTTGATATAACTTGAGAACGAATGCAAAAAACAGTCCACTCTCAGAACAGGCCGCTTGGACACTTTCAGAACAGCTCTGTTAATGACTGAAAACAGCTCTCGAAGAGATTGTCAAAAGGGACTCCGAAAACGAAACGTTGATCACTTTTGAGCAAAAGGCTGCACACACGCAATTCAAGTTGCTCTGATTGTCATTTAGAGTTACATTATAGGATTATTCAACAACAAGTCAAAATGTGCTCGTGAAAGGCAGAAAACAACACTTTGATAGTTTGATATAACTTGAGAACGAATGCAAAAAACAGTCCACTCTCAGAACAGGCCGCTTGGACACTTTCAGAACAGCTCTGTTAATGACTGAAAACAGCTCTCGAAGAGATTGTCAAAAGAGACTCCGAAAACGAAACGTTGATCACTTTTGAGCAAAAGGCTGCACACACGCAATTCAAGTTGCTCTGATTGTCATTTAGAGTTACATTATAGGATTATTCAACAACAAGTCAAAATGTGCTCGTGAAAGGCAGAAAACAACACTTTGATAGTTTGATATAACTTGAGAACGAATGCAAAAAACAGTCCACTCTAAGAACAGGCCGCTTGGACACTTTCAGAACAGCTCTGTTAATGACTGAAAACAGCTCTCGAAGAGATTGTCAAAAGAGACTCTGAAAACGAAACGTTGATCACTTTTGAGCAAAAGGCTGCACACACGCAATTCAAGTTGCTCTGATTGTCATTTAGAGTTACATTATAGGATTATTCAACAACAAGTCAAAATGTGCTCGTGAAAGGCAGAAAACAACACTTTGATAGTTTGATATAACTTGAGAACGAATGCAAAAAACAGTCCACTCTCAGAACAGGCCGCTTGGACACTTTCAGAACAGCTCTGTTAATGACTGAAAACAGCTCTCGAAGAGATTGTCAAAAGAGACTCCGAAAACGAAACGTTGATCACTTTTGAGCAAAAGGCTGCACACACGCAATTCAAGTTGCTCTGATTGTCATTTAGAGTTACATTATAGGATTATTCAACAACAAGTCAAAATGTGCTCGTGAAAGGCAGAAAACAACACTTTGATAGTTTGATATAACTTGAGAACGAATGCAAAAAACAGTCCACTCTCAGAACAGGCCGCTTGGACACTTTCAGAACAGCTCTGTTAATGACTGAAAACAGCTCTCGAAGAGATTGTCAAAAGAGACTCCGAAAACGAAACGTTGATCACTTTTGAGCAAAAGGCTGCACACACGCAATTCAAGTTGCTCTGATTGTCATTTAGAGTTACATTATAGGATTATTCAACAACAAGTCAAAATGTGCTCGTGAAAGGCAGAAAACAACACTTTGATAGTTTGATATAACTTGAGAACGAATGCAAAAAACAGTCCACTCTAAGAACAGGCCGCTTGGACACTTTCAGAACAGCTCTGTTAATGACTGAAAACAGCTCTCGAAGAGATTGTCAAAAGAGACTCTGAAAACGAAACGTTGATCACTTTTGAGCAAAAGGCTGCACACACGCAATTCAAGTTGCTCTGATTGTCATTTAGAGTTACATTATAGGATTATTCAACAACAAGTCAAAATGTGCTCGTGAAAGGCAGAAAACAACACTTTGATAGTTTGATATAACTTGAGAACGAATGCAAAAAACAGTCCACTCTAAGAACAGGCCGCTTGGACACTTTCAGAACAGCTCTGTTAATGACTGAAAACAGCTCTCGAAGAGATTGTCAAAAGATACTCTGAAAACGAAACGTTGATTACTTTTGAGCAAAAGGCTGCACACACGCAATTCAAGTTGCTCTGATTGTCATTTAGAGTAACATTATAGGATTATTCAACAACAAGTCAAAATGTGCTCGTGAAAGGCAGAAAACAACACTTTGATAGTTTGATATAACTTGAGAACGAATGCAAAAAACAGTCCACTCTCAGAACAGGCCGCTTGGACACTTTCAGAACAGCTCTGTTAATGACTGAAAACAGCTCTCGAAGAGATTGTCAAAAGAGACTCCGAAAACGAAACGTTGATCACTTTTGAGCAAAAGGCTGCACACACGCAATTCAAGTTGCTCTGATTGTCATTTAGAGTTACATTATAGGATTATTCAACAACAAGTCAAAATGTGCTCGTGAAAGGCAGAAAACAACACTTTGATAGTTTGATATAACTTGAGAACGAATGCAAAAAACAGTCCACTCTCAGAACAGGCCGCTTGGACACTTTCAGAACAGCTCTGTTAATGACTGAAAACAGCTCTCGAAGAGATTGTCAAAAGAGACTCCGAAAACGAAACGTTGATCACTTTTGAGCAAAAGGCTGCACACACGCAATTCAAGTTGCTCTGATTGTCATTTAGAGTTACATTATAGGATTATTCAACAACAAGTCAAAATGTGCTCGTGAAAGGCAGAAAACAACACTTTGATAGTTTGATATAACTTGAGAACGAATGCAAAAAACAGTCCACTCTAAGAACAGGCCGCTTGGACACTTTCAGAACAGCTCTGTTAATGACTGAAAACAGCTCTCGAAGAGATTGTCAAAAGAGACTCTGAAAACGAAACGTTGATCACTTTTGAGCAAAAGGCTGCACACACGCAATTCAAGTTGCTCTGATTGTCATTTAGAGTTACATTATAGGATTATTCAACAACAAGTCAAAATGTGCTCGTGAAAGGCAGAAAACAACACTTTGATAGTTTGATATAACTTGAGAACGAATGCAAAAAACAGTCCACTCTAAGAACAGGCCGCTTGGACACTTTCAGAACAGCTCTGTTAATGACTGAAAACAGCTCTCGAAGAGATTGTCAAAAGATACTCTGAAAACGAAACGTTGATTACTTTTGAGCAAAAGGCTGCACACACGCAATTCAAGTTGCTCTGATTGTCATTTAGAGTAACATTATAGGATTATTCAACAACAAGTCAAAATGTGCTCGTGAAAGGCAGAAAACAACACTTTGATAGTTTGATATAACTTGAGAACGAATGCAAAAAACAGTCCACTCTCAGAACAGGCCGCTTGGACACTTTCAGAACAGCTCTGTTAATGACTGAAAACAGCTCTCGAAGAGATTGTCAAAAGAGACTCCGAAAACGAAACGTTGATCACTTTTGAGCAAAAGGCTGCACACACGCAATTCAAGTTGCTCTGATTGTCATTTAGAGTTACATTATAGGATTATTCAACAACAAGTCAAAATGTGCTTGTGAAAGGCAGAAAACAACACTTTGATAGTTTGATATAATTTGAGAACGAATGCAAAAAACAGTCCACTCTCAGAACAGGCCGCTTGGACACTTTCAGAACAGCTCTGTTAATGACTGAAAACAGCTCTCGAAGAGATTGTCAAAAGAGACTCCGAAAACGAAACGTTGATCACTTTTGAGCAAAAGGCTGCACACACGCAATTCAAGTTGCTCTGATTGTCATTTAGAGTTACATTATAGGATTATTCAACAACAAGTCAAAATGTGCTCGTGAAAGGCAGAAAACAACACTTTGATAGTTTGATATAACTTGAGAACGAATGCAAAAAACAGTCCACTCTAAGAACAGGCCGCTTGGACACTTTCAGAACAGCTCTGTTAATGACTGAAAACAGCTCTCGAAGAGATTGTCAAAAGAGACTCTGAAAACGAAACGTTGATCACTTTTGAGCAAAAGGCTGCACACACGCAATTCAAGTTGCTCTGATTGTCATTTAGAGTTACATTATAGGATTATTCAACAACAAGTCAAAATGTGCTCGTGAAAGGCAGAAAACAACACTTTGATAGTTTGATATAACTTGAGAACGAATGCAAAAAACAGTCCACTCTCAGAACAGGCCGCTTGGACACTTTCAGAACAGCTCTGTTAATGACTGAAAACAGCTCTCGAAGAGATTGTCAAAAGAGACTCCGAAAACGAAACGTTGATCACTTTTGAGCAAAAGGCTGCACACACGCAATTCAAGTTGCTCTGATTGTCATTTAGAGTTACATTATAGGATTATTCAACAACAAGTCAAAATGTGCTCGTGAAAGGCAGAAAACAACACTTTGATAGTTTGATATAACTTGAGAACGAAGGCAAAAAACAGTCCACTCTAAGAACAAGCCGCTTGGACACTTTCAGAACAGCTCTGTTAATGACTGAAAACAGCTCTCGAAGAGATTGTCAAAAGAGACTCTGAAAACGAAACGTTGATCACTTTTGAGCAAAAGGCTGCACACACGCAATTCAAGTTGCTCTGATTGTCATTTAGAGTTACATTATAGGATTATTCAACAACAAGTCAAAATGTGCTCGTGAAAGGCAGAAAACAACACTTTGATAGTTTGATATAACTTGAGAACGAATGCAAAAAACAGTCCACTCTAAGAACAGGCCGCTTGGACACTTTCAGAACAGCTCTGTTAATGACTGAAAACAGCTCTCGAAGAGATTGTCAAAAGAGACTCTGAAAACGAAACGTTGATCACTTTTGAGCAAAAGGCTGCACACACGCAATTCAAGTTGCTCTGATTGTCATTTAGAGTTACATTATAGGATTATTCAACAACAAGTCAAAATGTGCTCGTGAAAGGCAGAAAACAACACTTTGATAGTTTGATATAACTTGAGAACGAATGCAAAAAACAGTCCACTCTAAGAACAGGCCGCTTGGACACTTTCAGAACAGCTCTGTTAATGACTGAAAACAGCTCTCGAAGAGATTGTCAAAAGAGACTCTGAAAACGAAACGTTGATTACTTTTGAGCAAAAGGCTGCACACACGCAATTCAAGTTGCTCTGATTGTCATTTAGAGTAACATTATAGGATTATTCAACAACAAGTCAAAATGTGCTCGTGAAAGGCAGAAAACAACACTTTGATAGTTTGATATAACTTGAGAACGAATGCAAAAAACAGTCCACTCTCAGAACAGGCCGCTTGGACACTTTCAGAACAGCTCTGTTAATGACTGAAAACAGCTCTCGAAGAGATTGTCAAAAGAGACTCCGAAAACGAAACGTTGATCACTTTTGAGCAAAAGGCTGCACACACGCAATTCAAGTTGCTCTGATTGTCATTTAGAGTTACATTATAGGATTATTCAACAACAAGTCAAAATGTGCTCGTGAAAGGCAGAAAACAACACTTTGATAGTTTGATATAACTTGAGAACGAATGCAAAAAACAGTCCACTCTCAGAACAGGCCGCTTGGACACTTTCAGAACAGCTCTGTTAATGACTGAAAACAGCTCTCGAAGAGATTGTCAAAAGAGACTCCGAAAACGAAACGTTGATCACTTTTGAGCAAAAGGCTGCACACACGCAATTCAAGTTGCTCTGATTGTCATTTAGAGTTACATTATAGGATTATTCAACAACAAGTCAAAATGTGCTCGTGAAAGGCAGAAAACAACACTTTGATAGTTTGATATAACTTGAGAACGAATGCAAAAAACAGTCCACTCTCAGAACAGGCCGCTTGGACACTTTCAGAACAGCTCTGTTAATGACTGAAAACAGCTCTCGAAGAGATTGTCAAAAGAGACTCCGAAAACGAAACGTTGATCACTTTTGAGCAAAAGGCTGCACACACGCAATTCAAGTTGCTCTGATTGTCATTTAGAGTTACATTATAGGATTATTCAACAACAAGTCAAAATGTGCTCGTGAAAGGCAGAAAACAACACTTTGATAGTTTGATATAACTTGAGAACGAAGGCAAAAAACAGTCCACTCTAAGAACAAGCCGCTTGGACACTTTCAGAACAGCTCTGTTAATGACTGAAAACAGCTCTCGAAGAGATTGTCAAAAGAGACTCTGAAAACGAAACGTTGATCACTTTTGAGCAAAAGGCTGCACACACGCAATTCAAGTTGCTCTGATTGTCATTTAGAGTTACATTATAGGATTATTCAACAACAAGTCAAAATGTGCTCGTGAAAGGCAGAAAACAACACTTTGATAGTTTGATATAACTTGAGAACGAATGCAAAAAACAGTCCACTCTCAGAACAGGCCGCTTGGACACTTTCAGAACAGCTCTGTTAATGACTGAAAACAGCTCTCGAAGAGATTGTCAAAAGAGACTCCGAAAACGAAACGTTGATCACTTTTGAGCAAAAGGCTGCACACACGCAATTCAAGTTGCTCTGATTGTCATTTAGAGTTACATTATAGGATTATTCAACAACAAGTCAAAATGTGCTCGTGAAAGGCAGAAAACAACACTTTGATAGTTTGATATAACTTGAGAACGAATGCAAAAAACAGTCCACTCTAAGAACAGGCCGCTTGGACACTTTCAGAACAGCTCTGTTAATGACTGAAAACAGCTCTCGAAGAGATTGTCAAAAGAGACTCTGAAAACGAAACGTTGATCACTTTTGAGCAAAAGGCTGCACACACGCAATTCAAGTTGCTCTGATTGTCATTTAGAGTTACATTATAGGATTATTCAACAACAAGTCAAAATGTGCTCGTGAAAGGCAGAAAACAACACTTTGATAGTTTGATATAACTTGAGAACGAATGCAAAAAACAGTCCACTCTAAGAACAGGCCGCTTGGACACTTTCAGAACAGCTCTGTTAATGACTGAAAACAGCTCTCGAAGAGATTGTCAAAAGATACTCTGAAAACGAAACGTTGATTACTTTTGAGCAAAAGGCTGCACACACGCAATTCAAGTTCCTCTGATTGTCATTTAGAGTAACATTATAGGATTATTCAACAACAAGTCAAAATGTGCTCGTGAAAGGCAGAAAACAACACTTTGATAGTTTGATATAACTTGAGAACGAATGCAAAAAACAGTCCACTCTCAGAACAGGCCGCTTGGACACTTTCAGAACAGCTCTGTTAATGACTGAAAACAGCTCTCGAAGAGATTGTCAAAAGAGACTCCGAAAACGAAACGTTGATCACTTTTGAGCAAAAGGCTGCACACACGCAATTCAAGTTGCTCTGATTGTCATTTAGAGTTACATTATAGGATTATTCAACAACAAGTCAAAATGTGCTCGTGAAAGGCAGAAAACAACACTTTGATA
The DNA here is from genome assembly GCF_963989245.1 of Nansenia antarctica. NCBI lineage: Eukaryota > Metazoa > Chordata > Actinopteri > Argentiniformes > Microstomatidae > Nansenia > Nansenia antarctica. The sequence continues at coordinate 35,741,873 of NC_137680.1, forward strand.
GTTTGATATAACTTGAGAACGAATGCAAAAAACAGTCCACTCTCAGAACAGGCCGCTTGGACACTTTCAGAACAGCTCTGTTAATGACTGAAAACAGCTCTCGAAGAGATTGTCAAAAGAGACTCCGAAAACGAAACGTTGATCACTTTTGAGCAAAAGGCTGCACACACGCAATTCAAGTTGCTCTGATTGTCATTTAGAGTTACATTATAGGATTATTCAACAACAAGTCAAAATGTGCTCGTGAAAGGCAGAAAACAACACTTTGATAGTTTGATATAACTTGAGAACGAATGCAAAAAACAGTCCACTCTAAGAACAGGCCGCTTGGACACTTTCAGAACAGCTCTGTTAATGACTGAAAACAGCTCTCGAAGAGATTGTCAAAAGAGACTCTGAAAACGAAACGTTGATCACTTTTGAGCAAAAGGCTGCACACACGCAATTCAAGTTGCTCTGATTGTCATTTAGAGTTACATTATAGGATTATTCAACAACAAGTCAAAATGTGCTCGTGAAAGGCAGAAAACAACACTTTGATAGTTTGATATAACTTGAGAACGAATGCAAAAAACAGTCCACTCTCAGAACAGGCCGCTTGGACACTTTCAGAACAGCTCTGTTAATGACTGAAAACAGCTCTCGAAGAGATTGTCAAAAGAGACTCCGAAAACGAAACGTTGATCACTTTTGAGCAAAAGGCTGCACACACGCAATTCAAGTTGCTCTGATTGTCATTTAGAGTTACATTATAGGATTATTCAACAACAAGTCAAAATGTGCTCGTGAAAGGCAGAAAACAACACTTTGATAGTTTGATATAACTTGAGAACGAAGGCAAAAAACAGTCCACTCTAAGAACAAGCCGCTTGGACACTTTCAGAACAGCTCTGTTAATGACTGAAAACAGCTCTCGAAGAGATTGTCAAAAGAGACTCTGAAAACGAAACGTTGATCACTTTTGAGCAAAAGGCTGCACACACGCAATTCAAGTTGCTCTGATTGTCATTTAGAGTTACATTATAGGATTATTCAACAACAAGTCAAAATGTGCTCGTGAAAGGCAGAAAACAACACTTTGATAGTTTGATATAACTTGAGAACGAATGCAAAAAACAGTCCACTCTCAGAACAGGCCGCTTGGACACTTTCAGAACAGCTCTGTTAATGACTGAAAACAGCTCTCGAAGAGATTGTCAAAAGAGACTCCGAAAACGAAACGTTGATCACTTTTGAGCAAAAGGCTGCACACACGCAATTCAAGTTGCTCTGATTGTCATTTAGAGTTACATTATAGGATTATTCAACAACAAGTCAAAATGTGCTCGTGAAAGGCAGAAAACAACACTTTGATAGTTTGATATAACTTGAGAACGAAGGCAAAAAACAGTCCACTCTAAGAACAAGCCGCTTGGACACTTTCAGAACAGCTCTGTTAATGACTGAAAACAGCTCTCGAAGAGATTGTCAAAAGAGACTCTGAAAACGAAACGTTGATCACTTTTGAGCAAAAGGCTGCACACACGCAATTCAAGTTGCTCTGATTGTCATTTAGAGTTACATTATAGGATTATTCAACAACAAGTCAAAATGTGCTCGTGAAAGGCAGAAAACAACACTTTGATAGTTTGATATAACTTGAGAACGAATGCAAAAAACAGTCCACTCTCAGAACAGGCCGCTTGGACACTTTCAGAACAGCTCTGTTAATGACTGAAAACAGCTCTCGAAGAGATTGTCAAAAGAGACTCCGAAAACGAAAAGTTGATCACTTTTGAGCAAAAGGCTGCACACACGCAATTCAAGTTGCTCTGATTGTCATTTAGAGTTACATTATAGGATTATTCAACAACAAGTCAAAATGTGCTCGTGAAAGGCAGAAAACAACACTTTGATAGTTTGATATAACTTGAGAACGAATGCAAAAAACAGTCCACTCTCAGAACAGGCCGCTTGGACACTTTCAGAACAGCTCTGTTAATGACTGAAAACAGCTCTCGAAGAGATTGTCAAAAGAGACTCCGAAAACGAAACGTTGATCACTTTTGAGCAAAAGGCTGCACACACGCAATTCAAGTTGCTCTGATTGTCATTTAGAGTTACATTATAGGATTATTCAACAACAAGTCAAAATGTGCTCGTGAAAGGCAGAAAACAACACTTTGATAGTTTGATATAACTTGAGAACGAATGCAAAAAACAGTCCACTCTAAGAACAGGCCGCTTGGACACTTTCAGAACAGCTCTGTTAATGACTGAAAACAGCTCTCGAAGAGATTGTCAAAAGAGACTCCGAAAACGAAACGTTGATCACTTTTGAGCAAAAGGCTGCACACACGCAATTCAAGTTGCTCTCTCTGATTGTCATTTAGAGTTACATTATAGGATTATTCAACAAGTCAAAATATGCTCGTGAAAGGCAGAAAACAACACTTTGATAGTTTGATATAACTTGAGAACGAATGCAAAAAACAGTCCACTCTAAGAACAGGCCGCTTGGACACTTTCAGAACAGCTCTGTTAATGACTGAAAACAGCTCTCGAAGAGATTGTCAAAAGAGACTCGAACGAAACGTTGATCACTTTTGAGCAAAAGGCTGCACACACGCAATTCAAGTTGCTCTGATTGTCATTTAGAGTTACATTATAGGAGCATTCAGCAACAAGTCAAAATGTGCTCCAGAAAAGCAGAAAACAACACTGATAGAACTTGAGAACGAATGCAAAAACAGTCCACTCTCAGAACAGGCCGCTTGGACACTTTCAGAACAGCTCTGTTAATGACTGAAAACAGCTCTCGAAGAGATTGTCAAAAGAGACTCTGAAAACGAAACGTTGATTACTTTTGAGCAAAAGGCTGCACACACGCAATTTAAGTTGCTCTGATTGTCATTTAGAGTAACATTATAGGATTATTCAACAACAAGTCAAAATGTGCTCGTGAAAGGCAGAAAACAACACTTTGATAGTTTGATATAACTTGAGAACGAATGCAAAAAACAGTCCACTCTAAGAACAGGCCGCTTGGACACTTTCAGAACAGCTCTGTTAATGACTGAAAACAGCTCTCGAAGAGATTGTCAAAAGAGACTCCGAAAACGAAACGTTGATCACTTTTGAGCAAAAGGCTGCACACACGCAATTCAAGTTGCTCTGATTGTCATTTAGAGTAACATTATAGGATTATTCAACAACAAGTCAAAATGTGCTCGTGAAAGGCAGAAAACAACACTTTGATAGTTTGATATAACTTGAGAACGAATGCAAAAAACAGTCCACTCTAAGAACAGGCCGCTTGGACACTTTCAGAACAGCTCTGTTAATGACTGAAAACAGCTCTCGAAGAGATTGTCAAAAGAGACTCCGAAAACGAAACGTTGATCACTTTTGAGCAAAAGGCTGCACACACGCAATTCAAGTTGCTCTGATTGTCATTTAGAGTTACATTATAGGATTATTCAACAACAAGTCAAAATGTGCTCGTGAAAGGCAGAAAACAACACTTTGATAGTTTGATATAACTTGAGAACGAATGCAAAAAACAGTCCACTCTAAGAACAGGCCGCTTGGACACTTTCAGAACAGCTCTGTTAATGACTGAAAACAGCTCTCGAAGAGATTGTCAAAAGAGACTCTGAAAACGAAACGTTGATCACTTTTGAGCAAAAGGCTGCACACACGCAATTCAAGTTGCTCTGATTGTCATTTAGAGTTACATTATAGGATTATTCAACAACAAGTCAAAATGTGCTCGTGAAAGGCAGAAAACAACACTTTGATAGTTTGATATAACTTGAGAACGAATGCAAAAAACAGTCCACTCTAAGAACAGGTCGCTTGGACACTTTCAGAACAGCTCTGTTAATGACTGAAAACAGCTCTCGAAGAGATTGTCAAAAGAGACTCCGAAAACGAAACGTTGATCACTTTTGAGCAAAAGGCTGCACACACGCAATTCAAGTTGCTCTGATTGTCATTTAGAGTTACATTATAGGATTATTCAACAACAAGTCAAAATGTGCTCGTGAAAGGCAGAAAACAACACTTTGATAGTTTGATATAACTTGAGAACGAATGCAAAAAACAGTCCACTCTAAGAACAGGCCGCTTGGACACTTTCAGAACAGCTCTGTTAATGACTGAAAACAGCTCTCGAAGAGATTGTCAAAAGAGACTCCGAAAACGAAACGTTGATCACTTTTGTGCAAAAGGCTGCACACACGCAATTCAAGTTGCTCTGATTGTCATTTAGAGTTACATTATAGGAGCATTCAGCAACAAGTCAAAATGTGCTCCAGAAAAGCAGAAAACAACACTGATAGAACTTGAGAACGAATGCAAAAACAGTCCACTCTCAGAACAGGCCGCTTGGACACTTTCAGAACAGCTCTGTTAATGACTGAAAACAGCTCTCGAAGAGATTGTCAAAAGAGACTCTGAAAACGAAACGTTGATTACTTTTGAGCAAAAGGCTGCACACACGCAATTCAAGTTGCTCTGATTGTCATTTAGAGTAACATTATAGGATTATTCAACAACAAGTCAAAATGTGCTCATGAAAGGCAGAAAACAACACTTTGATAGTTTGATATAACTTGAGAACGAATGCAAAAAACAGTCCACTCTAAGAACAGGCCGCTTGGACACTTTCAGAACAGCTCTGTTAATGACTGAAAACAGCTCTCGAAGAGATTGTCAAAAGAGACTCGAACGAAACGTTGATCACTTTTGAGCAAAAGGCTGCACACACGCAATTCAAGTTGCTCTGATTGTCATTTAGAGTTACATTATAGGAGCATTCAGCAACAAGTCAAAATGTGCTCCAGAAAAGCAGAAAACAACACTGATAGAACTTGAGAACGAATGCAAAAACAGTCCACTCTCAGAACAGGCCGCTTGGACACTTTCAGAACAGCTCTGTTAATGACTGAAAACAGCTCTCGAAGAGATTGTCAAAAGAGACTCTGAAAACGAAACGTTGATTACTTTTGAGCAAAAGGCTGCACACACGCAATTCAAGTTGCTCTGATTGTCATTTAGAGTTACATTATAGGATTATTCAACAACAAGTCAAAATGTGCTCGTGAAAGGCAGAAAACAACACTTTGATAGTTTGATATAACTTGAGAACGAATGCAAAAAACAGTCCACTCTAAGAACAGGCCGCTTGGACACTTTCAGAACAGCTCTGTTAATGACTGAAAACAGCTCTCGAAGAGATTGTCAAAAGAGACTCCGAAAACGAAACGTTGATCACTTTTGAGCAAAAGGCTGCACACACGCAATTCAAGTTGCTCTCTCTGATTGTCATTTAGAGTTACATTATAGGATTATTCAACAAGTCAAAATATGCTCGTGAAAGGCAGAAAACAACACTTTGATAGTTTGATATAACTTGAGAACGAATGCAAAAAACAGTCCACTCTAAGAACAGGCCGCTTGGACACTTTCAGAACAGCTCTGTTAATGACTGAAAACAGCTCTCGAAGAGATTGTCAAAAGAGACTCGAACGAAACGTTGATCACTTTTGAGCAAAAGGCTGCACACACGCAATTCAAGTTGCTCTGATTGTCATTTAGAGTTACATTATAGGAGCATTCAGCAACAAGTCAAAATGTGCTCCAGAAAAGCAGAAAACAACACTGATAGAACTTGAGAACGAATGCAAAAACAGTCCACTCTCAGAACAGGCCGCTTGGACACTTTCAGAACAGCTCTGTTAATGACTGAAAACAGCTCTCGAAGAGATTGTCAAAAGAGACTCTGAAAACGAAACGTTGATTACTTTTGAGCAAAAGGCTGCACACACGCAATTTAAGTTGCTCTGATTGTCATTTAGAGTAACATTATAGGATTATTCAACAACAAGTCAAAATGTGCTCGTGAAAGGCAGAAAACAACACTTTGATAGTTTGATATAACTTGAGAACGAATGCAAAAAACAGTCCACTCTAAGAACAGGCCGCTTGGACACTTTCAGAACAGCTCTGTTAATGACTGAAAACAGCTCTCGAAGAGATTGTCAAAAGAGACTCCGAAAACGAAACGTTGATCACTTTTGAGCAAAAGGCTGCACACACGCAATTCAAGTTGCTCTGATTGTCATTTAGAGTAACATTATAGGATTATTCAACAACAAGTCAAAATGTGCTCGTGAAAGGCAGAAAACAACACTTTGATAGTTTGATATAACTTGAGAACGAATGCAAAAAACAGTCCACTCTAAGAACAGGCCGCTTGGACACTTTCAGAACAGCTCTGTTAATGACTGAAAACAGCTCTCGAAGAGATTGTCAAAAGAGACTCCGAAAACGAAACGTTGATCACTTTTGAGCAAAAGGCTGCACACACGCAATTCAAGTTGCTCTGATTGTCATTTAGAGTTACATTATAGGATTATTCAACAACAAGTCAAAATGTGCTCGTGAAAGGCAGAAAACAACACTTTGATAGTTTGATATAACTTGAGAACGAATGCAAAAAACAGTCCACTCTAAGAACAGGCCGCTTGGACACTTTCAGAACAGCTCTGTTAATGACTGAAAACAGCTCTCGAAGAGATTGTCAAAAGAGACTCTGAAAACGAAACGTTGATCACTTTTGAGCAAAAGGCTGCACACACGCAATTCAAGTTGCTCTGATTGTCATTTAGAGTTACATTATAGGATTATTCAACAACAAGTCAAAATGTGCTCGTGAAAGGCAGAAAACAACACTTTGATAGTTTGATATAACTTGAGAACGAATGCAAAAAACAGTCCACTCTAAGAACAGGTCGCTTGGACACTTTCAGAACAGCTCTGTTAATGACTGAAAACAGCTCTCGAAGAGATTGTCAAAAGAGACTCCGAAAACGAAACGTTGATCACTTTTGAGCAAAAGGCTGCACACACGCAATTCAAGTTGCTCTGATTGTCATTTAGAGTTACATTATAGGATTATTCAACAACAAGTCAAAATGTGCTCGTGAAAGGCAGAAAACAACACTTTGATAGTTTGATATAACTTGAGAACGAATGCAAAAAACAGTCCACTCTAAGAACAGGCCGCTTGGACACTTTCAGAACAGCTCTGTTAATGACTGAAAACAGCTCTCGAAGAGATTGTCAAAAGAGACTCCGAAAACGAAACGTTGATCACTTTTGTGCAAAAGGCTGCACACACGCAATTCAAGTTGCTCTGATTGTCATTTAGAGTTACATTATAGGAGCATTCAGCAACAAGTCAAAATGTGCTCCAGAAAAGCAGAAAACAACACTGATAGAACTTGAGAACGAATGCAAAAACAGTCCACTCTCAGAACAGGCCGCTTGGACACTTTCAGAACAGCTCTGTTAATGACTGAAAACAGCTCTCGAAGAGATTGTCAAAAGAGACTCTGAAAACGAAACGTTGATTACTTTTGAGCAAAAGGCTGCACACACGCAATTCAAGTTGCTCTGATTGTCATTTAGAGTAACATTATAGGATTATTCAACAACAAGTCAAAATGTGCTCATGAAAGGCAGAAAACAACACTTTGATAGTTTGATATAACTTGAGAACGAATGCAAAAAACAGTCCACTCTAAGAACAGGCCGCTTGGACACTTTCAGAACAGCTCTGTTAATGACTGAAAACAGCTCTCGAAGAGATTGTCAAAAGAGACTCTGAAAACGAAACGTTGATTACTTTTGAGCAAAAGGCTGCACACACGCAATTCAAGTTGCTCTGATTGTCATTTAGAGTAACATTATAGGATTATTCAACAACAAGTCAAAATGTGCTCGTGAAAGGCAGAAAACAACACTTTGATAGTTTGATATAACTTGAGAACGAATGCAAAAAACAGTCCACTCTAAGAACAGGCCGCTTGGACACTTTCAGAACAGCTCTGTTAATGACTGAAAACAGCTCTCGAAGAGATTGTCAAAAGAGACTCCGAAAACGAAACGTTGATCACTTTTGAGCAAAAGGCTGCACACACGCAATTCAAGTTGCTCTGATTGTCATTTAGAGTTACATTATAGGATTATTCAACAACAAGTCAAAATGTGCTCGTGAAAGGCAGAAAACAACACTTTGATAGTTTGATATAACTTGAGAACGAATGCAAAAAACAGTCCACTCTCAGAACAGGCCGCTTGGACACTTTCAGAACAGCTCTGTTAATGACTGAAAACAGCTCTCGAAGAGATTGTCAAAAGAGACTCCGAAAACGAAACGTTGATCACTTTTGAGCAAAAGGCTGCACACACGCAATTCAAGTTGCTCTGATTGTCATTTAGAGTTACATTATAGGATTATTCAACAACAAGTCAAAATGTGCTCGTGAAAGGCAGAAAACAACACTTTGATAGTTTGATATAACTTGAGAACGAATGCAAAAAACAGTCCACTCTAAGAACAGGCCGCTTGGACACTTTCAGAACAGCTCTGTTAATGACTGAAAACAGCTCTCGAAGAGATTGTCAAAAGAGACTCCGAAAACGAAACGTTGATCACTTTTGAGCAAAAGGCTGCACACACGCAATTCAAGTTGCTCTGATTGTCATTTAGAGTTACATTATAGGATTATTCAACAACAAGTCAAAATGTGCTCGTGAAAGGCAGAAAACAACACTTTGATAGTTTGATATAACTTGAGAACGAATGCAAAAAACAGTCCACTCTAAGAACAGGCCGCTTGGACACTTTCAGAACAGCTCTGTTAATGACTGAAAACAGCTCTCGAAGAGATTGTCAAAAGAGACTCCGAAAACGAAACGTTGATCACTTTTGAGCAAAAGGCTGCACACACGCAATTCAAGTTGCTCTGATTGTCATTTAGAGTTACATTATAGGATTATTCAACAACAAGTCAAAATGTGCTCGTGAAAGGCAGAAAACAACACTTTGATAGTTTGATATAACTTGAGAACGAATGCAAAAAACAGTCCACTCTAAGAACAGGCCGCTTGGACACTTTCAGAACAGCTCTGTTAATGACTGAAAACAGCTCTCGAAGAGATTGTCAAAAGAGACTCCGAAAACGAAACGTTGATCACTTTTGAGCAAAAGGCTGCACACACGCAATTCAAGTTGCTCTGATTGTCATTTAGAGTTACATTATAGGAGCATTCAGCAACAAGTCAAAATGTGCTCCAGAAAAGCAGAAAACAACACTGATAGAACTTGAGAACGAATGCAAAAACAGTCCACTCTCAGAACAGGCCGCTTGGACACTTTCAGAACAGCTCTGTTAATGACTGAAAACAGCTCTCGAAGAGATTGTCAAAAGAGACTCTGAAAACGAAACGTTGATCACTTTTGAGCAAAAGGCTGCACACACGCAATTCAAGTTGCTCTGATTGTCATTTAGAGTTACATTATAGGATTATTCAACAACAAGTCAAAATGTGCTCGTGAAAGGCAGAAAACAACACTTTGATAGTTTGATATAACTTGAGAACGAATGCAAAAAACAGTCCACTCTAAGAACAGGCCGCTTGGACACTTTCAGAACAGCTCTGTTAATGACTGAAAACAGCTCTCGAAGAGATTGTCAAAAGAGACTCCGAAAACGAAACGTTGATCACTTTTGAGCAAAAGGCTGCACACACGCAATTCAAGTTGCTCTGATTGTCATTTAGAGTTACATTATAGGATTATTCAACAACAAGTCAAAATGTGCTCGTGAAAGGCAGAAAACAACACTTTGATAGTTTGATATAACTTGAGAACGAATGCAAAAAACAGTCCACTCTCAGAACAGGCCGCTTGGACGCTTTCAGAACAGCTCTGTTAATGACTGAAAACAGCTCTCGAAGAGATTGTCAAAAGAGACTCCGAAAACGAAACGTTGATCACTTTTGAGCAAAAGGCTGCACACACGCAATTCAAGTTGCTCTGATTGTCATTTAGAGTTACATTATAGGATTATTCAACAACAAGTCAAAATGTGCTCGTGAAAGGCAGAAAATAACACTTTGATAGTTTGATATAACTTGAGAACGAATGCAAAAAACAGTCCACTCTCAGAACAGGCCGCTTGGACACTTTCAGAACAGCTCTGTTAATGACTGAAAACAGCTCTCGAAGAGATTGTCAAAAGAGACTCCGAAAACGAAACGTTGATCACTTTTGAGCAAAAGGCTGCACACACGCAATTCAAGTTGCTCTGATTGTCATTTAGAGTTACATTATAGGATTATTCAACAACAAGTCAAAATGTGCTCGTGAAAGGCAGAAAACAACACTTTGATAGTTTGATATAACTTGAGAACGAATGCAAAAAACAGTCCACTCTAAGAACAGGCCGCTTGGACACTTTCAGAACAGCTCTGTTAATGACTGAAAACAGCTCTCGAAGAGATTGTCAAAAGAGACTCTGAAAACGAAACGTTGATCACTTTTGAGCAAAAGGCTGCACACACGCAATTCAAGTTGCTCTGATTGTCATTTAGAGTTACATTATAGGATTATTCAACAACAAGTCAAAATGTGCTCGTGAAAGGCAGAAAACAACACTTTGATAGTTTGATATAACTTGAGAACGAATGCAAAAAACAGTCCACTCTAAGAACAGGCCGCTTGGACACTTTCAGAACAGCTCTGTTAATGACTGAAAACAGCTCTCGAAGAGATTGTCAAAAGAGACTCCGAAAACGAAACGTTGATCACTTTTGAGCAAAAGGCTGCACACACGCAATTCAAGTTGCTCTGATTGTCATTTAGAGTTACATTATAGGATTATTCAACAACAAGTCAAAATGTGCTCGTGAAAGGCAGAAAACAACACTTTGATAGTTTGATATAACTTGAGAACGAATGCAAAAAACAGTCCACTCTAAGAACAGGCCGCTTGGACACTTTCAGAACAGCTCTGTTAATGACTGAAAACAGCTCTCGAAGAGATTGTCAAAAGAGACTCCGAAAACGAAACGTTGATCACTTTTGAGCAAAAGGCTGCACACACGCAATTCAAGTTGCTCTGATTGTCATTTAGAGTTACATTATAGGATTATTCAACAACAAGTCAAAATGTGCTCGTGAAAGGCAGAAAACAACACTTTGATAGTTTGATATAACTTGAGAACGAATGCAAAAAACAGTCCACTCTCAGAACAGGCCGCTTGGACACTTTCAGAACAGCTCTGTTAATGACTGAAAACAGCTCTCGAAGAGATTGTCAAAAGAGACTCCGAAAACGAAACGTTGATCACTTTTGAGCAAAAGGCTGCACACACGCAATTCAAGTTGCTCTGATTGTCATTTAGAGTAACATTATAGGATTATTCAACAACAAGTCAAAATGTGCTCGTGAAAGGCAGAAAACAACACTTTGATAGTTTGATATAACTTGAGAACGAATGCAAAAAACAGTCCACTCTAAGAACAGGCCGCTTGGACACTTTCAGAACAGCTCTGTTAATGACTGAAAACAGCTCTCGAAGAGATTGTCAAAAGAGACTCCGAAAACGAAACGTTGATCACTTTTGAGCAAAAGGCTGCACACACGCAATTCAAGTTGCTCTGATTGTCATTTAGAGTAACATTATAGGATTATTCAACAACAAGTCAAAATGTGCTCGTGAAAGGCAGAAAACAACACTTTGATAGTTTGATATAACTTGAGAACGAATGCAAAAAACAGTCCACTCTAAGAACAGGCCGCTTGGACACTTTCAGAACAGCTCTGTTAATGACTGAAAACAGCTCTCGAAGAGATTGTCAAAAGAGACTCCGAAAACGAAACGTTGATCACTTTTGAGCAAAAGGCTGCACACACGCAATTCAAGTTGCTCTGATTGTCATTTAGAGTTACATTATAGGATTATTCAACAACAAGTCAAAATGTGCTCGTGAAAGGCAGAAAACAACACTTTGATAGTTTGATATAACTTGAGAACGAATGCAAAAAACAGTCCACTCTAAGAACAGGCCGCTTGGACACTTTCAGAACAGCTCTGTTAATGACTGAAAACAGCTCTCGAAGAGATTGTCAAAAGAGACTCCGAAAACGAAACGTTGATCACTTTTGAGCAAAAGGCTGCACACACGCAATTCAAGTTGCTCTGATTGTCATTTAGAGTTACATTATAGGAGCATTCAGCAACAAGTCAAAATGTGCTCCAGAAAAGCAGAAAACAACACTGATAGAACTTGAGAACGAATGCAAAAAACAGTCCACTCTCAGAACAGGCCGCTTGGACACTTTCAGAACAGCTCTGTTAATGACTGAAAACAGCTCTCGAAGAGATTGTCAAAAGAGACTCCGAAAACGAAACGTTGATCACTTTTGAGCAAAAGGCTGCACACACGCAATTCAAGTTGCTCTGATTGTCATTTAGAGTTACATTATAGGATTATTCAACAACAAGTCAAAATGTGCTCGTGAAAGGCAGAAAACAACACTTTGATAGTTTGATATAACTTGAGAACGAATGCAAAAAACAGTCCACTCTCAGAACAGGCCGCTTGGACACTTTCAGAACAGCTCTGTTAATGACTGAAAACAGCTCTCGAAGAGATTGTCAAAAGAGACTCCGAAAACGAAACGTTGATCACTTTTGAGCAAAAGGCTGCACACACGCAATTCAAGTTGCTCTGATTGTCATTTAGAGTTACATTATAGGATTATTCAACAACAAGTCAAAATGTGCTCGTGAAAGGCAGAAAACAACACTTTGATAGTTTGATATAACTTGAGAACGAATGCAAAAAACAGTCCACTCTAAGAACAGGCCGCTTGGACACTTTCAGAACAGCTCTGTTAATGACTGAAAACAGCTCTCGAAGAGATTGTCAAAAGAGACTCTGAAAACGAAACGTTGATCACTTTTGAGCAAAAGGCTGCACACACGCAATTCAAGTTGCTCTGATTGTCATTTAGAGTTACATTATAGGATTATTCAACAACAAGTCAAAATGTGCTCGTGAAAGGCAGAAAACAACACTTTGATAGTTTGATATAACTTGAGAACGAATGCAAAAAACAGTCCACTCTCAGAACAGGCCGCTTGGACACTTTCAGAACAGCTCTGTTAATGACTGAAAACAGCTCTCGAAGAGATTGTCAAAAGAGACTCCGAAAACGAAACGTTGATCACTTTTGAGCAAAAGGCTGCACACACGCAATTCAAGTTGCTCTGATTGTCATTTAGAGTTACATTATAGGATTATTCAACAACAAGTCAAAATGTGCTCGTGAAAGGCAGAAAACAACACTTTGATAGTTTGATATAACTTGAGAACGAAGGCAAAAAACAGTCCACTCTAAGAACAAGCCGCTTGGACACTTTCAGAACAGCTCTGTTAATGACTGAAAACAGCTCTCGAAGAGATTGTCAAAAGAGACTCTGAAAACGAAACGTTGATCACTTTTGAGCAAAAGGCTGCACACACGCAATTCAAGTTGCTCTGATTGTCATTTAGAGTTACATTATAGGATTATTCAACAACAAGTCAAAATGTGCTCGTGAAAGGCAGAAAACAACACTTTGATAGTTTGATATAACTTGAGAACGAATGCAAAAAACAGTCCACTCTCAGAACAGGCCGCTTGGACACTTTCAGAACAGCTCTGTTAATGACTGAAAACAGCTCTCGAAGAGATTGTCAAAAGAGACTCCGAAAACGAAACGTTGATCACTTTTGAGCAAAAGGCTGCACACACGCAATTCAAGTTGCTCTGATTGTCATTTAGAGTTACATTATAGGATTATTCAACAACAAGTCAAAATGTGCTCGTGAAAGGCAGAAAACAACACTTTGATAGTTTGATATAACTTGAGAACGAATGCAAAAAACAGTCCACTCTCAGAACAGGCCGCTTGGACACTTTCAGAACAGCTCTGTTAATGACTGAAAACAGCTCTCGAAGAGATTGTCAAAAGAGACTCCGAAAACGAAACGTTGATCACTTTTGAGCAAAAGGCTGCACACACGCAATTCAAGTTGCTCTGATTGTCATTTAGAGTTACATTATAGGATTATTCAACAACAAGTCAAAATGTGCTCGTGAAAGGCAGAAAACAACACTTTGATAGTTTGATATAACTTGAGAACGAATGCAAAAAACAGTCCACTCTAAGAACAGGCCGCTTGGACACTTTCAGAACAGCTCTGTTAATGACTGAAAACAGCTCTCGAAGAGATTGTCAAAAGAGACTCCGAAAACGAAACGTTGATCACTTTTGAGCAAAAGGCTGCACACACGCAATTCAAGTTGCTCTGATTGTCATTTAGAGTTACATTATAGGATTATTCAACAACAAGTCAAAATATGCTCGTGAAAGGCAGAAAACAACACTTTGATAGTTTGATATAACTTGAGAACGAATGCAAAAAACAGTCCACTCTAAGAACAGGCCGCTTGGACACTTTCAGAACAGCTCTGTTAATGACTGAAAACAGCTCTCGAAGAGATTGTCAAAAGAGACTCCGAAAACGAAACGTTGATCACTTTTGAGCAAAAGGCTGCACACACGCAATTCAAGTTGCTCTGATTGTCATTTAGAGTTACATTATAGGAGCATTCAGCAACAAGTCAAAATGTGCTCCAGAAAAGCAGAAAACAACACTGATAGAACTTGAGAACGAATGCAAAAACAGTCCACTCTCAGAACAGGCCGCTTGGACACTTTCAGAACAGCTCTGTTAATGACTGAAAACAGCTCTCGAAGAGATTGTCAAAAGAGACTCTGAAAACGAAACGTTGATTACTTTTGAGCAAAAGGCTGCACACACGCAATTTAAGTTGCTCTGATTGTCATTTAGAGTAACATTATAGGATTATTCAACAACAAGTCAAAATGTGCTCGTGAAAGGCAGAAAACAACACTTTGATAGTTTGATATAACTTGAGAACGAATGCAAAAAACAGTCCACTCTAAGAACAGGCCGCTTGGACACTTTCAGAACAGCTCTGTTAATGACTGAAAACAGCTCTCGAAGAGATTGTCAAAAGAGACTCCGAAAACGAAACGTTGATCACTTTTGAGCAAAAGGCTGCACACACGCAATTCAAGTTGCTCTGATTGTCATTTAGAGTAACATTATAGGATCATTCAACAACAAGTCAAAATGTGCTCGTGAAAGGCAGAAAACAACACTTTGATAGTTTGATATAACTTGAGAACGAATGCAAAAAACAGTCCACTCTAAGAACAGGCCGCTTGGACACTTTCAGAACAGCTCTGTTAATGACTGAAAACAGCTCTCGAAGAGATTGTCAAAAGAGACTCCGAAAACGAAACGTTGATCACTTTTGAGCAAAAGGCTGCACACACGCAATTCAAGTTGCTCTGATTGTCATTTAGAGTTACATTATAGGATTATTCAACAACAAGTCAAAATGTGCTCGTGAAAGGCAGAAAACAACACTTTGATAGTTTGATATAACTTGAGAACGAATGCAAAAAACAGTCCACTCTAAGAACAGGCCGCTTGGACACTTTCAGAACAGCTCTGTTAATGACTGAAAACAGCTCTCGAAGAGATTGTCAAAAGAGACTCCGAAAACGAAACGTTGATCACTTTTGAGCAAAAGGCTGCACACACGCAATTCAAGTTGCTCTGATTGTCATTTAGAGTTACATTATAGGAGCATTCAGCAACAAGTCAAAATGTGCTCCAGAAAAGCAGAAAACAACACTGATAGAACTTGAGAACGAATGCAAAAACAGTCCACTCTCAGAACAGGCCGCTTGGACACTTTCAGAACAGCTCTGTTAATGACTGAAAACAGCTCTCGAAGAGATTGTCAAAAGAGACTCTGAAAACGAAACGTTGATTACTTTTGAGCAAAAGGCTGCACACACGCAATTTAAGTTGCTCTGATTGTCATTTAGAGTAACATTATAGGATTATTCAACGACAAGTCAAAATGTGCTCGTGAAAGGCAGAAAACAACACTTTGATAGTTTGATATAACTTGAGAACGAATGCAAAAAACAGTCCACTCTAAGAACAGGCCGCTTGGACACTTTCAGAACAGCTCTGTTAATGACTGAAAACAGCTCTCGAAGAGATTGTCAAAAGAGACTCCGAAAACGAAACGTTGATCACTTTTGAGCAAAAGGCTGCACACACGCAATTCAAGTTGCTCTGATTGTCATTTAGAGTAACATTATAGGATTATTCAACAACAAGTCAAAATGTGCTCGTGAAAGGCAGAAAACAACACTTTGATAGTTTGATATAACTTGAGAACGAATGCAAAAAACAGTCCACTCTAAGAACAGGCCGCTTGGACACTTTCAGAACAGCTCTGTTAATGACTGAAAACAGCTCTCGAAGAGATTGTCAAAAGAGACTCCGAAAACGAAACGTTGATCACTTTTGAGCAAAAGGCTGCACACACGCAATTCAAGTTGCTCTGATTGTCATTTAGAGTTACATTATAGGAGCATTCAGCAACAAGTCAAAATGTGCTCCAGAAAAGCAGAAAACAACACTGATAGAACTTGAGAACGAATGCAAAAACAGTCCACTCTCAGAACAGGCCGCTTGGACACTTTCAGAACAGCTCTGTTAATGACTGAAAACAGCTCTCGAAGAGATTGTCAAAAGAGACTCTGAAAACGAAACGTTGATTACTTTTGAGCAAAAGGCTGCACACACGCAATTCAAGTTGCTCTGATTGTCATTTAGAGTAACATTATAGGATTATTCAACAACAAGTCAAAATGTGCTCATGAAAGGCAGAAAACAACACTTTGATAGTTTGATATAACTTGAGAACGAATGCAAAAAACAGTCCACTCTAAGAACAGGCCGCTTGGACACTTTCAGAACAGCTCTGTTAATGACTGAAAACAGCTCTCGAAGAGATTGTCAAAAGAGACTCTGAAAACGAAACGTTGATTACTTTTGAGCAAAAGGCTGCACACACGCAATTCAAGTTGCTCTGATTGTCATTTAGAGTAACATTATAGGATTATTCAACAACAAGTCAAAATGTGCTCGTGAAAGGCAGAAAACAACACTTTGATAGTTTGATATAACTTGAGAACGAATGCAAAAAACAGTCCACTCTCAGAACAGGCCGCTTGGACACTTTCAGAACAGCTCTGTTAATGACTGAAAACAGCTCTCGAAGAGATTGTCAAAAGAGACTCCGAAAACGAAACGTTGATCACTTTTGAGCAAAAGGCTGCACACACGCAATTCAAGTTGCTCTGATTGTCATTTAGAGTTACATTATAGGATTATTCAACAACAAGTCAAAATGTGCTCGTGAAAGGCAGAAAACAACACTTTGATAGTTTGATATAACTTGAGAACGAATGCAAAAAACAGTCCACTCTAAGAACAGGCCGCTTGGACACTTTCAGAACAGCTCTGTTAATGACTGAAAACAGCTCTCGAAGAGATTGTCAAAAGAGACTCCGAAAACGAAACGTTGATCACTTTTGAGCAAAAGGCTGCACACACGCAATTCAAGTTGCTCTGATTGTCATTTAGAGTTACATTATAGGATTATTCAACAACAAGTCAAAATGTGCTCGTGAAAGGCAGAAAACAACACTTTGATAGTTTGATATAACTTGAGAATGAATGCAAAAAACAGTCCACTCTAAGAACAGGCCGCTTGGACACTTTCAGAACAGCTCTGTTAATGACTGAAAACAGCTCTCGAAGAGATTGTCAAAAGAGACTCCGAAAACGAAACGTTGATCACTTTTGAGCAAAAGGCTGCACACACGCAATTCAAGTTGCTCTGATTGTCATTTAGAGTTACATTATAGGATTATTCAACAACAAGTCAAAATGTGCTCGTGAAAGGCAGAAAACAACACTTTGATAGTTTGATATAACTTGAGAACGAATGCAAAAAACAGTCCACTCTAAGAACAGGCCGCTTGGACACTTTCAGAACAGCTCTGTTAATGACTGAAAACAGCTCTCGAAGAGATTGTCAAAAGAGACTCCGAAAACGAAACGTTGATCACTTTTGAGCAAAAGGCTGCACACACGCAATTCAAGTTGCTCTGATTGTCATTTAGAGTTACATTATAGGAGCATTCAGCAACAAGTCAAAATGTGCTCCAGAAAAGCAGAAAACAACACTGATAGAACTTGAGAACGAATGCAAAAACAGTCCACTCTCAGAACAGGCCGCTTGGACACTTTCAGAACAGCTCTGTTAATGACTGAAAACAGCTCTCGAAGAGATTGTCAAAAGAGACTCTGAAAACGAAACGTTGATCACTTTTGAGCAAAAGGCTGCACACACGCAATTCAAGTTGCTCTGATTGTCATTTAGAGTTACATTATAGGATTATTCAACAACAAGTCAAAATGTGCTCGTGAAAGGCAGAAAACAACACTTTGATAGTTTGATATAACTTGAGAACGAATGCAAAAAACAGTCCACTCTAAGAACAGGCCGCTTGGACACTTTCAGAACAGCTCTGTTAATGACTGAAAACAGCTCTCGAAGAGATTGTCAAAAGAGACTCCGAAAACGAAACGTTGATCACTTTTGAGCAAAAGGCTGCACACACGCAATTCAAGTTGCTCTGATTGTCATTTAGAGTTACATTATAGGATTATTCAACAACAAGTCAAAATGTGCTCGTGAAAGGCAGAAAACAACACTTTGATAGTTTGATATAACTTGAGAACGAATGCAAAAAACAGTCCACTCTCAGAACAGGCCGCTTGGACACTTTCAGAACAGCTCTGTTAATGACTGAAAACAGCTCTCGAAGAGATTGTCAAAAGAGACTCCGAAAACGAAACGTTGATCACTTTTGAGCAAAAGGCTGCACACACGCAATTCAAGTTGCTCTGATTGTCATTTAGAGTTACATTATAGGATTATTCAACAACAAGTCAAAATGTGCTCGTGAAAGGCAGAAAACAACACTTTGATAGTTTGATATAACTTGAGAACGAATGCAAAAAACAGTCCACTCTAAGAACAGGCCGCTTGGACACTTTCAGAACAGCTCTGTTAATGACTGAAAACAGCTCTCGAAGAGATTGTCAAAAGAGACTCTGAAAACGAAACGTTGATCACTTTTGAGCAAAAGGCTGCACACACGCAATTCAAGTTGCTCTGATTGTCATTTAGAGTTACATTATAGGATTATTCAACAACAAGTCAAAATGTGCTCGTGAAAGGCAGAAAACAACACTTTGATAGTTTGATATAACTTGAGAACGAATGCAAAAAACAGTCCACTCTCAGAACAGGCCGCTTGGACACTTTCAGAACAGCTCTGTTAATGACTGAAAACAGCTCTCGAAGAGATTGTCAAAAGAGACTCCGAAAACGAAACGTTGATCACTTTTGAGCAAAAGGCTGCACACACGCAATTCAAGTTGCTCTGATTGTCATTTAGAGTTACATTATAGGATTATTCAACAACAAGTCAAAATGTGCTCGTGAAAGGCAGAAAACAACACTTTGATAGTTTGATATAACTTGAGAACGAATGCAAAAAACAGTCCACTCTCAGAACAGGCCGCTTGGACACTTTCAGAACAGCTCTGTTAATGACTGAAAACAGCTCTCGAAGAGATTGTCAAAAGAGACTCCGAAAACGAAACGTTGATCACTTTTGAGCAAAAGGCTGCACACACGCAATTCAAGTTGCTCTGATTGTCATTTAGAGTTACATTATAGGATTATTCAACAACAAGTCAAAATGTGCTCGTGAAAGGCAGAAAACAACACTTTGATAGTTTGATATAACTTGAGAACGAATGCAAAAAACAGTCCACTCTAAGAACAGGCCGCTTGGACACTTTCAGAACAGCTCTGTTAATGACTGAAAACAGCTCTCGAAGAGATTGTCAAAAGAGACTCTGAAAACGAAACGTTGATCACTTTTGAGCAAAAGGCTGCACACACGCAATTCAAGTTGCTCTGATTGTCATTTAGAGTTACATTATAGGATTATTCAACAACAAGTCAAAATGTGCTCGTGAAAGGCAGAAAACAACACTTTGATAGTTTGATATAACTTGAGAACGAATGCAAAAAACAGTCCACTCTAAGAACAGGCCGCTTGGACACTTTCAGAACAGCTCTGTTAATGACTGAAAACAGCTCTCGAAGAGATTGTCAAAAGATACTCTGAAAACGAAACGTTGATTACTTTTGAGCAAAAGGCTGCACACACGCAATTCAAGTTGCTCTGATTGTCATTTAGAGTAACATTATAGGATTATTCAACAACAAGTCAAAATGTGCTCGTGAAAGGCAGAAAACAACACTTTGATAGTTTGATATAACTTGAGAACGAATGCAAAAAACAGTCCACTCTCAGAACAGGCCGCTTGGACACTTTCAGAACAGCTCTGTTAATGACTGAAAACAGCTCTCGAAGAGATTGTCAAAAGAGACTCCGAAAACGAAACGTTGATCACTTTTGAGCAAAAGGCTGCACACACGCAATTCAAGTTGCTCTGATTGTCATTTAGAGTTACATTATAGGATTATTCAACAACAAGTCAAAATGTGCTCGTGAAAGGCAGAAAACAACACTTTGATAGTTTGATATAACTTGAGAACGAATGCAAAAAACAGTCCACTCTCAGAACAGGCCGCTTGGACACTTTCAGAACAGCTCTGTTAATGACTGAAAACAGCTCTCGAAGAGATTGTCAAAAGAGACTCCGAAAACGAAACGTTGATCACTTTTGAGCAAAAGGCTGCACACACGCAATTCAAGTTGCTCTGATTGTCATTTAGAGTTACATTATAGGATTATTCAACAACAAGTCAAAATGTGCTCGTGAAAGGCAGAAAACAACACTTTGATAGTTTGATATAACTTGAGAACGAATGCAAAAAACAGTCCACTCTAAGAACAGGCCGCTTGGACACTTTCAGAACAGCTCTGTTAATGACTGAAAACAGCTCTCGAAGAGATTGTCAAAAGAGACTCTGAAAACGAAACGTTGATCACTTTTGAGCAAAAGGCTGCACACACGCAATTCAAGTTGCTCTGATTGTCATTTAGAGTTACATTATAGGATTATTCAACAACAAGTCAAAATGTGCTCGTGAAAGGCAGAAAACAACACTTTGATAGTTTGATATAACTTGAGAACGAATGCAAAAAACAGTCCACTCTCAGAACAGGCCGCTTGGACACTTTCAGAACAGCTCTGTTAATGACTGAAAACAGCTCTCGAAGAGATTGTCAAAAGAGACTCCGAAAACGAAACATTGATCACTTTTGAGCAAAAGGCTGCACACACGCAATTCAAGTTGCTCTGATTGTCATTTAGAGTTACATTATAGGATTATTCAACAACAAGTCAAAATGTGCTCGTGAAAGGCAGAAAACAACACTTTGATAGTTTGATATAACTTGAGAACGAAGGCAAAAAACAGTCCACTCTAAGAACAAGCCGCTTGGACACTTTCAGAACAGCTCTGTTAATGACTGAAAACAGCTCTCGAAGAGATTGTCAAAAGAGACTCTGAAAACGAAACGTTGATCACTTTTGAGCAAAAGGCTGCACACACGCAATTCAAGTTGCTCTGATTGTCATTTAGAGTTACATTACAGGATTATTCAACAACAAGTCAAAATGTGCTCGTGAAAGGCAGAAAACAACATTTTGATAGTTTGATATAACTTGAGAACGAATGCAAAAAACAGTCCACTCTCAGAACAGGCCGCTTGGACACTTTCAGAACAGCTCTGTTAATGACTGAAAACAGCTCTCGAAGAGATTGTCAAAAGAGACTCCGAAAACGAAACGTTGATCACTTTTGAGCAAAAGGCTGCACACACGCAATTCAAGTTGCTCTGATTGTCATTTAGAGTTACATTATAGGATTATTCAACAACAAGTCAAAATGTGCTCGTGAAAGGCAGAAAACAACACTTTGATAGTTTGATATAACTTGAGAACGAATGCAAAAAACAGTCCACTCTAAGAACAGGCCGCTTGGACACTTTCAGAACAGCTCTGTTAATGACTGAAAACAGCTCTCGAAGAGATTGTCAAAAGAGACTCTGAAAACGAAACGTTGATCACTTTTGAGCAAAAGGCTGCACACACGCAATTCAAGTTGCTCTGATTGTCATTTAGAGTTACATTATAGGATTATTCAACAACAAGTCAAAATGTGCTCGTGAAAGGCAGAAAACAACACTTTGATAGTTTGATATAACTTGAGAACGAATGCAAAAAACAGTCCACTCTAAGAACAGGCCGCTTGGACACTTTCAGAACAGCTCTGTTAATGACTGAAAACAGCTCTCGAAGAGATTGTCAAAAGAGACTCTGAAAACGAAACGTTGATTACTTTTGAGCAAAAGGCTGCACACACGCAATTCAAGTTGCTCTGATTGTCATTTAGAGTAACATTATAGGATTATTCAACAACAAGTCAAAATGTGCTCGTGAAAGGCAGAAAACAACACTTTGATAGTTTGATATAACTTGAGAACGAATGCAAAAAACAGTCCACTCTCAGAACAGGCCGCTTGGACACTTTCAGAACAGCTCTGTTAATGACTGAAAACAGCTCTCGAAGAGATTGTCAAAAGAGACTCCGAAAACGAAACGTTGATCACTTTTGAGCAAAAGGCTGCACACACGCAATTCAAGTTGCTCTGATTGTCATTTAGAGTTACATTATAGGATTATTCAACAACAAGTCAAAATGTGCTCGTGAAAGGCAGAAAACAACACTTTGATAGTTTGATATAACTTGAGAACGAATGCAAAAAACAGTCCACTCTCAGAACAGGCCGCTTGGACACTTTCAGAACAGCTCTGTTAATGACTGAAAACAGCTCTCGAAGAGATTGTCAAAAGAGACTCCGAAAACGAAACGTTGATCACTTTTGAGCAAAAGGCTGCACACACGCAATTCAAGTTGCTCTGATTGTCATTTAGAGTTACATTATAGGATTATTCAACAACAAGTCAAAATGTGCTCGTGAAAGGCAGAAAACAACACTTTGATAGTTTGATATAACTTGAGAACGAATGCAAAAAACAGTCCACTCTAAGAACAGGCCGCTTGGACACTTTCAGAACAGCTCTGTTAATGACTGAAAACAGCTCTCGAAGAGATTGTCAAAAGAGACTCTGAAAACGAAACGTTGATCACTTTTGAGCAAAAGGCTGCACACACGCAATTCAAGTTGCTCTGATTGTCATTTAGAGTTACATTATAGGATTATTCAACAACAAGTCAAAATGTGCTCGTGAAAGGCAGAAAACAACACTTTGATAGTTTGATATAACTTGAGAACGAATGCAAAAAACAGTCCACTCTCAGAACAGGCCGCTTGGACACTTTCAGAACAGCTCTGTTAATGACTGAAAACAGCTCTCGAAGAGATTGTCAAAAGAGACTCCGAAAACGAAACGTTGATCACTTTTGAGCAAAAGGCTGCACACACGCAATTCAAGTTGCTCTGATTGTCATTTAGAGTTACATTATAGGATTATTCAACAACAAGTCAAAATGTGCTCGTGAAAGGCAGAAAACAACACTTTGATAGTTTGATATAACTTGAGAACGAAGGCAAAAAACAGTCCACTCTAAGAACAAGCCGCTTGGACACTTTCAGAACAGCTCTGTTAATGACTGAAAACAGCTCTCGAAGAGATTGTCAAAAGAGACTCTGAAAACGAAACGTTGATCACTTTTGAGCAAAAGGCTGCACACACGCAATTCAAGTTGCTCTGATTGTCATTTAGAGTTACATTACAGGATTATTCAACAACAAGTCAAAATGTGCTCGTGAAAGGCAGAAAACAACACTTTGATAGTTTGATATAACTTGAGAACGAATGCAAAAAACAGTCCACTCTCAGAACAGGCCGCTTGGACACTTTCAGAACAGCTCTGTTAATGACTGAAAACAGCTCTCGAAGAGATTGTCAAAAGAGACTCCGAAAACGAAACGTTGATCACTTTTGAGCAAAAGGCTGCACACACGCAATTCAAGTTGCTCTGATTGTCATTTAGAGTTACATTATAGGATTATTCAACAACAAGTCAAAATGTGCTCGTGAAAGGCAGAAAACAACACTTTGATAGTTTGATATAACTTGAGAACGAATGCAAAAAACAGTCCACTCTAAGAACAGGCCGCTTGGACACTTTCAGAACAGCTCTGTTAATGACTGAAAACAGCTCTCGAAGAGATTGTCAAAAGAGACTCTGAAAACGAAACGTTGATCACTTTTGAGCAAAAGGCTGCACACACGCAATTCAAGTTGCTCTGATTGTCATTTAGAGTTACATTATAGGATTATTCAACAACAAGTCAAAATGTGCTCGTGAAAGGCAGAAAACAACACTTTGATAGTTTGATATAACTTGAGAACGAATGCAAAAAACAGTCCACTCTAAGAACAGGCCGCTTGGACACTTTCAGAACAGCTCTGTTAATGACTGAAAACAGCTCTCGAAGAGATTGTCAAAAGAGACTCTGAAAACGAAACGTTGATTACTTTTGAGCAAAAGGCTGCACACACGCAATTCAAGTTGCTCTGATTGTCATTTAGAGTAACATTATAGGATTATTCAACAACAAGTCAAAATGTGCTCGTGAAAGGCAGAAAACAACACTTTGATAGTTTGATATAACTTGAGAACGAATGCAAAAAACAGTCCACTCTCAGAACAGGCCGCTTGGACACTTTCAGAACAGCTCTGTTAATGACTGAAAACAGCTCTCGAAGAGATTGTCAAAAGAGACTCCGAAAACGAAACGTTGATCACTTTTGAGCAAAAGGCTGCACACACGCAATTCAAGTTGCTCTGATTGTCATTTAGAGTTACATTATAGGATTATTCAACAACAAGTCAAAATGTGCTCGTGAAAGGCAGAAAACAACACTTTGATAGTTTGATATAACTTGAGAACGAATGCAAAAAACAGTCCACTCTCAGAACAGGCCGCTTGGACACTTTCAGAACAGCTCTGTTAATGACTGAAAACAGCTCTCGAAGAGATTGTCAAAAGAGACTCCGAAAACGAAACGTTGATCACTTTTGAGCAAAAGGCTGCACACACGCAATTCAAGTTGCTCTGATTGTCATTTAGAGTTACATTATAGGATTATTCAACAACAAGTCAAAATGTGCTCGTGAAAGGCAGAAAACAACACTTTGATAGTTTGATATAACTTGAGAACGAATGCAAAAAACAGTCCACTCTAAGAACAGGCCGCTTGGACACTTTCAGAACAGCTCTGTTAATGACTGAAAACAGCTCTCGAAGAGATTGTCAAAAGAGACTCTGAAAACGAAACGTTGATCACTTTTGAGCAAAAGGCTGCACACACGCAATTCAAGTTGCTCTGATTGTCATTTAGAGTTACATTATAGGATTATTCAACAACAAGTCAAAATGTGCTCGTGAAAGGCAGAAAACAACACTTTGATAGTTTGATATAACTTGAGAACGAATGCAAAAAACAGTCCACTCTCAGAACAGGCCGCTTGGACACTTTCAGAACAGCTCTGTTAATGACTGAAAACAGCTCTCGAAGAGATTGTCAAAAGAGACTCCGAAAACGAAACGTTGATCACTTTTGAGCAAAAGGCTGCACACACGCAATTCAAGTTGCTCTGATTGTCATTTAGAGTTACATTATAGGATTATTCAACAACAAGTCAAAATGTGCTCGTGAAAGGCAGAAAACAACACTTTGAT
This sequence comes from Nansenia antarctica, assembly GCF_963989245.1. NCBI lineage: Eukaryota > Metazoa > Chordata > Actinopteri > Argentiniformes > Microstomatidae > Nansenia > Nansenia antarctica. Next base: position 35,767,490 of record NC_137680.1, read on the forward strand.
AGTTTGATATAACTTGAGAACGAAGGCAAAAAACAGTCCACTCTAAGAACAAGCCGCTTGGACACTTTCAGAACAGCTCTGTTAATGACTGAAAACAGCTCTCGAAGAGATTGTCAAAAGAGACTCTGAAAACGAAACGTTGATCACTTTTGAGCAAAAGGCTGCACACACGCAATTCAAGTTGCTCTGATTGTCATTTAGAGTTACATTATAGGATTATTCAACAACAAGTCAAAATGTGCTCGTGAAAGGCAGAAAACAACACTTTGATAGTTTGATATAACTTGAGAACGAATGCAAAAAACAGTCCACTCTCAGAACAGGCCGCTTGGACACTTTCAGAACAGCTCTGTTAATGACTGAAAACAGCTCTCGAAGAGATTGTCAAAAGAGACTCCGAAAACGAAACGTTGATCACTTTTGAGCAAAAGGCTGCACACACGCAATTCAAGTTGCTCTGATTGTCATTTAGAGTTACATTATAGGATTATTCAACAACAAGTCAAAATGTGCTCGTGAAAGGCAGAAAACAACACTTTGATAGTTTGATATAACTTGAGAACGAATGCAAAAAACAGTCCACTCTAAGAACAGGCCGCTTGGACACTTTCAGAACAGCTCTGTTAATGACTGAAAACAGCTCTCGAAGAGATTGTCAAAAGAGACTCTGAAAACGAAACGTTGATCACTTTTGAGCAAAAGGCTGCACACACGCAATTCAAGTTGCTCTGATTGTCATTTAGAGTTACATTATAGGATTATTCAACAACAAGTCAAAATGTGCTCGTGAAAGGCAGAAAACAACACTTTGATAGTTTGATATAACTTGAGAACGAATGCAAAAAACAGTCCACTCTAAGAACAGGCCGCTTGGACACTTTCAGAACAGCTCTGTTAATGACTGAAAACAGCTCTCGAAGAGATTGTCAAAAGATACTCTGAAAACGAAACGTTGATTACTTTTGAGCAAAAGGCTGCACACACGCAATTCAAGTTGCTCTGATTGTCATTTAGAGTAACATTATAGGATTATTCAACAACAAGTCAAAATGTGCTCGTGAAAGGCAGAAAACAACACTTTGATAGTTTGATATAACTTGAGAACGAATGCAAAAAACAGTCCACTCTCAGAACAGGCCGCTTGGACACTTTCAGAACAGCTCTGTTAATGACTGAAAACAGCTCTCGAAGAGATTGTCAAAAGAGACTCCGAAAACGAAACGTTGATCACTTTTGAGCAAAAGGCTGCACACACGCAATTCAAGTTGCTCTGATTGTCATTTAGAGTTACATTATAGGATTATTCAACAACAAGTCAAAATGTGCTCGTGAAAGGCAGAAAACAACACTTTGATAGTTTGATATAACTTGAGAACGAATGCAAAAAACAGTCCACTCTCAGAACAGGCCGCTTGGACACTTTCAGAACAGCTCTGTTAATGACTGAAAACAGCTCTCGAAGAGATTGTCAAAAGAGACTCCGAAAACGAAACGTTGATCACTTTTGAGCAAAAGGCTGCACACACGCAATTCAAGTTGCTCTGATTGTCATTTAGAGTTACATTATAGGATTATTCAACAACAAGTCAAAATGTGCTCGTGAAAGGCAGAAAACAACACTTTGATAGTTTGATATAACTTGAGAACGAATGCAAAAAACAGTCCACTCTAAGAACAGGCCGCTTGGACACTTTCAGAACAGCTCTGTTAATGACTGAAAACAGCTCTCGAAGAGATTGTCAAAAGAGACTCTGAAAACGAAACGTTGATCACTTTTGAGCAAAAGGCTGCACACACGCAATTCAAGTTGCTCTGATTGTCATTTAGAGTTACATTATAGGATTATTCAACAACAAGTCAAAATGTGCTCGTGAAAGGCAGAAAACAACACTTTGATAGTTTGATATAACTTGAGAACGAATGCAAAAAACAGTCCACTCTCAGAACAGGCCGCTTGGACACTTTCAGAACAGCTCTGTTAATGACTGAAAACAGCTCTCGAAGAGATTGTCAAAAGAGACTCCGAAAACGAAACCTTGATCACTTTTGAGCAAAAGGCTGCACACACGCAATTCAAGTTGCTCTGATTGTCATTTAGAGTTACATTATAGGATTATTCAACAACAAGTCAAAATGTGCTCGTGAAAGGCAGAAAACAACACTTTGATAGTTTGATATAACTTGAGAACGAAGGCAAAAAACAGTCCACTCTAAGAACAAGCTGCTTGGACACTTTCAGAACAGCTCTGTTAATGACTGAAAACAGCTCTCGAAGAGATTGTCAAAAGAGACTCCGAAAACGAAACGTTGATCACTTTTGAGCAAAAGGCTGCACACACGCAATTCAAGTTGCTCTGATTGTCATTTAGAGTTACATTATAGGATTATTCAACAACAAGTCAAAATGTGCTCGTGAAAGGCAGAAAACAACACTTTGATAGTTTGATATAACTTGAGAACGAATGCAAAAAACAGTCCACTCTAAGAACAGGCCGCTTGGACACTTTCAGAACAGCTCTGTTAATGACTGAAAACAGCTCTCGAAGAGATTGTCAAAAGAGACTCTGAAAACGAAACGTTGATCACTTTTGAGCAAAAGGCTGCACACACGCAATTCAAGTTGCTCTGATTGTCATTTAGAGTTACATTATAGGATTATTCAACAACAAGTCAAAATGTGCTCGTGAAAGGCAGAAAACAACACTTTGATAGTTTGATATAACTTGAGAACGAATGCAAAAAACAGTCCACTCTAAGAACAGGCCGCTTGGACACTTTCAGAACAGCTCTGTTAATGACTGAAAACAGCTCTCGAAGAGATTGTCAAAAGAGACTCTGAAAACGAAACGTTGATTACTTTTGAGCAAAAGGCTGCACACACGCAATTCAAGTTGCTCTGATTGTCATTTAGAGTAACATTATAGGATTATTCAACAACAAGTCAAAATGTGCTCGTGAAAGGCAGAAAACAACACTTTGATAGTTTGATATAACTTGAGAACGAATGCAAAAAACAGTCCACTCTCAGAACAGGCCGCTTGGACACTTTCAGAACAGCTCTGTTAATGACTGAAAACAGCTCTCGAAGAGATTGTCAAAAGAGACTCCGAAAACGAAACGTTGATCACTTTTGAGCAAAAGGCTGCACACACGCAATTCAAGTTGCTCTGATTGTCATTTAGAGTTACATTATAGGATTATTCAACAACAAGTCAAAATGTGCTCGTGAAAGGCAGAAAACAACACTTTGATAGTTTGATATAACTTGAGAACGAATGCAAAAAACAGTCCACTCTCAGAACAGGCCGCTTGGACACTTTCAGAACAGCTCTGTTAATGACTGAAAACAGCTCTCGAAGAGATTGTCAAAAGAGACTCCGAAAATGAAACGTTGATCACTTTTGAGCAAAAGGCTGCACACACGCAATTCAAGTTGCTCTGATTGTCATTTAGAGTTACATTATAGGATTATTCAACAACAAGTCAAAATGTGCTCGTGAAAGGCAGAAAACAACACTTTGATAGTTTGATATAACTTGAGAACGAATGCAAAAAACAGTCCACTCTAAGAACAGGCCGCTTGGACACTTTCAGAACAGCTCTGTTAATGACTGAAAACAGCTCTCGAAGAGATTGTCAAAAGAGACTCTGAAAACGAAACGTTGATCACTTTTGAGCAAAAGGCTGCACACACGCAATTCAAGTTGCTCTGATTGTCATTTAGAGTTACATTATAGGATTATTCAACAACAAGTCAAAATGTGCTCGTGAAAGGCAGAAAACAACACTTTGATAGTTTGATATAACTTGAGAACGAATGCAAAAAACAGTCCACTCTCAGAACAGGCCGCTTGGACACTTTCAGAACAGCTCTGTTAATGACTGAAAACAGCTCTCGAAGAGATTGTCAAAAGAGACTCCGAAAACGAAACGTTGATCACTTTTGAGCAAAAGGCTGCACACACGCAATTCAAGTTGCTCTGATTGTCATTTAGAGTTACATTATAGGATTATTCAACAACAAGTCAAAATGTGCTCGTGAAAGGCAGAAAACAACACTTTGATAGTTTGATATAACTTGAGAACGAAGGCAAAAAACAGTCCACTCTAAGAACAAGCCGCTTGGACACTTTCAGAACAGCTCTGTTAATGACTGAAAACAGCTCTCGAAGAGATTGTCAAAAGAGACTCTGAAAACGAAACGTTGATCACTTTTGAGCAAAAGGCTGCACACACGCAATTCAAGTTGCTCTGATTGTCATTTAGAGTTACATTATAGGATTATTCAACAACAAGTCAAAATGTGCTCGTGAAAGGCAGAAAACAACACTTTGATAGTTTGATATAACTTGAGAACGAATGCAAAAAACAGTCCACTCTCAGAACAGGCCGCTTGGACACTTTCAGAACAGCTCTGTTAATGACTGAAAACAGCTCTCGAAGAGATTGTCAAAAGAGCCTCCGAAAACGAAACGTTGATCACTTTTGAGCAAAAGGCTGCACACACGCAATTCAAGTTGCTCTGATTGTCATTTAGAGTTACATTATAGGATTATTCAACAACAAGTCAAAATGTGCTCGTGAAAGGCAGAAAACAACACTTTGATAGTTTGATATAACTTGAGAACGAATGCAAAAAACAGTCCACTCTAAGAACAGGCCGCTTGGACACTTTCAGAACAGCTCTGTTAATGACTGAAAACAGCTCTCGAAGAGATTGTCAAAAGAGACTCTGAAAACGAAACGTTGATCACTTTTGAGCAAAAGGCTGCACACACGCAATTCAAGTTGCTCTGATTGTCATTTAGAGTTACATTATAGGATTATTCAACAACAAGTCAAAATGTGCTCGTGAAAGGCAGAAAACAACACTTTGATAGTTTGATATAACTTGAGAACGAATGCAAAAAACAGTCCACTCTCAGAACAGGCCGCTTGGACACTTTCAGAACAGCTCTGTTAATGACTGAAAACAGCTCTCGAAGAGATTGTCAAAAGAGACTCCGAAAACGAAACGTTGATCACTTTTGAGCAAAAGGCTGCACACACGCAATTCAAGTTGCTCTGATTGTCATTTAGAGTTACATTATAGGATTATTCAACAACAAGTCAAAATGTGCTCGTGAAAGGCAGAAAACAACACTTTGATAGTTTGATATAACTTGAGAACGAATGCAAAAAACAGTCCACTCTAAGAACAGGCCGCTTGGACACTTTCAGAACAGCTCTGTTAATGACTGAAAACAGCTCTCGAAGAGATTGTCAAAAGATACTCTGAAAACGAAACGTTGATTACTTTTGAGCAAAAGGCTGCACACACGCAATTCAAGTTGCTCTGATTGTCATTTAGAGTTACATTATAGGATTATTCAACAACAAGTCAAAATGTGCTCGTGAAAGGCAGAAAACAACACTTTGATAGTTTGATATAACTTGAGAACGAATGCAAAAAACAGTCCACTCTAAGAACAGGCCGCTTGGACACTTTCAGAACAGCTCTGTTAATGACTGAAAACAGCTCTCGAAGAGATTGTCAAAAGAGACTCTGAAAACGAAACGTTGATCACTTTTGAGCAAAAGGCTGCACACACGCAATTCAAGTTGCTCTGATTGTCATTTAGAGTTACATTATAGGATTATTCAACAACAAGTCAAAATGTGCTCGTGAAAGGCAGAAAACAACACTTTGATAGTTTGATATAACTTGAGAACGAATGCAAAAAACAGTCCACTCTAAGAACAGGCCGCTTGGACACTTTCAGAACAGCTCTGTTAATGACTGAAAACAGCTCTCGAAGAGATTGTCAAAAGATACTCTGAAAACGAAACGTTGATTACTTTTGAGCAAAAGGCTGCACACACGCAATTCAAGTTGCTCTGATTGTCATTTAGAGTTACATTATAGGATTATTCAACAACAAGTCAAAATGTGCTCGTGAAAGGCAGAAAACAACACTTTGATAGTTTGATATAACTTGAGAACGAATGCAAAAAACAGTCCACTCTAAGAACAGGCCGCTTGGACACTTTCAGAACAGCTCTGTTAATGACTGAAAACAGCTCTCGAAGAGATTGTCAAAAGAGACTCTGAAAACGAAACGTTGATCACTTTTGAGCAAAAGGCTGCACACACGCAATTCAAGTTGCTCTGATTGTCATTTAGAGTTACATTATAGGATTATTCAACAACAAGTCAAAATGTGCTCGTGAAAGGCAGAAAACAACACTTTGATAGTTTGATATAACTTGAGAACGAATGCAAAAAACAGTCCACTCTAAGAACAGGCCGCTTGGACACTTTCAGAACAGCTCTGTTAATGACTGAAAACAGCTCTCGAAGAGATTGTCAAAAGAGACTCTGAAAACGAAACGTTGATTACTTTTGAGCAAAAGGCTGCACACACGCAATTCAAGTTGCTCTGATTGTCATTTAGAGTAACATTATAGGATTATTCAACAACAAGTCAAAATGTGCTCGTGAAAGGCAGAAAACAACACTTTGATAGTTTGATATAACTTGAGAACGAATGCAAAAAACAGTCCACTCTCAGAACAGGCCGCTTGGACACTTTCAGAACAGCTCTGTTAATGACTGAAAACAGCTCTCGAAGAGATTGTCAAAAGAGACTCCGAAAACGAAACGTTGATCACTTTTGAGCAAAAGGCTGCACACACGCAATTCAAGTTGCTCTGATTGTCATTTAGAGTTACATTATAGGATTATTCAACAACAAGTCAAAATGTGCTCGTGAAAGGCAGAAAACAACACTTTGATAGTTTGATATAACTTGAGAACGAATGCAAAAAACAGTCCACTCTCAGAACAGGCCGCTTGGACACTTTCAGAACAGCTCTGTTAATGACTGAAAACAGCTCTCGAAGAGATTGTCAAAAGAGACTCCGAAAACGAAACGTTGATCACTTTTGAGCAAAAGGCTGCACACACGCAATTCAAGTTGCTCTGATTGTCATTTAGAGTTACATTATAGGATTATTCAACAACAAGTCAAAATGTGCTCGTGAAAGGCAGAAAACAACACTTTGATAGTTTGATATAACTTGAGAACGAATGCAAAAAACAGTCCACTCTAAGAACAGGCCGCTTGGACACTTTCAGAACAGCTCTGTTAATGACTGAAAACAGCTCTCGAAGAGATTGTCAAAAGAGACTCTGAAAACGAAACGTTGATCACTTTTGAGCAAAAGGCTGCACACACGCAATTCAAGTTGCTCTGATTGTCATTTAGAGTTACATTATAGGATTATTCAACAACAAGTCAAAATGTGCTCGTGAAAGGCAGAAAACAACACTTTGATAGTTTGATATAACTTGAGAACGAATGCAAAAAACAGTCCACTCTCAGAACAGGCCGCTTGGACACTTTCAGAACAGCTCTGTTAATGACTGAAAACAGCTCTCGAAGAGATTGTCAAAAGAGACTCCGAAAACGAAACGTTGATCACTTTTGAGCAAAAGGCTGCACACACGCAATTCAAGTTGCTCTGATTGTCATTTAGAGTTACATTATAGGATTATTCAACAACAAGTCAAAATGTGCTCGTGAAAGGCAGAAAACAACACTTTGATAGTTTGATATAACTTGAGAACGAAGGCAAAAAACAGTCCACTCTAAGAACAAGCCGCTTGGACACTTTCAGAACAGCTCTGTTAATGACTGAAAACAGCTCTCGAAGAGATTGTCAAAAGAGACTCTGAAAACGAAACGTTGATCACTTTTGAGCAAAAGGCTGCACACACGCAATTCAAGTTGCTCTGATTGTCATTTAGAGTTACATTATAGGATTATTCAACAACAAGTCAAAATGTGCTCGTGAAAGGCAGAAAACAACACTTTGATAGTTTGATATAACTTGAGAACGAATGCAAAAAACAGTCCACTCTCAGAACAGGCCGCTTGGACACTTTCAGAACAGCTCTGTTAATGACTGAAAACAGCTCTCGAAGAGATTGTCAAAAGAGACTCCGAAAACGAAACGTTGATCACTTTTGAGCAAAAGGCTGCACACACGCAATTCAAGTTGCTCTGATTGTCATTTAGAGTTACATTATAGGATTATTCAACAACAAGTCAAAATGTGCTCGTGAAAGGCAGAAAACAACACTTTGATAGTTTGATATAACTTGAGAACGAATGCAAAAAACAGTCCACTCTAAGAACAGGCCGCTTGGACACTTTCAGAACAGCTCTGTTAATGACTGAAAACAGCTCTCGAAGAGATTGTCAAAAGAGACTCTGAAAACGAAACGTTGATCACTTTTGAGCAAAAGGCTGCACACACGCAATTCAAGTTGCTCTGATTGTCATTTAGAGTTACATTATAGGATTATTCAACAACAAGTCAAAATGTGCTCGTGAAAGGCAGAAAACAACACTTTGATAGTTTGATATAACTTGAGAACGAATGCAAAAAACAGTCCACTCTAAGAACAGGCCGCTTGGACACTTTCAGAACAGCTCTGTTAATGACTGAAAACAGCTCTCGAAGAGATTGTCAAAAGATACTCTGAAAACGAAACGTTGATTACTTTTGAGCAAAAGGCTGCACACACGCAATTCAAGTTGCTCTGATTGTCATTTAGAGTAACATTATAGGATTATTCAACAACAAGTCAAAATGTGCTCGTGAAAGGCAGAAAACAACACTTTGATAGTTTGATATAACTTGAGAACGAATGCAAAAAACAGTCCACTCTCAGAACAGGCCGCTTGGACACTTTCAGAACAGCTCTGTTAATGACTGAAAACAGCTCTCGAAGAGATTGTCAAAAGAGACTCCGAAAACGAAACGTTGATCACTTTTGAGCAAAAGGCTGCACACACGCAATTCAAGTTGCTCTGATTGTCATTTAGAGTTACATTATAGGATTATTCAACAACAAGTCAAAATGTGCTCGTGAAAGGCAGAAAACAACACTTTGATAGTTTGATATAACTTGAGAACGAATGCAAAAAACAGTCCACTCTCAGAACAGGCCGCTTGGACACTTTCAGAACAGCTCTGTTAATGACTGAAAACAGCTCTCGAAGAGATTGTCAAAAGAGACTCCGAAAACGAAACGTTGATCACTTTTGAGCAAAAGGCTGCACACACGCAATTCAAGTTGCTCTGATTGTCATTTAGAGTTACATTATAGGATTATTCAACAACAAGTCAAAATGTGCTCGTGAAAGGCAGAAAACAACACTTTGATAGTTTGATATAACTTGAGAACGAATGCAAAAAACAGTCCACTCTAAGAACAGGCCGCTTGGACACTTTCAGAACAGCTCTGTTAATGACTGAAAACAGCTCTCGAAGAGATTGTCAAAAGAGACTCTGAAAACGAAACGTTGATCACTTTTGAGCAAAAGGCTGCACACACGCAATTCAAGTTGCTCTGATTGTCATTTAGAGTTACATTATAGGATTATTCAACAACAAGTCAAAATGTGCTCGTGAAAGGCAGAAAACAACACTTTGATAGTTTGATATAACTTGAGAACGAATGCAAAAAACAGTCCACTCTCAGAACAGGCCGCTTGGACACTTTCAGAACAGCTCTGTTAATGACTGAAAACAGCTCTCGAAGAGATTGTCAAAAGAGACTCCGAAAACGAAACCTTGATCACTTTTGAGCAAAAGGCTGCACACACGCAATTCAAGTTGCTCTGATTGTCATTTAGAGTTACATTATAGGATTATTCAACAACAAGTCAAAATGTGCTCGTGAAAGGCAGAAAACAACACTTTGATAGTTTGATATAACTTGAGAACGAAGGCAAAAAACAGTCCACTCTAAGAACAAGCTGCTTGGACACTTTCAGAACAGCTCTGTTAATGACTGAAAACAGCTCTCGAAGAGATTGTCAAAAGAGACTCTGAAAACGAAACGTTGATCACTTTTGAGCAAAAGGCTGCACACACGCAATTCAAGTTGCTCTGATTGTCATTTAGAGTTACATTATAGGATTATTCAACAACAAGTCAAAATGTGCTCGTGAAAGGCAGAAAACAACACTTTGATAGTTTGATATAACTTGAGAACGAATGCAAAAAACAGTCCACTCTCAGAACAGGCCGCTTGGACACTTTCAGAACAGCTCTGTTAATGACTGAAAACAGCTCTCGAAGAGATTGTCAAAAGAGACTCTGAAAACGAAATGTTGATCACTTTTGAGCAAAAGGCTGCACACACGCAATTCAAGTTGCTCTGATTGTCATTTAGAGTTACATTATAGGATTATTCAACAACAAGTCAAAATGTGCTCGTGAAAGGCAGAAAACACCACTTTGATAGTTTGATATAACTTGAGAACGAATGCAAAAAACAGTCCACTCTCAGAACAGGCCGCTTGGACACTTTCAGAACAGCTCTGTTAATGACTGAAAACAGCTCTCGAAGAGATTGTCAAAAGAGACTCCGAAAACGAAACGTTGATCACTTTTGAGCAAAAGGCTGCACACACGCAATTCAAGTTGCTCTGATTGTCATTTAGAGTTACATTATAGGATTATTCAACAACAAGTCAAAATGTGCTCGTGAAAGGCAGAAAACAACACTTTGATAGTTTGATATAACTTGAGAACGAATGCAAAAAACAGTCCACTCTCAGAACAGGCCGCTTGGACACTTTCAGAACAGCTCTGTTAATGACTGAAAACAGCTCTCGAAGAGATTGTCAAAAGAGACTCCGAAAACGAAACGTTGATCACTTTTGAGCAAAAGGCTGCACACACGCAATTCAAGTTGCTCTGATTGTCATTTAGAGTTACATTATAGGATTATTCAACAACAAGTCAAAATGTGCTCGTGAAAGGCAGAAAACAACACTTTGATAGTTTGATATAACTTGAGAACGAATGCAAAAAACAGTCCACTCTAAGAACAGGCCGCTTGGACACTTTCAGAACAGCTCTGTTAATGACTGAAAACAGCTCTCGAAGAGATTGTCAAAAGAGACTCTGAAAACGAAACGTTGATCACTTTTGAGCAAAAGGCTGCACACACGCAATTCAAGTTGCTCTGATTGTCATTTAGAGTTACATTATAGGATTATTCAACAACAAGTCAAAATGTGCTCGTGAAAGGCAGAAAACACCACTTTGATAGTTTGATATAACTTGAGAACGAATGCAAAAAACAGTCCACTCTCAGAACAGGCCGCTTGGACACTTTCAGAACAGCTCTGTTAATGACTGAAAACAGCTCTCGAAGAGATTGTCAAAAGAGACTCCGAAAACGAAACGTTGATCACTTTTGAGCAAAAGGCTGCACACACGCAATTCAAGTTGCTCTGATTGTCATTTAGAGTTACATTATAGGATTATTCAACAACAAGTCAAAATGTGCTCGTGAAAGGCAGAAAACAACACTTTGATAGTTTGATATAACTTGAGAACGAAGGCAAAAAACAGTCCACTCTAAGAACAAGCCGCTTGGACACTTTCAGAACAGCTCTGTTAATGACTGAAAACAGCTCTCGAAGAGATTGTCAAAAGAGACTCTGAAAACGAAACGTTGATCACTTTTGAGCAAAAGGCTGCACACACGCAATTCAAGTTGCTCTGATTGTCATTTAGAGTTACATTATAGGATTATTCAACAACAAGTCAAAATGTGCTCGTGAAAGGCAGAAAACAACACTTTGATAGTTTGATATAATTTGAGAACGAATGCAAAAAACAGTCCACTCTCAGAACAGGCCGCTTGGACACTTTCAGAACAGCTCTGTTAATGGCTGAAAACAGCTCTCGAAGAGATTGTCAAAAGAGACTCCGAAAACGAAACGTTGATCACTTTTGAGCAAAAGGCTGCACACAAGCAATTCAAGTTGCTCTGATTGTCATTTAGAGTTACATTATAGGATTATTCAACAACAAGTCAAAATGTGCTCGTGAAAGGCAGAAAACAACACTTTGATAGTTTGATATAACTTGAGGACGAATGCAAAAAACAGTCCACTCTAAGAACAGGCCGCTTGGACACTTTCAGAACAGCTCTGTTAATGACTGAAAACAGCTCTCGAAGAGATTGTCAAAAGAGACTCTGAAAACGAAACGTTGATCACTTTTGAGCAAAAGGCTGCACACACGCAATTCAAGTTGCTCTGATTGTCATTTAGAGTTACATTATAGGATTATTCAACAACAAGTCAAAATGTGCTCGTGAAAGGCAGAAAACAACACTTTGATAGTTTGATATAATTTGAGAACGAATGCAAAAAACAGTCCACTCTCAGAACAGGCCGCTTGGACACTTTCAGAACAGCTCTGTTAATGACTGAAAACAGCTCTCGAAGAGATTGTCAAAAGAGACTCCGAAAACGAAACGTTGATCACTTTTGAGCAAAAGGCTGCACACACGCAATTCAAGTTGCTCTGATTGTCATTTAGAGTTACATTATAGGATTATTCAACAACAAGTCAAAATGTGCTCGTGAAAGGCAGAAAACAACACTTTGATAGTTTGATATAACTTGAGAACGAATGCAAAAAACAGTCCACTCTAAGAACAGGCCGCTTGGACACTTTCAGAACAGCTCTGTTAATGACTGAAAACAGCTCTCGAAGAGATTGTCAAAAGAGACTCTGAAAACGAAACGTTGATCACTTTTGAGCAAAAGGCTGCACACACGCAATTCAAGTTGCTCTGATTGTCATTTAGAGTTACATTATAGGATTATTCAACAACAAGTCAAAATGTGCTCGTGAAAGGCAGAAAACAACACTTTGATAGTTTGATATAACTTGAGAACGAATGCAAAAAACAGTCCACTCTAAGAACAGGCCGCTTGGACACTTTCAGAACAGCTCTGTTAATGACTGAAAACAGCTCTCGAAGAGATTGTCAAAAGAGACTCTGAAAACGAAACGTTGATTACTTTTGAGCAAAAGGCTGCACACACGCAATTCAAGTTGCTCTGATTGTCATTTAGAGTAACATTATAGGATTATTCAACAACAAGTCAAAATGTGCTCGTGAAAGGCAGAAAACAACACTTTGATAGTTTGATATAACTTGAGAACGAATGCAAAAAACAGTCCACTCTCAGAACAGGCCGCTTGGACACTTTCAGAACAGCTCTGTTAATGACTGAAAACAGCTCTCGAAGAGATTGTCAAAAGAGACTCCGAAAACGAAACGTTGATCACTTTTGAGCAAAAGGCTGCACACACGCAATTCAAGTTGCTCTGATTGTCATTTAGAGTTACATTATAGGATTATTCAACAACAAGTCAAAATGTGCTCGTGAAAGGCAGAAAACAACACTTTGATAGTTTGATATAACTTGAGAACGAATGCAAAAAACAGTCCACTCTCAGAACAGGCCGCTTGGACACTTTCAGAACAGCTCTGTTAATGACTGAAAACAGCTCTCGAAGAGATTGTCAAAAGAGACTCCGAAAACGAAACGTTGATCACTTTTGAGCAAAAGGCTGCACACACGCAATTCAAGTTGCTCTGATTGTCATTTAGAGTTACATTATAGGATTATTCAACAACAAGTCAAAATGTGCTCGTGAAAGGCAGAAAACAACACTTTGATAGTTTGATATAACTTGAGAACGAATGCAAAAAACAGTCCACTCTAAGAACAGGCCGCTTGGACACTTTCAGAACAGCTCTGTTAATGACTGAAAACAGCTCTCGAAGAGATTGTCAAAAGAGACTCTGAAAACGAAACGTTGATCACTTTTGAGCAAAAGGCTGCACACACGCAATTCAAGTTGCTCTGATTGTCATTTAGAGTTACATTATAGGATTATTCAACAACAAGTCAAAATGTGCTCGTGAAAGGCAGAAAACAACACTTTGATAGTTTGATATAACTTGAGAACGAATGCAAAAAACAGTCCACTCTCAGAACAGGCCGCTTGGACACTTTCAGAACAGCTCTGTTAATGACTGAAAACAGCTCTCGAAGAGATTGTCAAAAGAGACTCCGAAAACGAAACGTTGATCACTTTTGAGCAAAAGGCTGCACACACGCAATTCAAGTTGCTCTGATTGTCATTTAGAGTTACATTATAGGATTATTCAACAACAAGTCAAAATGTGCTCGTGAAAGGCAGAAAACAACACTTTGATAGTTTGATATAACTTGAGAACGAAGGCAAAAAACAGTCCACTCTAAGAACAAGCCGCTTGGACACTTTCAGAACAGCTCTGTTAATGACTGAAAACAGCTCTCGAAGAGATTGTCAAAAGAGACTCTGAAAACGAAACGTTGATCACTTTTGAGCAAAAGGCTGCACACACGCAATTCAAGTTGCTCTGATTGTCATTTAGAGTTACATTATAGGATTATTCAACAACAAGTCAAAATGTGCTCGTGAAAGGCAGAAAACAACACTTTGATAGTTTGATATAACTTGAGAACGAATGCAAAAAACAGTCCACTCTCAGAACAGGCCGCTTGGACACTTTCAGAACAGCTCTGTTAATGACTGAAAACAGCTCTCGAAGAGATTGTCAAAAGAGACTCCGAAAACGAAACGTTGATCACTTTTGAGCAAAAGGCTGCACACACGCAATTCAAGTTGCTCTGATTGTCATTTAGAGTTACATTATAGGATTATTCAACAACAAGTCAAAATGTGCTCGTGAAAGGCAGAAAACAACACTTTGATAGTTTGATATAACTTGAGAACGAATGCAAAAAACAGTCCACTCTAAGAACAGGCCGCTTGGACACTTTCAGAACAGCTCTGTTAATGACTGAAAACAGCTCTCGAAGAGATTGTCAAAAGAGACTCTGAAAACGAAACGTTGATCACTTTTGAGCAAAAGGCTGCACACACGCAATTCAAGTTGCTCTGATTGTCATTTAGAGTTACATTATAGGATTATTCAACAACAAGTCAAAATGTGCTCGTGAAAGGCAGAAAACAACACTTTGATAGTTTGATATAATTTGAGAACGAATGCAAAAAACAGTCCACTCTCAGAACAGGCCGCTTGGACACTTTCAGAACAGCTCTGTTAATGGCTGAAAACAGCTCTCGAAGAGATTGTCAAAAGAGACTCCGAAAACGAAACGTTGATCACTTTTGAGCAAAAGGCTGCACACACGCAATTCAAGTTGCTCTGATTGTCATTTAGAGTTACATTATAGGATTATTCAACAACAAGTCAAAATGTGCTCGTGAAAGGCAGAAAACAACACTTTGATAGTTTGATATAACTTGAGGACGAATGCAAAAAACAGTCCACTCTAAGAACAGGCCGCTTGGACACTTTCAGAACAGCTCTGTTAATGACTGAAAACAGCTCTCGAAGAGATTGTCAAAAGAGACTCTGAAAACGAAACGTTGATCACTTTTGAGCAAAAGGCTGCACACACGCAATTCAAGTTGCTCTGATTGTCATTTAGAGTTACATTATAGGATTATTCAACAACAAGTCAAAATGTGCTCGTGAAAGGCAGAAAACAACACTTTGATAGTTTGATATAATTTGAGAACGAATGCAAAAAACAGTCCACTCTCAGAACAGGCCGCTTGGACACTTTCAGAACAGCTCTGTTAATGACTGAAAACAGCTCTCGAAGAGATTGTCAAAAGAGACTCCGAAAACGAAACGTTGATCACTTTTGAGCAAAAGGCTGCACACACGCAATTCAAGTTGCTCTGATTGTCATTTAGAGTTACATTATAGGATTATTCAACAACAAGTCAAAATGTGCTCGTGAAAGGCAGAAAACAACACTTTGATAGTTTGATATAACTTGAGAACGAATGCAAAAAACAGTCCACTCTAAGAACAGGCCGCTTGGACACTTTCAGAACAGCTCTGTTAATGACTGAAAACAGCTCTCGAAGAGATTGTCAAAAGAGACTCTGAAAACGAAACGTTGATCACTTTTGAGCAAAAGGCTGCACACACGCAATTCAAGTTGCTCTGATTGTCATTTAGAGTTACATTATAGGATTATTCAACAACAAGTCAAAATGTGCTCGTGAAAGGCAGAAAACAACACTTTGATAGTTTGATATAACTTGAGAACGAATGCAAAAAACAGTCCACTCTAAGAACAGGCCGCTTGGACACTTTCAGAACAGCTCTGTTAATGACTGAAAACAGCTCTCGAAGAGATTGTCAAAAGAGACTCTGAAAACGAAACGTTGATTACTTTTGAGCAAAAGGCTGCACACACGCAATTCAAGTTGCTCTGATTGTCATTTAGAGTAACATTATAGGATTATTCAACAACAAGTCAAAATGTGCTCGTGAAAGGCAGAAAACAACACTTTGATAGTTTGATATAACTTGAGAACGAATGCAAAAAACAGTCCACTCTCAGAACAGGCCGCTTGGACACTTTCAGAACAGCTCTGTTAATGACTGAAAACAGCTCTCGAAGAGATTGTCAAAAGAGACTCCGAAAACGAAACGTTGATCACTTTTGAGCAAAAGGCTGCACACACGCAATTCAAGTTGCTCTGATTGTCATTTAGAGTTACATTATAGGATTATTCAACAACAAGTCAAAATGTGCTCGTGAAAGGCAGAAAACAACACTTTGATAGTTTGATATAACTTGAGAACGAATGCAAAAAACAGTCCACTCTCAGAACAGGCCGCTTGGACACTTTCAGAACAGCTCTGTTAATGACTGAAAACAGCTCTCGAAGAGATTGTCAAAAGAGACTCCGAAAACGAAACGTTGATCACTTTTGAGCAAAAGGCTGCACACACGCAATTCAAGTTGCTCTGATTGTCATTTAGAGTTACATTATAGGATTATTCAACAACAAGTCAAAATGTGCTCGTGAAAGGCAGAAAACAACACTTTGATAGTTTGATATAACTTGAGAACGAATGCAAAAAACAGTCCACTCTAAGAACAGGCCGCTTGGACACTTTCAGAACAGCTCTGTTAATGACTGAAAACAGCTCTCGAAGAGATTGTCAAAAGAGACTCTGAAAACGAAACGTTGATCACTTTTGAGCAAAAGGCTGCACACACGCAATTCAAGTTGCTCTGATTGTCATTTAGAGTTACATTATAGGATTATTCAACAACAAGTCAAAATGTGCTCGTGAAAGGCAGAAAACAACACTTTGATAGTTTGATATAACTTGAGAACGAATGCAAAAAACAGTCCACTCTCAGAACAGGCCGCTTGGACACTTTCAGAACAGCTCTGTTAATGACTGAAAACAGCTCTCGAAGAGATTGTCAAAAGAGACTCCGAAAACGAAACGTTGATCACTTTTGAGCAAAAGGCTGCACACACGCAATTCAAGTTGCTCTGATTGTCATTTAGAGTTACATTATAGGATTATTCAACAACAAGTCAAAATGTGCTCGTGAAAGGCAGAAAACAACACTTTGATAGTTTGATATAACTTGAGAACGAAGGCAAAAAACAGTCCACTCTAAGAACAAGCCGCTTGGACACTTTCAGAACAGCTCTGTTAATGACTGAAAACAGCTCTCGAAGAGATTGTCAAAAGAGACTCTGAAAACGAAACGTTGATCACTTTTGAGCAAAAGGCTGCACACACGCAATTCAAGTTGCTCTGATTGTCATTTAGAGTTACATTATAGGATTATTCAACAACAAGTCAAAATGTGCTCGTGAAAGGCAGAAAACAACACTTTGATAGTTTGATATAACTTGAGAACGAATGCAAAAAACAGTCCACTCTCAGAACAGGCCGCTTGGACACTTTCAGAACAGCTCTGTTAATGACTGAAAACAGCTCTCGAAGAGATTGTCAAAAGAGACTCCGAAAACGAAACGTTGATCACTTTTGAGCAAAAGGCTGCACACACGCAATTCAAGTTGCTCTGATTGTCATTTAGAGTTACATTATAGGATTATTCAACAACAAGTCAAAATGTGCTCGTGAAAGGCAGAAAACAACACTTTGATAGTTTGATATAACTTGAGAACGAATGCAAAAAACAGTCCACTCTAAGAACAGGCCGCTTGGACACTTTCAGAACAGCTCTGTTAATGACTGAAAACAGCTCTCGAAGAGATTGTCAAAAGAGACTCTGAAAACGAAACGTTGATCACTTTTGAGCAAAAGGCTGCACACACGCAATTCAAGTTGCTCTGATTGTCATTTAGAGTTACATTATAGGATTATTCAACAACAAGTCAAAATGTGCTCGTGAAAGGCAGAAAACAACACTTTGATAGTTTGATATAACTTGAGAACGAATGCAAAAAACAGTCCACTCTAAGAACAGGCCGCTTGGACACTTTCAGAACAGCTCTGTTAATGACTGAAAACAGCTCTCGAAGAGATTGTCAAAAGATACTCTGAAAACGAAACGTTGATTACTTTTGAGCAAAAGGCTGCACACACGCAATTCAAGTTGCTCTGATTGTCATTTAGAGTAACATTATAGGATTATTCAACAACAAGTCAAAATGTGCTCGTGAAAGGCAGAAAACAACACTTTGATAGTTTGATATAACTTGAGAACGAATGCAAAAAACAGTCCACTCTCAGAACAGGCCGCTTGGACACTTTCAGAACAGCTCTGTTAATGACTGAAAACAGCTCTCGAAGAGATTGTCAAAAGAGACTCCGAAAACGAAACGTTGATCACTTTTGAGCAAAAGGCTGCACACACGCAATTCAAGTTGCTCTGATTGTCATTTAGAGTTACATTATAGGATTATTCAACAACAAGTCAAAATGTGCTCGTGAAAGGCAGAAAACAACACTTTGATAGTTTGATATAACTTGAGAACGAATGCAAAAAACAGTCCACTCTCAGAACAGGCCGCTTGGACACTTTCAGAACAGCTCTGTTAATGACTGAAAACAGCTCTCGAAGAGATTGTCAAAAGAGACTCCGAAAACGAAACGTTGATCACTTTTGAGCAAAAGGCTGCACACACGCAATTCAAGTTGCTCTGATTGTCATTTAGAGTTACATTATAGGATTATTCAACAACAAGTCAAAATGTGCTCGTGAAAGGCAGAAAACAACACTTTGATAGTTTGATATAACTTGAGAACGAATGCAAAAAACAGTCCACTCTAAGAACAGGCCGCTTGGACACTTTCAGAACAGCTCTGTTAATGACTGAAAACAGCTCTCGAAGAGATTGTCAAAAGAGACTCTGAAAACGAAACGTTGATCACTTTTGAGCAAAAGGCTGCACACACGCAATTCAAGTTGCTCTGATTGTCATTTAGAGTTACATTATAGGATTATTCAACAACAAGTCAAAATGTGCTCGTGAAAGGCAGAAAACAACACTTTGATAGTTTGATATAACTTGAGAACGAATGCAAAAAACAGTCCACTCTCAGAACAGGCCGCTTGGACACTTTCAGAACAGCTCTGTTAATGACTGAAAACAGCTCTCGAAGAGATTGTCAAAAGAGACTCCGAAAACGAAACCTTGATCACTTTTGAGCAAAAGGCTGCACACACGCAATTCAAGTTGCTCTGATTGTCATTTAGAGTTACATTATAGGATTATTCAACAACAAGTCAAAATGTGCTCGTGAAAGGCAGAAAACAACACTTTGATAGTTTGATATAACTTGAGAACGAAGGCAAAAAACAGTCCACTCTAAGAACAAGCTGCTTGGACACTTTCAGAACAACTCTGTTAATGACTGAAAACAGCTCTCGAAGAGATTGTCAAAAGAGACTCTGAAAACGAAACGTTGATCACTTTTGAGCAAAAGGCTGCACACACGCAATTCAAGTTGCTCTGATTGTCATTTAGAGTTACATTATAGGATTATTCAACAACAAGTCAAAATGTGCTCGTGAAAGGCAGAAAACAACACTTTGATAGTTTGATATAACTTGAGAACGAATGCAAAAAACAGTCCACTCTCAGAACAGGCCGCTTGGACACTTTCAGAACAGCTCTGTTAATGACGGAAAACAGCTCTCGAAGAGATTGTCAAAAGAGACTCCGAAAACGAAACGTTGATCACTTTTGAGCAAAAGGCTGCACACACGCAATTCAAGTTGCTCTGATTGTCATTTAGAGTTACATTATAGGATTATTCAACAACAAGTCAAAATGTGCTCGTGAAAGGCAGAAAACAACACTTTGATAGTTTGATATAACTTGAGAACGAATGCAAAAAACAGTCCACTCTAAGAACAGGCCGCTTGGACACTTTCAGAACAGCTCTGTTAATGACTGAAAACAGCTCTCGAAGAGATTGTCAAAAGAGACTCTGAAAACGAAACGTTGATCACTTTTGAGCAAAAGGCTGCACACACGCAATTCAAGTTGCTCTGATTGTCATTTAGAGTTACATTATAGGATTATTCAACAACAAGTCAAAATGTGCTCGTGAAAGGCAGAAAACAACACTTTGATAGTTTGATATAACTTGAGAACGAATGCAAAAAACAGTCCACTCTAAGAACAGGCCGCTTGGACACTTTCAGAACAGCTCTGTTAATGACTGAAAACAGCTCTCGAAGAGATTGTCAAAAGAGACTCTGAAAACGAAACGTTGATTACTTTTGAGCAAAAGGCTGCACACACGCAATTCAAGTTGCTCTGATTGTCATTTAGAGTAACATTATAGGATTATTCAACAACAAGTCAAAATGTGCTCGTGAAAGGCAGAAAACAACACTTTGATAGTTTGATATAACTTGAGAACGAATGCAAAAAACAGTCCACTCTCAGAACAGGCCGCTTGGACACTTTCAGAACAGCTCTGTTAATGACTGAAAACAGCTCTCGAAGAGATTGTCAAAAGAGACTCCGAAAACGAAACGTTGATCACTTTTGAGCAAAAGGCTGCACACACGCAATTCAAGTTGCTCTGATTGTCATTTAGAGTTACATTATAGGATTATTCAACAACAAGTCAAAATGTGCTCGTGAAAGGCAGAAAACAACACTTTGATAGTTTGATATAACTTGAGAACGAATGCAAAAAACAGTCCACTCTCAGAACAGGCCGCTTGGACACTTTCAGAACAGCTCTGTTAATGACTGAAAACAGCTCTCGAAGAGATTGTCAAAGAGACTCCGAAAACGAAACGTTGATCACTTTTGAGCAAAAGGCTGCACACACGCAATTCAAGTTGCTCTGATTGTCATTTAGAGTTACATTATAGGATTATTCAACAACAAGTCAAAATGTGCTCGTGAAAGGCAGAAAACAACACTTTGATAGTTTGATATAACTTGAGAACGAATGCAAAAAACAGTCCACTCTAAGAACAGGCCGCTTGGACACTTTCAGAACAGCTCTGTTAATGACTGAAAACAGCTCTCGAAGAGATTGTCAAAAGAGACTCTGAAAACGAAACGTTGATCACTTTTGAGCAAAAGGCTGCACACACGCAATTCAAGTTGCTCTGATTGTCATTTAGAGTTACATTATAGGATTATTCAACAACAAGTCAAAATGTGCTCGTGAAAGGCAGAAAACACAACTTTGATAGTTTGATATAACTTGAGAACGAATGCAAAAAACAGTCCACTCTCAGAACAGGCCGCTTGGACACTTTCAGAACAGCTCTGTTAATGACTGAAAACAGCTCTCGAAGAGATTGTCAAAAGAGACTCCGAAAACGAAACGTTGATCACTTTTGAGCAAAAGGCTGCACACACGCAATTCAAGTTGCTCTGATTGTCATTTAGAGTTACATTATAGGATTATTCAACAACAAGTCAAAATGTGCTCGTGAAAGGCAGAAAACAACACTTTGATAGTTTGATATAACTTGAGAACGAATGCAAAAAACAGTCCACTCTCAGAACAGGCCGCTTGGACACTTTCAGAACAGCTCTGTATAATGACTGAAAACAGCTCTCGAAGAGATTGTCAAAAGAGACTCCGAAAACGAAACGTTGATCACTTTTGAGCAAAAGGCTGCACACACGCAATTCAAGTTGCTCTGATTGTCATTTAGAGTTACATTATAGGATTATTCAACAACAAGTCAAAATGTGCTCGTGAAAGGCAGAAAACAACACTTTGATAGTTTGATATAACTTGAGAACGAATGCAAAAAACAGTCCACTCTAAGAACAGGCCGCTTGGACACTTTCAGAACAGCTCTGTTAATGACTGAAAACAGCTCTCGAAGAGATTGTCAAAAGAGACTCTGAAAACGAAACGTTGATCACTTTTGAGCAAAAGGCTGCACACACGCAATTCAAGTTGCTCTGATTGTCATTTAGAGTTACATTATAGGATTATTCAACAACAAGTCAAAATGTGCTCGTGAAAGGCAGAAAACACCACTTTGATAGTTTGATATAACTTGAGAACGAATGCAAAAAACAGTCCACTCTCAGAACAGGCCGCTTGGACACTTTCAGAACAGCTCTGTTAATGACTGAAAACAGCTCTCGAAGAGATTGTCAAAAGAGACTCCGAAAACGAAACGTTGATCACTTTTGAGCAAAAGGCTGCACACACGCAATTCAAGTTGCTCTGATTGTCATTTAGAGTTACATTATAGGATTATTCAACAACAAGTCAAAATGTGCTCGTGAAAGGCAGAAAACAACACTTTGATAGTTTGATATAACTTGAGAACGAAGGCAAAAAACAGTCCACTCTAAGAACAAGCCGCTTGGACACTTTCAGAACAGCTCTGTTAATGACTGAAAACAGCTCTCAAAGAGATTGTCAAAAGAGACTCCGAAAACGAAACGTTGATCACTTTTGAGCAAAAGGCTGCACACACGCAATTCAAGTTGCTCTGATTGTCATTTAGAGTTACATTATAGGATTATTCAACAACAAGTCAAAATGTGCTCGTGAAAGGCAGAAAACAACACTTTGATAGTTTGATATAACTTGAGAACGAATGCAAAAAACAGTCCACTCTAAGAACAGGCCGCTTGGACACTTTCAGAACAGCTCTGTTAATGACTGAAAACAGCTCTCGAAGAGATTGTCAAAAGAGACTCTGAAAACGAAACGTTGATCACTTTTGAGCAAAAGGCTGCACACACGCAATTCAAGTTGCTCTGATTGTCATTTAGAGTTACATTATAGGATTATTCAACAACAAGTCAAAATGTGCTCGTGAAAGGCAGAAAACAACACTTTGATAGTTTGATATAATTTGAGAACGAATGCAAAAAACAGTCCACTCTCAGAACAGGCCGCTTGGACACTTTCAGAACAGCTCTGTTAATGACTGAAAACAGCTCTCGAAGAGATTGTCAAAAGAGACTCCGAAAACGAAACGTTGATCACTTTTGAGCAAAAGGCTGCACACACGCAATTCAAGTTGCTCTGATTGTCATTTAGAGTTACATTATAGGATTATTCAACAACAAGTCAAAATGTGCTCGTGAAAGGCAGAAAACAACACTTTGATAGTTTGATATAACTTGAGAACGAATGCAAAAAACAGTCCACTCTCAGAACAGGCCGCTTGGACACTTTCAGAACAGCTCTGTTAATGACTGAAAACAGCTCTCGAAGAGATTGTCAAAAGAGACTCCGAAAACGAAACGTTGATCACTTTTGAGCAAAAGGCTGCACACACGCAATTCAAGTTGCTCTGATTGTCATTTAGAGTTACATTATAGGATTATTCAACAACAAGTCAAAATGTGCTCGTGAAAGGCAGAAAACAACACTTTGATAGTTTGATATAACTTGAGAACGAATGCAAAAAACAGTCCACTCTCAGAACAGGCCGCTTGGACACTTTCAGAACAGCTCTGTTAATGACTGAAAACAGCTCTCGAAGAGATTGTCAAAAGAGACTCCGAAAACGAAACGTTGATCACTTTTGAGCAAAAGGCTGCACACACGCAATTCAAGTTGCTCTGATTGTCATTTAGAGTTACATTATAGGATTATTCAACAACAAGTCAAAATGTGCTCGTGAAAGGCAGAAAACAACACTTTGATAGTTTGATATAACTTGAGAACGAATGCAAAAAACAGTCTACTCTAAGAACAGGCCGCTTGGACACTTTCAGAACAGCTCTGTTAATGACTGAAAACAGCTCTCGAAGAGATTGTCAAAAGAGACTCCGAAAACGAAACGTTGATCACTTTTGAGCAAAAGGCTGCACACACGCAATTCAAGTTGCTCTGATTGTCATTTAGAGTTACATTATAGGAGCATTCAGCAACAAGTCAAAATGTGCTCCAGAAAAGCAGAAAACAACACTGATAGAACTTGAGAACGAATGCAAAAACAGTCCACTCTCAGAACAGGCCGCTTGGACACTTTCAGAACAGCTCTGTTAATGACTGAAAACAGCTCTCGAAGAGATTGTCAAAAGAGACTCTGAAAACGAAACGTTGATTACTTTTGAGCAAAAGGCTGCACACACGCAATTTAAGTTGCTCTGATTGTCATTTAGAGTAACATTATAGGATTATTCAACAACAAGTCAAAATGTGCTCGTGAAAGGCAGAAAACAACACTTTGATAGTTTGATATAACTTGAGAACGAATGCAAAAAACAGTCCACTCTAAGAACAGGCCGCTTGGACACTTTCAGAACAGCTCTGTTAATGACTGAAAACAGCTCTCGAAGAGATTGTCAAAAGAGACTCCGAAAACGAAACGTTGATCACTTTTGAGCAAAAGGCTGCACACACGCAATTCAAGTTGCTCTGATTGTCATTTAGAGTAACATTATAGGATTATTCAACAACAAGTCAAAATGTGCTCGTGAAAGGCAGAAAACAACACTTTGATAGTTTGATATAACTTGAGAACGAATGCAAAAAACAGTCCACTCTAAGAACAGGCCGCTTGGACACTTTCAGAACAGCTCTGTTAATGACTGAAAACAGCTCTCGAAGAGATTGTCAAAAGAGACTCCGAAAACGAAACGTTGATCACTTTTGAGCAAAAGGCTGCACACACGCAATTCAAGTTGCTCTGATTGTCATTTAGAGTTACATTATAGGATTATTCAACAACAAGTCAAAATGTGCTCGTGAAAGGCAGAAAACAACACTTTGATAGTTTGATATAACTTGAGAACGAATCCAAAAAACAGTCCACTCTCAGAACAGGCCGCTTGGACACTTTCAGAACAGCTCTGTGAATGACTGAAAACAGCTCTCGAAGAGATTGTCAAAAGAGACTCCGAAAACGAAACGTTGATCACTTTTGAGCAAAAGGCTGCACACACGCAATTCAAGTTGCTCTGATTGTCATTTAGAGTTACATTATAGGAGCATTCAGCAACAAGTCAAAATGTGCTCCAGAAAAGCAGAAAACAACACTGATAGAACTTGAGAACGAATGCAAAAACAGTCCACTCTCAGAACAGGCCGCTTGGACACTTTCAGAACAGCTCTGTTAATGACTGAAAACAGCTCTCGAAGAGATTGTCAAAAGAGACTCTGAAAACGAAACGTTGATTACTTTTGAGCAAAAGGCTGCACACACGCAATTCAAGTTGCTCTGATTGTCATTTAGAGTAACATTATAGGATTATTCAACAACAAGTCAAAATGTGCTCGTGAAAGGCAGAAAACAACACTTTGATAGTTTGATATAACTTGAGAACGAATGCAAAAAACAGTCCACTCTAAGAACAGGCCGCTTGGACACTTTCAGAACAGCTCTGTTAATGACTGAAAACAGCTCTCGAAGAGATTGTCAAAAGAGACTCCGAAAACGAAACGTTGATCACTTTTGAGCAAAAGGCTGCACACACGCAATTCAAGTTGCTCTGATTGTCATTTAGAGTAACATTATAGGATTATTCAACAACAAGTCAAAATGTGCTTGTGAAAGGCAGAAAACAACACTTTGATAGTTTGATATAACTTGAGAACGAATGCAAAAAACAGTCCACTCTAAGAACAGGCCGCTTGGACACTTTCAGAACAGCTCTGTTAATGACTGAAAACAGCTCTCGAAGAGATTGTCAAAAGAGACTCCGAAAACGAAACGTTGATCACTTTTGAGCAAAAGGCTGCACACACGCAATTCAAGTTGCTCTGATTGTCATTTAGAGTTACATTATAGGATTATTCAACAACAAGTCAAAATGTGCTCGTGAAAGGCAGAAAACAACACTTTGATAGTTTGATATAACTTGAGAACGAATGCAAAAAACAGTCCACTCTAAGAACAGGCCGCTTGGACACTTTCAGAACAGCTCTGTTAATGACTGAAAACAGCTCTCGAAGAGATTGTCAAAAGAGACTCTGAAAACGAAACGTTGATCACTTTTGAGCAAAAGGCTGCACACACGCAATTCAAGTTGCTCTGATTGTCATTTAGAGTTACATTATAGGATTATTCAACAACAAGTCAAAATGTGCTCGTGAAAGGCAGAAAACAACACTTTGATAGTTTGATATAACTTGAGAACGAATGCAAAAAACAGTCCACTCTAAGAACAGGTCGCTTGGACACTTTCAGAACAGCTCTGTTAATGACTGAAAACAGCTCTCGAAGAGATTGTCAAAAGAGACTCCGAAAACGAAACGTTGATCACTTTTGAGCAAAAGGCTGCACACACGCAATTCAAGTTGCTCTGATTGTCATTTAGAGTTACATTATAGGATTATTCAACAACAAGTCAAAATGTGCTCGTGAAAGGCAGAAAACAACACTTTGATAGTTTGATATAACTTGAGAACGAATGCAAAAAACAGTCCACTCTCAGAACAGGCCGCTTGGACACTTTCTGAACAGCTCTGTTAATGACTGAAAACAGCTCTCGAAGAGATTGTCAAAAGAGACTCCGAAAACGAAACGTTGATCACTTTTGAGCAAAAGGCTGCACACACGCAATTCAAGTTGCTCTGATTGTCATTTAGAGTTACATTATAGGATTATTCAACAACAAGTCAAAATGTGCTCGTGAAAGGCAGAAAACAACACTTTGATAGTTTGATATAACTTGAGAACGAATGCAAAAAACAGTCCACTCTAAGAACAGGCCGCTTGGACACTTTCAGAACAGCTCTGTTAATGACTGAAAACAGCTCTCGAAGAGATTGTCAAAAGAGACTCCGAAAACGAAACGTTGATCACTTTTGTGCAAAAGGCTGCACACACGCAATTCAAGTTGCTCTGATTGTCATTTAGAGTTACATTATAGGAGCATTCAGCAACAAGTCAAAATGTGCTCCAGAAAAGCAGAAAACAACACTGATAGAACTTGAGAACGAATGCAAAAACAGTCCACTCTCAGAACAGGCCGCTTGGACACTTTCAGAACAGCTCTGTTAATGACTGAAAACAGCTCTCGAAGAGATTGTCAAAAGAGACTCTGAAAACGAAACGTTGATTACTTTTGAGCAAAAGGCTGCACACACGCAATTCAAGTTGCTCTGATTGTCATTTAGAGTAACATTATAGGATTATTCAACAACAAGTCAAAATGTGCTCATGAAAGGCAGAAAACAACACTTTGATAGTTTGATATAACTTGAGAACGAATGCAAAAAACAGTCCACTCTAAGAACAGGCCGCTTGGACACTTTCAGAACAGCTCTGTTAATGACTGAAAACAGCTCTCGAAGAGATTGTCAAAAGAGACTCTGAAAACGAAACGTTGATTACTTTTGAGCAAAAGGCTGCACACACGCAATTCAAGTTGCTCTGATTGTCATTTAGAGTAACATTATAGGATTATTCAACAACAAGTCAAAATGTGCTCGTGAAAGGCAGAAAACAACACTTTGATAGTTTGATATAACTTGAGAACGAATGCAAAAAACAGTCCACTCTAAGAACAGGCCGCTTGGACACTTTCAGAACAGCTCTGTTAATGACTGAAAACAGCTCTCGAAGAGATTGTCAAAAGAGACTCTGAAAACGAAACGTTGATCACTTTTGAGCAAAAGGCTGCACACACGCAATTCAAGTTGCTCTGATTGTCATTTAGAGTTACATTATAGGATTATTCAACAACAAGTCAAAATGTGCTCGT
This sequence comes from Nansenia antarctica, assembly GCF_963989245.1. Classification (NCBI taxonomy): domain Eukaryota; kingdom Metazoa; phylum Chordata; class Actinopteri; order Argentiniformes; family Microstomatidae; genus Nansenia; species Nansenia antarctica. The sequence continues at coordinate 35,795,345 of NC_137680.1, forward strand.
GAAAGGCAGAAAACAACACTTTGATAGTTTGATATAACTTGAGAACGAATGCAAAAAACAGTCCACTCTAAGAACAGGTCGCTTGGACACTTTCAGAACAGCTCTGTTAATGACTGAAAACAGCTCTCGAAGAGATTGTCAAAAGAGACTCCGAAAACGAAACGTTGATCACTTTTGAGCAAAAGGCTGCACACACGCAATTCAAGTTGCTCTGATTGTCATTTAGAGTTACATTATAGGATTATTCAACAACAAGTCAAAATGTGCTCGTGAAAGGCAGAAAACAACACTTTGATAGTTTGATATAACTTGAGAACGAATGCAAAAAACAGTCCACTCTCAGAACAGGCCGCTTGGACACTTTCTGAACAGCTCTGTTAATGACTGAAAACAGCTCTCGAAGAGATTGTCAAAAGAGACTCCGAAAACGAAACGTTGATCACTTTTGAGCAAAAGGCTGCACACACGCAATTCAAGTTGCTCTGATTGTCATTTAGAGTTACATTATAGGATTATTCAACAACAAGTCAAAATGTGCTCGTGAAAGGCAGAAAACAACACTTTGATAGTTTGATATAACTTGAGAACGAATGCAAAAAACAGTCCACTCTAAGAACAGGCCGCTTGGACACTTTCAGAACAGCTCTGTTAATGACTGAAAACAGCTCTCGAAGAGATTGTCAAAAGAGACTCCGAAAACGAAACGTTGATCACTTTTGTGCAAAAGGCTGCACACACGCAATTCAAGTTGCTCTGATTGTCATTTAGAGTTACATTATAGGAGCATTCAGCAACAAGTCAAAATGTGCTCCAGAAAAGCAGAAAACAACACTGATAGAACTTGAGAACGAATGCAAAAACAGTCCACTCTCAGAACAGGCCGCTTGGACACTTTCAGAACAGCTCTGTTAATGACTGAAAACAGCTCTCGAAGAGATTGTCAAAAGAGACTCTGAAAACGAAACGTTGATTACTTTTGAGCAAAAGGCTGCACACACGCAATTCAAGTTGCTCTGATTGTCATTTAGAGTAACATTATAGGATTATTCAACAACAAGTCAAAATGTGCTCATGAAAGGCAGAAAACAACACTTTGATAGTTTGATATAACTTGAGAACGAATGCAAAAAACAGTCCACTCTAAGAACAGGCCGCTTGGACACTTTCAGAACAGCTCTGTTAATGACTGAAAACAGCTCTCGAAGAGATTGTCAAAAGAGACTCTGAAAACGAAACGTTGATTACTTTTGAGCAAAAGGCTGCACACACGCAATTCAAGTTGCTCTGATTGTCATTTAGAGTAACATTATAGGATTATTCAACAACAAGTCAAAATGTGCTCGTGAAAGGCAGAAAACAACACTTTGATAGTTTGATATAACTTGAGAACGAATGCAAAAAACAGTCCACTCTAAGAACAGGCCGCTTGGACACTTTCAGAACAGCTCTGTTAATGACTGAAAACAGCTCTCGAAGAGATTGTCAAAAGAGACTCCGAAAACGAAACGTTGATCACTTTTGAGCAAAAGGCTGCACACACGCAATTCAAGTTGCTCTGATTGTCATTTAGAGTTACATTATAGGATTATTCAACAACAAGTCAAAATGTGCTCGTGAAAGGCAGAAAACAACACTTTGATAGTTTGATATAACTTGAGAACGAATGCAAAAAACAGTCCACTCTCAGAACAGGCCGCTTGGACACTTTCAGAACAGCTCTGTTAATGACTGAAAACAGCTCTCGAGGAGATTGTCAAAAGAGACTCCGAAAACGAAACGTTGATCACTTTTGAGCAAAAGGCTGCACACACGCAATTCAAGTTGCTCTGATTGTCATTTAGAGTTACATTATAGGATTATTCAACAACAAGTCAAAATGTGCTCGTGAAAGGCAGAAAACAACACTTTGATAGTTTGATATAACTTGAGAACGAATGCAAAAAACAGTCCACTCTAAGAACAGGCCGCTTGGACACTTTCAGAACAGCTCTGTTAATGACTGAAAACAGCTCTCGAAGAGATTGTCAAAAGAGACACCGAAAACGAAACGTTGATCACTTTTGAGCAAAAGGCTGCACACACGCAATTCAAGTTGCTCTGATTGTCATTTAGAGTTACATTATAGGATTATTCAACAACAAGTCAAAATGTGCTCGTGAAAGGCAGAAAACAACACTTTGATAGTTTGATATAACTTGAGAACGAATGCAAAAAACAGTCCACTCTAAGAACAGGCCGCTTGGACACTTTCAGAACAGCTCTGTTAATGACTGAAAACAGCTCTCGAAGAGATTGTCAAAAGAGACTCCGAAAACGAAACGTTGATCACTTTTGAGCAAAAGGCTGCACACACGCAATTCAAGTTGCTCTGATTGTCATTTAGAGTTACATTATAGGATTATTCAACAACAAGTCAAAATGTGCTCGTGAAAGGCAGAAAACAACACTTTGATAGTTTGATATAACTTGAGAACGAATGCAAAAAACAGTCCACTCTAAGAACAGGCCGCTTGGACACTTTCAGAACAGCTCTGTTAATGACTGAAAACAGCTCTCGAAGAGATTGTCAAAAGAGACTCCGAAAACGAAACGTTGATCACTTTTGAGCAAAAGGCTGCACACACGCAATTCAAGTTGCTCTGATTGTCATTTAGAGTTACATTATAGGAGCATTCAGCAACAAGTCAAAATGTGCTCCAGAAAAGCAGAAAACAACACTGATAGAACTTGAGAACGAATGCAAAAACAGTCCACTCTCAGAACAGGCCGCTTGGACACTTTCAGAACAGCTCTGTTAATGACTGAAAACAGCTCTCGAAGAGATTGTCAAAAGAGACTCTGAAAACGAAACGTTGATTACTTTTGAGCAAAAGGCTGCACACACGCAATTCAAGTTGCTCTGATTGTCATTTAGAGTTACATTATAGGATTATTCAACAACAAGTCAAAATGTGCTCGTGAAAGGCAGAAAACAACACTTTGATAGTTTGATATAACTTGAGAACGAATGCAAAAAAACAGTCCACTCTCAGAACAGGCCGGTTGGACACTTTCAGAACAGCTCTGTTAATGACTGAAAACAGCTCTCGAAGAGATTGTCAAAAGAGACTCCGAAAACGAAACGTTGATCACTTTTGAGCAAAAGGCTGCACACACGCAATTCAAGTTGCTCTGATTGTCATTTAGAGTTACATTATAGGATTATTCAACAACAAGTCAAAATGTGCTCGTGAAAGGCAGAAAACAACACTTTGATAGTTTGATATAACTTGAGAACGAATGCAAAAAACAGTCCACTCTAAGAACAGGCCGCTTGGACACTTTCAGAACAGCTCTGTTAATGACTGAAAACAGCTCTCGAAGAGATTGTCAAAAGAGACTCCGAAAACGAAACGTTGATCACTTTTGAGCAAAAGGCTGCACACACGCAATTCAAGTTGCTCTGATTGTCATTTAGAGTTACATTATAGGATTATTCAACAACAAGTCAAAATGTGCTCGTGAAAGGCAGAAAATAACACTTTGATAGTTTGATATAACTTGAGAACGAATGCAAAAAACAGTCCACTCTAAGAACAGGCCGCTTGGACACTTTCAGAACAGCTCTGTTAATGACTGAAAACAGCTCTCGAAGATATTGTCAAAAGAGACTCCGAAAACGAAACGTTGATCACTTTTGAGCAAAAGGCTGCACACACGCAATTCAAGTTGCTCTGATTGTCATTTAGAGTTACATTATAGGAGCATTCAGCAACAAGTCAAAATGTGCTCCAGAAAAGCAGAAAACAACACTGATAGAACTTGAGAACGAATGCAAAAACAGTCCACTCTCAGAACAGGCCGCTTGGACACTTTCAGAACAGCTCTGTTAATGACTGAAAACAGCTCTCGAAGAGATTGTCAAAAGAGACTCTGAAAACGAAACGTTGATTACTTTTGAGCAAAAGGCTGCACACACGCAATTCAAGTTGCTCTGATTGTCATTTAGAGTAACATTATAGGATTATTCAACAACAAGTCAAAATGTGCTCGTGAAAGGCAGAAAACAACACTTTGATAGTTTGATATAACTTGAGAACGAATGCAAAAAACAGTCCACTCTAAGAACAGGCCGCTTGGACACTTTCAGAACAGCTCTGTTAATGACTGAAAACAGCTCTCGAAGAGATTGTCAAAAGAGACTCTGAAAACGAAACGTTGATTACTTTTGAGCAAAAGGCTGCACACACGCAATTCAAGTTGCTCTGATTGTCATTTAGAGTAACATTATAGGATTATTCAACAACAAGTCAAAATGTGCTCGTGAAAGGCAGAAAACAACACTTTCATAGTTTGATATAACTTGAGAACGAATGCAAAAAACAGTCCACTCTCAGAACAGGCCGCTTGGACACTTTCAGAACAGCTCTGTTAATGACTGAAAACAGCTCTCGAAGAGATTGTCAAAAGAGACTCCGAAAACGAAACGTTGATCACTTTTGAGCAAAAGGCTGCACACACGCAATTCAAGTTGCTCTGATTGTCATTTAGAGTTACATTATAGGATTATTCAACAACAAGTCAAAATGTGCTCGTGAAAGGCAGAAAACAACACTTTGATAGTTTGATATAACTTGAGAACGAATGCAAAAAACAGTCCACTCTCAGAACAGGCCGCTTGGACACTTTCAGAACAGCTCTGTTAATGACTGAAAACAGCTCTCGAAGAGATTGTCAAAAGAGACTCTGAAAACGAAACGTTGATCACTTTTGAGCAAAAGGCTGCACACACGCAATTCAAGTTGCTCTGATTGTCATTTAGAGTTACATTATAGGATTATACAACAAGTCAAAATGTGCTCGTGAAAGGCAGAAAACAACACTTTGATAGTTTGATATAACTTGAGAACGAATGCAAAAAACAGTCCACTCTAAGAACAGGCCGCTTGGACACTTTCAGAACAGCTCTGTTAATGACTGAAAACAGCTCTCGAAGAGATTGTCAAAAGAGACTCCGAAAACGAAACGTTGATCACTTTTGAGCAAAAGGCTGCACACACGCAATTCAAGTTGCTCTGATTGTCATTTAGAGTTACATTATAGGAGCATTCAGCAACAAGTCAAAATGTGCTCCAGAAAAGCAGAAAACAACACTGATAGAACTTGAGAACGAATGCAAAAACAGTCCACTCTCAGAACAGGCCGCTTGGACACTTTCAGAACAGCTCTGTTAATGACTGAAAACAGCTCTCGAAGAGATTGTCAAAAGAGACTCTGAAAACGAAACGTTGATTACTTTTGAGCAAAAGGCTGCACACACGCAATTCAAGTTGCTCTGATTGTCATTTAGAGTAACATTATAGGATTATTCAACAACAAGTCAAAATGTGCTCGTGAAAGGCAGAAAACAACACTTTGATAGTTTGATATAACTTGAGAACGAATGCAAAAAACAGTCCACTCTCAGAACAGGCCGCTTGGACACTTTCTGAACAGCTCTGTTAATGACTGAAAACAGCTCTCGAAGAGATTGTCAAAAGAGACTCCGAAAACGAAACGTTGATCACTTTTGAGCAAAAGGCTGCACACACGCAATTCAAGTTGCTCTGATTGTCATTTAGAGTTACATTATAGGATTATTCAACAACAAGTCAAAATGTGCTCGTGAAAGGCAGAAAACAACACTTTGATAGTTTGATATAACTTGAGAACGAATGCAAAAAACAGTCCACTCTAAGAACAGGCCGCTTGGACACTTTCAGAACAGCTCTGTTAATGACTGAAAACAGCTCTCGAAGAGATTGTCAAAAGAGACTCCGAAAACGAAACGTTGATCACTTTTGTGCAAAAGGCTGCACACACGCAATTCAAGTTGCTCTGATTGTCATTTAGAGTTACATTATAGGAGCATTCAGCAACAAGTCAAAATGTGCTCCAGAAAAGCAGAAAACAACACTGATAGAACTTGAGAACGAATGCAAAAACAGTCCACTCTCAGAACAGGCCGCTTGGACACTTTCAGAACAGCTCTGTTAATGACTGAAAACAGCTCTCGAAGAGATTGTCAAAAGAGACTCTGAAAACGAAACGTTGATTACTTTTGAGCAAAAGGCTGCACACACGCAATTCAAGTTGCTCTGATTGTCATTTAGAGTAACATTATAGGATTATTCAACAACAAGTCAAAATGTGCTCATGAAAGGCAGAAAACAACACTTTGATAGTTTGATATAACTTGAGAACGAATGCAAAAAACAGTCCACTCTAAGAACAGGCCGCTTGGACACTTTCAGAACAGCTCTGTTAATGACTGAAAACAGCTCTCGAAGAGATTGTCAAAAGAGACTCTGAAAACGAAACGTTGATTACTTTTGAGCAAAAGGCTGCACACACGCAATTCAAGTTGCTCTGATTGTCATTTAGAGTAACATTATAGGATTATTCAACAACAAGTCAAAATGTGCTCGTGAAAGGCAGAAAACAACACTTTGATAGTTTGATATAACTTGAGAACGAATGCAAAAAACAGTCCACTCTAAGAACAGGCCGCTTGGACACTTTCAGAACAGCTCTGTTAATGACTGAAAACAGCTCTCGAAGAGATTGTCAAAAGAGACTCTGAAAACGAAACGTTGATCACTTTTGAGCAAAAGGCTGCACACACGCAATTCAAGTTGCTCTGATTGTCATTTAGAGTTACATTATAGGATTATTCAACAACAAGTCAAAATGTGCTCGTGAAAGGCAGAAAACAACACTTTGATAGTTTGATATAACTTGAGAACGAATGCAAAAAACAGTCCACTCTAAGAACAGGTCGCTTGGACACTTTCAGAACAGCTCTGTTAATGACTGAAAACAGCTCTCGAAGAGATTGTCAAAAGAGACTCCGAAAACGAAACGTTGATCACTTTTGAGCAAAAGGCTGCACACACGCAATTCAAGTTGCTCTGATTGTCATTTAGAGTTACATTATAGGATTATTCAACAACAAGTCAAAATGTGCTCGTGAAAGGCAGAAAACAACACTTTGATAGTTTGATATAACTTGAGAACGAATGCAAAAAACAGTCCACTCTCAGAACAGGCCGCTTGGACACTTTCTGAACAGCTCTGTTAATGACTGAAAACAGCTCTCGAAGAGATTGTCAAAAGAGACTCCGAAAACGAAACGTTGATCACTTTTGAGCAAAAGGCTGCACACACGCAATTCAAGTTGCTCTGATTGTCATTTAGAGTTACATTATAGGATTATTCAACAACAAGTCAAAATGTGCTCGTGAAAGGCAGAAAACAACACTTTGATAGTTTGATATAACTTGAGAACGAATGCAAAAAACAGTCCACTCTAAGAACAGGCCGCTTGGACACTTTCAGAACAGCTCTGTTAATGACTGAAAACAGCTCTCGAAGAGATTGTCAAAAGAGACTCCGAAAACGAAACGTTGATCACTTTTGTGCAAAAGGCTGCACACACGCAATTCAAGTTGCTCTGATTGTCATTTAGAGTTACATTATAGGAGCATTCAGCAACAAGTCAAAATGTGCTCCAGAAAAGCAGAAAACAACACTGATAGAACTTGAGAACGAATGCAAAAACAGTCCACTCTCAGAACAGGCCGCTTGGACACTTTCAGAACAGCTCTGTTAATGACTGAAAACAGCTCTCGAAGAGATTGTCAAAAGAGACTCTGAAAACGAAACGTTGATTACTTTTGAGCAAAAGGCTGCACACACGCAATTCAAGTTGCTCTGATTGTCATTTAGAGTAACATTATAGGATTATTCAACAACAAGTCAAAATGTGCTCATGAAAGGCAGAAAACAACACTTTGATAGTTTGATATAACTTGAGAACGAATGCAAAAAACAGTCCACTCTAAGAACAGGCCGCTTGGACACTTTCAGAACAGCTCTGTTAATGACTGAAAACAGCTCTCGAAGAGATTGTCAAAAGAGACTCTGAAAACGAAACGTTGATTACTTTTGAGCAAAAGGCTGCACACACGCAATTCAAGTTGCTCTGATTGTCATTTAGAGTAACATTATAGGATTATTCAACAACAAGTCAAAATGTGCTCGTGAAAGGCAGAAAACAACACTTTGATAGTTTGATATAACTTGAGAACGAATGCAAAAAACAGTCCACTCTAAGAACAGGCCGCTTGGACACTTTCAGAACAGCTCTGTTAATGACTGAAAACAGCTCTCGAAGAGATTGTCAAAAGAGACTCCGAAAACGAAACGTTGATCACTTTTGAGCAAAAGGCTGCACACACGCAATTCAAGTTGCTCTGATTGTCATTTAGAGTTACATTATAGGATTATTCAACAACAAGTCAAAATGTGCTCGTGAAAGGCAGAAAACAACACTTTGATAGTTTGATATAACTTGAGAACGAATGCAAAAAACAGTCCACTCTCAGAACAGGCCGCTTGGACACTTTCAGAACAGCTCTGTTAATGACTGAAAACAGCTCTCGAGGAGATTGTCAAAAGAGACTCCGAAAACGAAACGTTGATCACTTTTGAGCAAAAGGCTGCACACACGCAATTCAAGTTGCTCTGATTGTCATTTAGAGTTACATTATAGGATTATTCAACAACAAGTCAAAATGTGCTCGTGAAAGGCAGAAAACAACACTTTGATAGTTTGATATAACTTGAGAACGAATGCAAAAAACAGTCCACTCTAAGAACAGGCCGCTTGGACACTTTCAGAACAGCTCTGTTAATGACTGAAAACAGCTCTCGAAGAGATTGTCAAAAGAGACACCGAAAACGAAACGTTGATCACTTTTGAGCAAAAGGCTGCACACACGCAATTCAAGTTGCTCTGATTGTCATTTAGAGTTACATTATAGGATTATTCAACAACAAGTCAAAATGTGCTCGTGAAAGGCAGAAAACAACACTTTGATAGTTTGATATAACTTGAGAACGAATGCAAAAAACAGTCCACTCTAAGAACAGGCCGCTTGGACACTTTCAGAACAGCTCTGTTAATGACTGAAAACAGCTCTCGAAGAGATTGTCAAAAGAGACTCCGAAAACGAAACGTTGATCACTTTTGAGCAAAAGGCTGCACACACGCAATTCAAGTTGCTCTGATTGTCATTTAGAGTTACATTATAGGATTATTCAACAACAAGTCAAAATGTGCTCGTGAAAGGCAGAAAACAACACTTTGATAGTTTGATATAACTTGAGAACGAATGCAAAAAACAGTCCACTCTAAGAACAGGCCGCTTGGACACTTTCAGAACAGCTCTGTTAATGACTGAAAACAGCTCTCGAAGAGATTGTCAAAAGAGACTCCGAAAACGAAACGTTGATCACTTTTGAGCAAAAGGCTGCACACACGCAATTCAAGTTGCTCTGATTGTCATTTAGAGTTACATTATAGGAGCATTCAGCAACAAGTCAAAATGTGCTCCAGAAAAGCAGAAAACAACACTGATAGAACTTGAGAACGAATGCAAAAACAGTCCACTCTCAGAACAGGCCGCTTGGACACTTTCAGAACAGCTCTGTTAATGACTGAAAACAGCTCTCGAAGAGATTGTCAAAAGAGACTCTGAAAACGAAACGTTGATTACTTTTGAGCAAAAGGCTGCACACACGCAATTCAAGTTGCTCTGATTGTCATTTAGAGTTACATTATAGGATTATTCAACAACAAGTCAAAATGTGCTCGTGAAAGGCAGAAAACAACACTTTGATAGTTTGATATAACTTGAGAACGAATGCAAAAAAACAGTCCACTCTCAGAACAGGCCGGTTGGACACTTTCAGAACAGCTCTGTTAATGACTGAAAACAGCTCTCGAAGAGATTGTCAAAAGAGACTCCGAAAACGAAACGTTGATCACTTTTGAGCAAAAGGCTGCACACACGCAATTCAAGTTGCTCTGATTGTCATTTAGAGTTACATTATAGGATTATTCAACAACAAGTCAAAATGTGCTCGTGAAAGGCAGAAAACAACACTTTGATAGTTTGATATAACTTGAGAACGAATGCAAAAAACAGTCCACTCTAAGAACAGGCCGCTTGGACACTTTCAGAACAGCTCTGTTAATGACTGAAAACAGCTCTCGAAGAGATTGTCAAAAGAGACTCCGAAAACGAAACGTTGATCACTTTTGAGCAAAAGGCTGCACACACGCAATTCAAGTTGCTCTGATTGTCATTTAGAGTTACATTATAGGATTATTCAACAACAAGTCAAAATGTGCTCGTGAAAGGCAGAAAATAACACTTTGATAGTTTGATATAACTTGAGAACGAATGCAAAAAACAGTCCACTCTAAGAACAGGCCGCTTGGACACTTTCAGAACAGCTCTGTTAATGACTGAAAACAGCTCTCGAAGATATTGTCAAAAGAGACTCCGAAAACGAAACGTTGATCACTTTTGAGCAAAAGGCTGCACACACGCAATTCAAGTTGCTCTGATTGTCATTTAGAGTTACATTATAGGAGCATTCAGCAACAAGTCAAAATGTGCTCCAGAAAAGCAGAAAACAACACTGATAGAACTTGAGAACGAATGCAAAAACAGTCCACTCTCAGAACAGGCCGCTTGGACACTTTCAGAACAGCTCTGTTAATGACTGAAAACAGCTCTCGAAGAGATTGTCAAAAGAGACTCTGAAAACGAAACGTTGATTACTTTTGAGCAAAAGGCTGCACACACGCAATTCAAGTTGCTCTGATTGTCATTTAGAGTAACATTATAGGATTATTCAACAACAAGTCAAAATGTGCTCGTGAAAGGCAGAAAACAACACTTTGATAGTTTGATATAACTTGAGAACGAATGCAAAAAACAGTCCACTCTAAGAACAGGCCGCTTGGACACTTTCAGAACAGCTCTGTTAATGACTGAAAACAGCTCTCGAAGAGATTGTCAAAAGAGACTCTGAAAACGAAACGTTGATTACTTTTGAGCAAAAGGCTGCACACACGCAATTCAAGTTGCTCTGATTGTCATTTAGAGTAACATTATAGGATTATTCAACAACAAGTCAAAATGTGCTCGTGAAAGGCAGAAAACAACACTTTCATAGTTTGATATAACTTGAGAACGAATGCAAAAAACAGTCCACTCTCAGAACAGGCCGCTTGGACACTTTCAGAACAGCTCTGTTAATGACTGAAAACAGCTCTCGAAGAGATTGTCAAAAGAGACTCCGAAAACGAAACGTTGATCACTTTTGAGCAAAAGGCTGCACACACGCAATTCAAGTTGCTCTGATTGTCATTTAGAGTTACATTATAGGATTATTCAACAACAAGTCAAAATGTGCTCGTGAAAGGCAGAAAACAACACTTTGATAGTTTGATATAACTTGAGAACGAATGCAAAAAACAGTCCACTCTCAGAACAGGCCGCTTGGACACTTTCAGAACAGCTCTGTTAATGACTGAAAACAGCTCTCGAAGAGATTGTCAAAAGAGACTCTGAAAACGAAACGTTGATCACTTTTGAGCAAAAGGCTGCACACACGCAATTCAAGTTGCTCTGATTGTCATTTAGAGTTACATTATAGGATTATACAACAAGTCAAAATGTGCTCGTGAAAGGCAGAAAACAACACTTTGATAGTTTGATATAACTTGAGAACGAATGCAAAAAACAGTCCACTCTAAGAACAGGCCGCTTGGACACTTTCAGAACAGCTCTGTTAATGACTGAAAACAGCTCTCGAAGAGATTGTCAAAAGAGACTCCGAAAACGAAACGTTGATCACTTTTGAGCAAAAGGCTGCACACACGCAATTCAAGTTGCTCTGATTGTCATTTAGAGTTACATTATAGGAGCATTCAGCAACAAGTCAAAATGTGCTCCAGAAAAGCAGAAAACAACACTGATAGAACTTGAGAACGAATGCAAAAACAGTCCACTCTCAGAACAGGCCGCTTGGACACTTTCAGAACAGCTCTGTTAATGACTGAAAACAGCTCTCGAAGAGATTGTCAAAAGAGACTCTGAAAACGAAACGTTGATTACTTTTGAGCAAAAGGCTGCACACACGCAATTCAAGTTGCTCTGATTGTCATTTAGAGTAACATTATAGGATTATTCAACAACAAGTCAAAATGTGCTCGTGAAAGGCAGAAAACAACACTTTGATAGTTTGATATAACTTGAGAACGAATGCAAAAAACAGTCCACTCTCAGAACAGGCCGCTTGGACACTTTCAGAACAGCTCTGTTAATGACTGAAAACAGCTCTCGAAGAGATTGTCAAAAGAGACTCCGAAAACGAAACCTTGATCACTTTTGAGCAAAAGGCTGCACACACGCAATTCAAGTTGCTCTGATTGTCATTTAGAGTAACATTATAGGATTATTCAACAACAAGTCAAAATGTGCTCGTGAAAGGCAGAAAACAACACTTTGATAGTTTGATATAACTTGAGAACGAATGCAAAAAACAGTCCACTCTAAGAACAGGCCGCTTGGACACTTTCAGAACAGCTCTGTTAATGACTGAAAACAGCTCTCGAAGAGATTGTCAAAAGAGACTCCGAAAACGAAACGTTGATCACTTTTGAGCAAAAGGCTGCACACACGCAATTCAAGTTGCTCTGATTGTCATTTAGAGTTACATTATAGGAGCATTCAGCAACAAGTCAAAATGTGCTCCAGAAAAGCAGAAAACAACACTGATAGAACTTGAGAACGAATGCAAAAACAGTCCACTCTCAGAACAGGCCGCTTGGACACTTTCAGAACAGCTCTGTTAATGACTGAAAACAGCTCTCGAAGAGATTGTCAAAAGAGACTCTGAAAACGAAACGTTGATTACTTTGGAGCAAAAGGCTGCACACACGCAATTCGAGTTGCTCTGATTGTCATTTAGAGTAACATTATAGGATTATTCAACAACAAGTCAAAATGTGCTTGTGAAAGGCAGAAAACAACACTTTGATAGTTTGATATAACTTGAGAACGAATGCAAAAAACAGTCCACTCTCAGAACAGGCCGCTTGGACACTTTCAGAACAGCTCTGTTAATGACTGAAAACAGCTCTCGAAGAGATTGTCAAAAGAGACTCCGAAAACGAAACGTTGATCACTTTTGAGCAAAAGGCTGCACACACGCAATTCAAGTTGCTCTGATTGTCATTTAGAGTTACATTATAGGATTATTCAACAACAAGTCAAAATGTGCTCGTGAAAGGCAGAAAACAACACTTTGATAGTTTGATATAACTTGAGAACGAATGCAAAAAACAGTCCACTCTAAGAACAGGCCGCTTGGACACTTTCAGAACAGCTCTGTTAATGACTGAAAACAGCTCTCGAAGAGATTGTCAAAAGAGACTCCGAAAACGAAACGTTGATCACTTTTGAGCAAAAGGCTGCACACACGCAATTCAAGTTGCTCTGATTGTCATTTAGAGTTACATTATAGGATTATTCAACAACAAGTCAAAATGTGCTCGTGAAAGGCAGAAAACAACACTTTGATAGTTTGATATAACTTGAGAACGAATGCAAAAAACAGTCCACTCTCAGAACAGGCCGCTTGGACACTTTCAGAACAGCTCTGTTAATGACTGAAAACAGCTCTCGAAGAGATTGTCAAAAGAGACTCCAAAAACGAAACGTTGATCACTTTTGAGCAAAAGGCTGCACACACGCAATTCAAGTTGCTCTGATTGTCATTTAGAGTTACATTATAGGATTATTCAACAACAAGTCAAAATGTGCTCGTGAAAGGCAGAAAACAACACTTTGATAGTTTGATATAACTTGAGAACGAATGCAAAAAACAGTCCACTCTAAGAACAGGCCGCTTGGACACTTTCAGAACAGCTCTGTTAATGACTGAAAACAGCTCTCGAAGAGATTGTCAAAAGAGACTCCGAAAACGAAACGTTGATCACTTTTGAGCAAAAGGCTGCACACACGCAATTCAAGTTGCTCTGATAGTCATTTAGAGTTACATTATAGGATTATTCAACAACAAGTCAAAATGTGCTCGTGAAAGGCAGAAAACAACACTTTGATAGTTTGATATAACTTGAGAACGAATGCAAAAAACAGTCCACTCTAAGAATAGGCCGCTTGGACACTTTCAGAACAGCTCTGTTAATGACTGAAAACAGCTCTCGAAGAGATTGTCAAAAGAGACTCCGAAAACGAAACGTTGATCACTTTTGAGCAAAAGGCTGCACACACGCAATTCAAGTTGCTCTGATTGTCATTTAGAGTTACATTATAGGATTATTCAACAACAAGTCAAAATGTGCTCGTGAAAGGCAGAAAACAACACTTTGATAGTTTGATATAACTTGAGAACGAATGCAAAAAACAGTCCACTCTAAGAACAGGCCACTTGGACACTTTCAGAACAGCTCTGTTAATGACTGAAAACAGCTCTCGAAGAGATTGTCAAAAGAGACTCCGAAAACGAAACGTTGATCACTTTTGAGCAAAAGGCTGCACACACGCAATTCAAGTTGCTCTGATTGTCATTTAGAGTTACATTATAGGATTATTCAACAACAAGTCAAAATGTGCTCGTGAAAGGCAGAAAACAACACTTTGATAGTTTGATATAACTTGAGAACGAATGCAAAAAACAGTCCACTCTAAGAACAGGCCGCTTGGACACTTTCAGAACAGCTCTGTTAATGACTGAAAACAGCTCTCGAAGAGATTGTCAAAAGAGACTCCGAAAACGAAACGTTGATCACTTTTGAGCAAAAGGCTGCACACACGCAATTCAAGTTGCTCTGATTGTCATTTAGAGTTACATTATAGGATTATTCAACAACAAGTCAAAATGTGCTCGTGAAAGGCAGAAAACAACACTTTGATAGTTTGATATAACTTGAGAACGAATGCAAAAAACAGTCCACTCTCAGAACAGGCCGCTTGGACACTTTCAGAACAGCTCTGTTAATGACTGAAAACAGCTCTCGAAGAGATTGTCAAAAGAGACTCCGAAAACGAAACGTTGATCACTTTTGAGCAAAAGGCTGCACACACGCAATTCAAGTTGCTCTGATTGTCATTTAGAGTTACATTATAGGATTATTCAACAACAAGTCAAAATGTGCTCGTGAAAGGCAGAAAACAACACTTTGATAGTTTGATATAACTTGAGAACGAATGCAAAAAACAGTCCACTCTAAGAACAGGCCGCTTGGACACTTTCAGAACAGCTCTGTTAATGACTGAAAACAGCTCTCGAAGAGATTGTCAAAAGAGACTCCGAAAACGAAACGTTGATCACTTTTGAGCAAAAGGCTGCACACACGCAATTCAAGTTGCTCTGATTGTCATTTAGAGTTACATTATAGGATTATTCAACAACAAGTCAAAATGTGCTCGTGAAAGGCAGAAAACAACACTTTGATAGTTTGATATAACTTGAGAACGAATGCAAAAAACAGTCCACTCTAAGAACAGGCCGCTTGGACACTTTCAGAACAGCTCTGTTAATGACTGAAAACAGCTCTCGAAGAGATTGTCAAAAGAGACTCCGAAAACGAAACGTTGATCACTTTTGAGCAAAAGGCTGCACACACGCAATTCAAGTTGCTCTGATTGTCATTTAGAGTTACATTATAGGATTATTCAACAACAAGTCAAAATGTGCTCGTGAAAGGCAGAAAACAACACTTTGATAGTTTGATATAACTTGAGAACGAATGCAAAAAACAGTCCACTCTAAGAACAGGCCGCTTGGACACTTTCAGAACAGCTCTGTTAATGACTGAAAACAGCTCTCGAAGAGATTGTCAAAAGAGACTCCGAAAACGAAACGTTGATCACTTTTGAGCAAAAGGCTGCACACACGCAATTCAAGTTGCTCTGATAGTCATTTAGAGTTACATTATAGGATTATTCAACAACAAGTCAAAATGTGCTCGTGAAAGGCAGAAAACAACACTTTGATAGTTTGATATAACTTGAGAACGAATGCAAAAAACAGTCCACTCTAAGAATAGGCCGCTTGGACACTTTCAGAACAGCTCTGTTAATGACTGAAAACAGCTCTCGAAGAGATTGTCAAAAGAGACTCCGAAAACGAAACGTTGATCACTTTTGAGCAAAAGGCTGCACACACGCAATTCAAGTTGCTCTGATTGTCATTTAGAGTTACATTATAGGATTATTCAACAACAAGTCAAAATGTGCTCGTGAAAGGCAGAAAACAACACTTTGATAGTTTGATATAACTTGAGAACGAATGCAAAAAACAGTCCACTCTAAGAACAGGCCACTTGGACACTTTCAGAACAGCTCTGTTAATGACTGAAAACAGCTCTCGAAGAGATTGTCAAAAGAGACTCCGAAAACGAAACGTTGATCACTTTTGAGCAAAAGGCTGCACACACGCAATTCAAGTTGCTCTGATTGTCATTTAGAGTTACATTATAGGATTATTCAACAACAAGTCAAAATGTGCTCGTGAAAGGCAGAAAACAACACTTTGATAGTTTGATATAACTTGAGAACGAATGCAAAAAACAGTCCACTCTAAGAACAGGCCGCTTGGACACTTTCAGAACAGCTCTGTTAATGACTGAAAACAGCTCTCGAAGAGATTGTCAAAAGAGACTCCGAAAACGAAACGTTGATCACTTTTGAGCAAAAGGCTGCACACACGCAATTCAAGTTGCTCTGATTGTCATTTAGAGTTACATTATAGGATTATTCAACAACAAGTCAAAATGTGCTCGTGAAAGGCAGAAAACAACACTTTGATAGTTTGATATAACTTGAGAACGAATGCAAAAAACAGTCCACTCTCAGAACAGGCCGCTTGGACACTTTCAGAACAGCTCTGTTAATGACTGAAAACAGCTCTCGAAGAGATTGTCAAAAGAGACTCCGAAAACGAAACGTTGATCACTTTTGAGCAAAAGGCTGCACACACGCAATTCAAGTTGCTCTGATTGTCATTTAGAGTTACATTATAGGATTATTCAACAACAAGTCAAAATGTGCTCGTGAAAGGCAGAAAACAACACTTTGATAGTTTGATATAACTTGAGAACGAATGCAAAAAACAGTCCACTCTAAGAACAGGCCGCTTGGACACTTTCAGAACAGCTCTGTTAATGACTGAAAACAGCTCTCGAAGAGATTGTCAAAAGAGACTCCGAAAACGAAACGTTGATCACTTTTGAGCAAAAGGCTGCACACACGCAATTCAAGTTGCTCTGATTGTCATTTAGAGTTACATTATAGGATTATTCAACAACAAGTCAAAATGTGCTCGTGAAAGGCAGAAAACAACACTTTGATAGTTTGATATAACTTGAGAACGAATGCAAAAAACAGTCCACTCTAAGAACAGGCCGCTTGGACACTTTCAGAACAGCTCTGTTAATGACTGAAAACAGCTCTCGAAGAGATTGTCAAAAGAGACTCCGAAAACGAAACGTTGATCACTTTTGAGCAAAAGGCTGCACACACGCAATTCAAGTTGCTCTGATTGTCATTTAGAGTTACATTATAGGATTATTCAACAACAAGTCAAAATGTGCTCGTGAAAGGCAGAAAACAACACTTTGATAGTTTGATATAACTTGAGAACGAATGCAAAAAACAGTCCACTCTAAGAACAGGCCGCTTGGACACTTTCAGAACAGCTCTGTTAATGACTGAAAACAGCTCTCGAAGAGATTGTCAAAAGAGACTCCGAAAACGAAACGTTGATCACTTTTGAGCAAAAGGCTGCACACACGCAATTCAAGTTGCTCTGATTGTCATTTAGAGTTACATTATAGGATTATTCAACAACAAGTCAAAATGTGCTCGTGAAAGGCAGAAAACAACACTTTGATAGTTTGATATAACTTGAGAACGAATGCAAAAAACAGTCCACTCTCAGAACAGGCCGCTTGGACACTTTCAGAACAGCTCTGTTAATGACTGAAAACAGCTCTCGAAGAGATTGTCAAAAGAGACTCCGAAAACGAAACGTTGATCACTTTTGAGCAAAAGGCTGCACACACGCAATTCAAGTTGCTCTGATTGTCATTTAGAGTTACATTATAGGATTATTCAACAACAAGTCAAAATGTGCTCGTGAAAGGCAGAAAACAACACTTTGATAGTTTGATATAACTTGAGAACGAATGCAAAAAACAGTCCACTCTAAGAACAGGCCGCTTGGACACTTTCAGAACAGCTCTGTTAATGACTGAAAACAGCTCTCGAAGAGATTGTCAAAAGAGACTCCGAAAACGAAACGTTGATCACTTTTGAGCAAAAGGCTGCACACACGCAATTCAAGTTGCTCTGATTGTCATTTAGAGTTACATTATAGGATTATTCAACAACAAGTCAAAATGTGCTCGTGAAAGGCAGAAAACAACACTTTGATAGTTTGATATAACTTGAGAACGAATGCAAAAAACAGTCCACTCTCAGAACAGGCCGCTTGGACACTTTCAGAACAGCTCTGTTAATGACTGAAAACAGCTCTCGAAGAGATTGTCAAAAGAGACTCCGAAAACGAAACGTTGATCACTTTTGAGCAAAAGGCTGCACACACGCAATTCAAGTTGCTCTGATTGTCATTTAGAGTTACATTATAGGATTATTCAACAACAAGTCTAAATGTGCTCGTGAAAGGCAGAAAACAACACTTTGATAGTTTGATATAACTTGAGAACGAATGCAAAAAACAGTCCACTCTAAGAACAGGCCGCTTGGACACTTTCAGAACAGCTCTGTTAATGACTGAAAACAGCTCTCGAAGAGATTGTCAAAAGAGACTCCGAAAACGAAACGTTGATCACTTTTGAGCAAAAGGCTGCACACACGCAATTCAAGTTGCTCTGATTGTCATTAAGAGTTACATTATAGGATTATTCAACAACAAGTCAAAATGTGCTCGTGAAAGGCAGAAAACAACACTTTGATAGTTTGATATAACTTGAGAACGAATGCAAAAAACAGTCCACTCTAAGAACAGGCCACTTGGACACTTTCAGAACAGCTCTGTTAATGACTGAAAACAGCTCTCGAAGAGATTGTCAAAAGAGACTCCGAAAACGAAACGTTGATCACTTTTGAGCAAAAGGCTGCACACACGCAATTCAAGTTGCTCTGATTGTCATTTAGAGTTACATTATAGGATTATTCAACAACAAGTCAAAATGTGCTCGTGAAAGGCAGAAAACAACACTTTGATAGTTTGATATAACTTGAGAACGAATGCAAAAAACAGTCCACTCTAAGAACAGGCCGCTTGGACACTTTCAGAACAGCTCTGTTAATGACTGAAAACAGCTCTCGAAGAGATTGTCAAAAGAGACTCCGAAAACGAAACGTTGATCACTTTTGAGCAAAAGGCTGCACACACGCAATTCAAGTTGCTCTGATTGTCATTTAGAGTTACATTATAGGATTATTCAACAACAAGTCAAAATGTGCTCGTGAAAGGCAGAAAACAACACTTTGATAGTTTGATATAACTTGAGAACGAATGCAAAAAACAGTCCACTCTCAGAACAGGCCGCTTGGACACTTTCAGAACAGCTCTGTTAATGACTGAAAACAGCTCTCGAAGAGATTGTCAAAAGAGACTCCGAAAACGAAACGTTGATCACTTTTGAGCAAAAGGCTGCACACACGCAATTCAAGTTGCTCTGATTGTCATTTAGAGTTACATTATAGGATTATTCAACAACAAGTCAAAATGTGCTCGTGAAAGGCAGAAAACAACACTTTGATAGTTTGATATAACTTGAGAACGAATGCAAAAAACAGTCCACTCTAAGAACAGGCCGCTTGGACACTTTCAGAACAGCTCTGTTAATGACTGAAAACAGCTCTCGAAGAGATTGTCAAAAGAGACTCCGAAAACGAAACGTTGATCACTTTTGAGCAAAAGGCTGCACACACGCAATTCAAGTTGCTCTGATTGTCATTTAGAGTTACATTATAGGATTATTCAACAACAAGTCAAAATGTGCTCGTGAAAGGCAGAAAACAACACTTTGATAGTTTGATATAACTTGAGAACGAATGCAAAAAACAGTCCACTCTAAGAACAGGCCGCTTGGACACTTTCAGAACAGCTCTGTTAATGACTGAAAACAGCTCTCGAAGAGATTGTCAAAAGAGACTCCGAAAACGAAACGTTGATCACTTTTGAGCAAAAGGCTGCACACACGCAATTCAAGTTGCTCTGATTGTCATTTAGAGTTACATTATAGGATTATTCAACAACAAGTCAAAATGTGCTCGTGAAAGGCAGAAAACAACAGTTTGATAGTTTGATATAACTTGAGAACGAATGCAAAAAACAGTCCACTCTCAGAACAGGCCGCTTGGACACTTTCAGAACAGCTCTGTTAATGACTGAAAACAGCTCTCGAAGAGATTGTCAAAAGAGACTCCGAAAACGAAACGTTGATCACTTTTGAGCAAAAGGCTGCACACACGCAATTCAAGTTGCTCTGATTGTCATTTAGAGTTACATTATAGGATTATTCAACAACAAGTCTAAATGTGCTCGTGAAAGGCAGAAAACAACACTTTGATAGTTTGATATAACTTGAGAACGAATGCAAAAAACAGTCCACTCTAAGAACAGGCCGCTTGGACACTTTCAGAACAGCTCTGTTAATGACTGAAAACAGCTCTCGAAGAGATTGTCAAAAGAGACTCCGAAAACGAAACGTTGATCACTTTTGAGCAAAAGGCTGCACACACGCAATTCAAGTTGCTCTGATTGTCATTTAGAGTTACATTATAGGATTATTCAACAACAAGTCAAAATGTGCTCGTGAAAGGCAGAAAACAACACTTTGATAGTTTGATATAACTTGAGAACGAATGCAAAAAACAGTCCACTCTAAGAACAGGCCGCTTGGACACTTTCAGAACAGCTCTGTTAATGACTGAAAACAGCTCTCGAAGAGATTGTCAAAAGAGACTCCGAAAACGAAACGTTGATCACTTTTGAGCAAAAGGCTGCACACACGCAATTCAAGTTGCTCTGATTGTCATTTAGAGTTACATTATAGGATTATTCAACAACAAGTCAAAATGTGCTCGTGAAAGGCAGAAAACAACACTTTGATAGTTTGATATAACTTGAGAACGAATGCAAAAAACAGTCCACTCTCAGAACAGGCCGCTTGGACACTTTCAGAACAGCTCTGTTAATGACTGAAAACAGCTCTCGAAGAGATTGTCAAAAGAGACTCCGAAAACGAAACGTTGATCACTTTTGAGCAAAAGGCTGCACACACGCAATTCAAGTTGCTCTGATTGTCATTTAGAGTTACATTATAGGATTATTCAACAACAAGTCAAAATGTGCTCGTGAAAGGCAGAAAACAACACTTTGATAGTTTGATATAACTTGAGAACGAATGCAAAAAACAGTCCACTCTAAGAACAGGCCGCTTGGACACTTTCAGAACAGCTCTGTTAATGACTGAAAACAGCTCTCGAAGAGATTGTCAAAAGAGACTCCGAAAACGAAACGTTGATCACTTTTGAGCAAAAGGCTGCACACACGCAATTCAAGTTGCTCTGATTGTCATTTAGAGTTACATTATAGGATTATTCAACAACAAGTCAAAATGTGCTCGTGAAAGGCAGAAAACAACACTTTGATAGTTTGATATAACTTGAGAACGAATGCAAAAAACAGTCCACTCTAAGAACAGGCCGCTTGGACACTTTCAGAACAGCTCTGTTAATGACTGAAAACAGCTCTCGAAGAGATTGTCAAAAGAGACTCCGAAAACGAAACGTTGATCACTTTTGAGCAAAAGGCTGCACACACGCAATTCAAGTTGCTCTGATTGTCATTTAGAGTTACATTATAGGATTATTCAACAACAAGTCAAAATGTGCTCGTGAAAGGCAGAAAACAACAGTTTGATAGTTTGATATAACTTGAGAACGAATGCAAAAAACAGTCCACTCTCAGAACAGGCCGCTTGGACACTTTCAGAACAGCTCTGTTAATGACTGAAAACAGCTCTCGAAGAGATTGTCAAAAGAGACTCCGAAAACGAAACGTTGATCACTTTTGAGCAAAAGGCTGCACACACGCAATTCAAGTTGCTCTGATTGTCATTTAGAGTTACATTATAGGATTATTCAACAACAAGTCTAAATGTGCTCGTGAAAGGCAGAAAACAACACTTTGATAGTTTGATATAACTTGAGAACGAATGCAAAAAACAGTCCACTCTAAGAACAGGCCGCTTGGACACTTTCAGAACAGCTCTGTTAATGACTGAAAACAGCTCTCGAAGAGATTGTCAAAAGAGACTCCGAAAACGAAACGTTGATCACTTTTGAGCAAAAGGCTGCACACACGCAATTCAAGTTGCTCTGATTGTCATTTAGAGTTACATTATAGGATTATTCAACAACAAGTCAAAATGTGCTCGTGAAAGGCAGAAAACAACACTTTGATAGTTTGATATAACTTGAGAACGAATGCAAAAAACAGTCCACTCTAAGAACAGGCCGCTTGGACACTTTCAGAACAGCTCTGTTAATGACTGAAAACAGCTCTCGAAGAGATTGTCAAAAGAGACTCCGAAAACGAAACGTTGATCACTTTTGAGCAAAAGGCTGCACACACGCAATTCAAGTTGCTCTGATTGTCATTTAGAGTTACATTATAGGATTATTCAACAACAAGTCAAAATGTGCTCGTGAAAGGCAGAAAACAACACTTTGATAGTTTGATATAACTTGAGAACGAATGCAAAAAACAGTCCACTCTAAGAACAGGCCGCTTGGACACTTTCAGAACAGCTCTGTTAATGACTGAAAACAGCTCTCGAAGAGATTGTCAAAAGAGACTCCGAAAACGAAACGTTGATCACTTTTGAGCAAAAGGCTGCACACACGCAATTCAAGTTGCTCTGATTGTCATTTAGAGTTACATTATAGGATTATTCAACAACAAGTCAAAATGTGCTCGTGAAAGGCAGAAAACAACACTTTGATAGTTTGATATAACTTGAGAACGAATGCAAAAAACAGTCCACTCTCAGAACAGGCCGCTTGGACACTTTCAGAACAGCTCTGTTAATGACTGAAAACAGCTCTCGAAGAGATTGTCAAAAGAGACTCCGAAAACGAAACGTTGATCACTTTTGAGCAAAAGGCTGCACACACGCAATTCAAGTTGCTCTGATTGTCATTTAGAGTTACATTATAGGATTATTCAACAACAAGTCAAAATGTGCTCGTGAAAGGCAGAAAACAACACTTTGATAGTTTGATATAACTTGAGAACGAATGCAAAAAACAGTCCACTCTCAGAACAGGCCGCTTGGACACTTTCAGAATAGCTCTGTTAATGACTGAAAACAGCTCTCGAAGAGATTGTCAAAAGAGACTCCGAAAACGAAACGTTGATCACTTTTGAGCAAAAGGCTGCACACACGCAATTCAAGTTGCTCTGATTGTCATTTAGAGTTACATTATAGGATTATTCAACAACAAGTCTAAATGTGCTTGTGAAAGGCAGAAAACAACACTTTGATAGTTTGATATAACTTGAGAACGAATGCAAAAAACAGTCCACTCTCAGAACAGGCCGCTTGGACACTTTCAGAACAGCTCTGTTAATGACTGAAAACAGCTCTCGAAGAGATTGTCAAAAGAGACTCCGAAAACGAAACGTTGATCACTTTTGAGCAAAAGGCTGCACACACGCAATTCAAGTTGCTCTGATTGTCATTTAGAGTTACATTATAGGATTATTCAACAACAAGTCAAAATGTGCTCGTGAAAGGCAGAAAACAACACTTTGATAGTTTGATATAACTTGAGAACGAATGCAAAAAACAGTCCACTCTAAGAACAGGCCGCTTGGACACTTTCAGAACAGCTCTGTTAATGACTGAAAACAGCTCTCGAAGAGATTGTCAAAAGAGACTCCGAAAACGAAACGTTGATCACTTTTGAGCAAAAGGCTGCACACACGCAATTCAAGTTGCTCTGATTGTCATTTAGAGTTACATTATAGGATTATTCAACAACAAGTCAAAATGTGCTCGTGAAAGGCAGAAAACAACACTTTGATAGTTTGATATAACTTGAGAACGAATGCAAAAAACAGTCCACTCTAAGAACAGGCCGCTTGGACACTTTCAGAACAGCTCTGTTAATGACTGAAAACAGCTCTCGAAGAGATTGTCAAAAGAGACTCTGAAAACGAAACGTTGATCACTTTTGAGCAAAAGGCTGCACACACGCAATTCAAGTTGCTCTGATTGTCATTTAGAGTTACATTATAGGATTATTCAACAACAAGTCAAAATGTGCTCGTGAAAGGCAGAAAACAACACTTTGATAGTTTGATATAACTTGAGAACGAATGCAAAAAACAGTCCACTCTAAGAACAGGCCGCTTGGACACTTTCAGAACAGCTCTGTTAATGACTGAAAACAGCTCTCGAAGAGATTGTCAAAAGAGACTCCGAAAACGAAACGTTGATCACTTTTGAGCAAAAGGCTGCACACACGCAATTCAAGTTGCTCTGATTGTCATTTAGAGTTACATTATAGGATTATTCAACAACAAGTCAAAATGTGCTCGTGAAAGGCAGAAAACAACAGTTTGATAGTTTGATATAACTTGAGAACGAATGCAAAAAACAGTCCACTCTCAGAACAGGCCGCTTGGACACTTTCAGAACAGCTCTGTTAATGACTGAAAACAGCTCTCGAAGAGATTGTCAAAAGAGACTCCGAAAACGAAACGTTGATCACTTTTGAGCAAAAGGCTGCACACACGCAATTCAAGTTGCTCTGATTGTCATTTAGAGTTACATTATAGGATTATTCAACAACAAGTCTAAATGTGCTCGTGAAAGGCAGAAAACAACACTTTGATAGTTTGATATAACTTGAGAACGAATGCAAAAAACAGTCCACTCTAAGAACAGGCCGCTTGGACACTTTCAGAACAGCTCTGTTAATGACTGAAAACAGCTCTCGAAGAGATTGTCAAAAGAGACTCCGAAAACGAAACGTTGATCACTTTTGAGCAAAAGGCTGCACACACGCAATTCAAGTTGCTCTGATTGTCATTTAGAGTTACATTATAGGATTATTCAACAACAAGTCAAAATGTGCTCGTGAAAGGCAGAAAACAACACTTTGATAGTTTGATATAACTTGAGAACGAATGCAAAAAACAGTCCACTCTAAGAACAGGCCGCTTGGACACTTTCAGAACAGCTCTGTTAATGACTGAAAACAGCTCTCGAAGAGATTGTCAAAAGAGACTCCGAAAACGAAACGTTGATCACTTTTGAGCAAAAGGCTGCACACACGCAATTCAAGTTGCTCTGATTGTCATTTAGAGTTACATTATAGGATTATTCAACAACAAGTCAAAATGTGCTCGTGAAAGGCAGAAAACAACACTTTGATAGTTTGATATAACTTGAGAACGAATGCAAAAAACAGTCCACTCTAAGAACAGGCCGCTTGGACACTTTCAGAACAGCTCTGTTAATGACTGAAAACAGCTCTCGAAGAGATTGTCAAAAGAGACTCCGAAAACGAAACGTTGATCACTTTTGAGCAAAAGGCTGCACACACGCAATTCAAGTTGCTCTGATTGTCATTTAGAGTTACATTATAGGATTATTCAACAACAAGTCAAAATGTGCTCGTGAAAGGCAGAAAACAACACTTTGATAGTTTGATATAACTTGAGAACGAATGCAAAAAACAGTCCACTCTCAGAACAGGCCGCTTGGACACTTTCAGAACAGCTCTGTTAATGACTGAAAACAGCTCTCGAAGAGATTGTCAAAAGAGACTCCGAAAACGAAACGTTGATCACTTTTGAGCAAAAGGCTGCACACACGCAATTCAAGTTGCTCTGATTGTCATTTAGAGTTACATTATAGGATTATTCAACAACAAGTCAAAATGTGCTCGTGAAAGGCAGAAAACAACACTTTGATAGTTTGATATAACTTGAGAACGAATGCAAAAAACAGTCCACTCTCAGAACAGGCCGCTTGGACACTTTCAGAATAGCTCTGTTAATGACTGAAAACAGCTCTCGAAGAGATTGTCAAAAGAGACTCCGAAAACGAAACGTTGATCACTTTTGAGCAAAAGGCTGCACACACGCAATTCAAGTTGCTCTGATTGTCATTTAGAGTTACATTATAGGATTATTCAACAACAAGTCTAAATGTGCTTGTGAAAGGCAGAAAACAACACTTTGATAGTTTGATATAACTTGAGAACGAATGCAAAAAACAGTCCACTCTCAGAACAGGCCGCTTGGACACTTTCAGAACAGCTCTGTTAATGACTGAAAACAGCTCTCGAAGAGATTGTCAAAAGAGACTCCGAAAACGAAACGTTGATCACTTTTGAGCAAAAGGCTGCACACACGCAATTCAAGTTGCTCTGATTGTCATTTAGAGTTACATTATAGGATTATTCAACAACAAGTCAAAATGTGCTCGTGAAAGGCAGAAAACAACACTTTGATAGTTTGATATAACTTGAGAACGAATGCAAAAAACAGTCCACTCTAAGAACAGGCCGCTTGGACACTTTCAGAACAGCTCTGTTAATGACTGAAAACAGCTCTCGAAGAGATTGTCAAAAGAGACTCCGAAAACGAAACGTTGATCACTTTTGAGCAAAAGGCTGCACACACGCAATTCAAGTTGCTCTGATTGTCATTTAGAGTTACATTATAGGATTATTCAACAACAAGTCAAAATGTGCTCGTGAAAGGCAGAAAACAACACTTTGATAGTTTGATATAACTTGAGAACGAATGCAAAAAACAGTCCACTCTAAGAACAGGCCGCTTGGACACTTTCAGAACAGCTCTGTTAATGACTGAAAACAGCTCTCGAAGAGATTGTCAAAAGAGACTCTGAAAACGAAACGTTGATCACTTTTGAGCAAAAGGCTGCACACACGCAATTCAAGTTGCTCTGATTGTCATTTAGAGTTACATTATAGGATTATTCAACAACAAGTCAAAATGTGCTCGTGAAAGGCAGAAAACAACACTTTGATAGTTTGATATAACTTGAGAACGAATGCAAAAAACAGTCCACTCTAAGAACAGGCCGCTTGGACACTTTCAGAACAGCTCTGTTAATGACTGAAAACAGCTCTCGAAGAGATTGTCAAAAGAGACTCCGAAAACGAAACGTTGATCACTTTTGAGCAAAAGGCTGCACACACGCAATTCAAGTTGCTCTGATTGTCATTTAGAGTTACATTATAGGATTATTCAACAACAAGTCAAAATGTGCTCGTGAAAGGCAGAAAACAACACTTTGATAGTTTGATATAACTTGAGAACGAATGCAAAAAACAGTCCACTCTAAGAACAGGCCGCTTGGACACTTTCAGAACAGCTCTGTTAATGACTGAAAACAGCTCTCGAAGAGATTGTCAAAAGAGACTCCGAAAACGAAACGTTGATCACTTTTGAGCAAAAGGCTGCACACACGCAATTCAAGTTGCTCTGATTGTCATTTAGAGTTACATTATAGGATTATTCAACAACAAGTCAAAATGTGCTCGTGAAAGGCAGAAAACAACACTTTGATAGTTTGATATAACTTGAGAACGAATGCAAAAAACAGTCCACTCTCAGAACAGGCCGCTTGGACACTTTCAGAACAGCTCTGTTAATGACTGAAAACAGCTCTCGAAGAGATTGTCAAAAGAGACTCCGAAAACGAAACGTTGATCACTTTTGAGCAAAAGGCTGCACACACGCAATTCAAGTTGCTCTGATTGTCATTTAGAGTTACATTATAGGATTATTCAACAACAAGTCAAAATGTGCTCGTGAAAGGCAGAAAACAACACTTTGATAGTTTGATATAACTTGAGAACGAATGCAAAAAACAGTCCACTCTAAGAACAGGCCGCTTGGACACTTTCAGAACAGCTCTGTTAATGACTGAAAACAGCTCTCGAAGAGATTGTCAAAAGAGACTCCGAAAACGAAACGTTGATCACTTTTGAGCAAAAGGCTGCACACACGCAATTCAAGTTGCTCTGATTGTCATTTAGAGTTACATTATAGGATTATTCAACAACAAGTCAAAATGTGCTCGTGAAAGGCAGAAAACAACACTTTGATAGTTTGATATAACTTGAGAACGAATGCAAAAAACAGTCCACTCTCAGAACAGGCCGCTTGGACACTTTCAGAACAGCTCTGTTAATGACTGAAAACAGCTCTCGAAGAGATTGTCAAAAGAGACTCCGAAAACGAAACGTTGATCACTTTTGAGCAAAAGGCTGCACACACGCAATTCAAGTTGCTCTGATTGTCATTTAGAGTTACATTATAGGATTATTCAACAACAAGTCTAAATGTGCTCGTGAAAGGCAGAAAACAACACTTTGATAGTTTGATATAACTTGAGAACGAATGCAAAAAACAGTCCACTCTAAAAACAGGCCGCTTGGACACTTTCAGAACAGCTCTGTTAATGACTGAAAACAGCTCTCGAAGAGATTGTCAAAAGAGACTCTGAAAACGAAACGTTGATCACTTTTGAGCAAAAGGCTGCACACACGCAATTCAAGTTGCTCTGATTGTCATTTAGAGTTACATTATAGGATTATTCAACAACAAGTCAAAATGTGCTCGTGAAAGGCAGAAAACAACACTTTGATAGTTTGATATAACTTGAGAACGAATGCAAAAAACAGTCCACTCTCAGAACAGGCCGCTTGGACACTTTCAGAACAGCTCTGTTAATGACTGAAAACAGCTCTCGAAGAGATTGTCAAAAGAGACTCCGAAAACGAAACGTTGATCACTTTTGAGCAAAAGGCTGCACACACGCAATTCAAGTTGCTCTGATTGTCATTTAGAGTTACATTATAGGATTATTCAACAACAAGTCAAAATGTGCTCGTGAAAGGCAGAAAACAACACTTTGATAGTTTGATATAACTTGAGAACGAATGCAAAAAACAGTCCACTCTCAGAACAGGCCGCTTGGACACTTTCAGAACAGCTCTGTTAATGACTGAAAACAGCTCTCGAAGAGATTGTCAAAAGAGACTCCGAAAACGAAACGTTGATCACTTTTGAGCAAAAGGCTGCACACACGCAATTCAAGTTGCTCTGATTGTCATTTAGAGTTACATTATAGGATTATTCAACAACAAGTCTAAATGTGCTCGTGAAAGGCAGAAAACAACACTTTGATAGTTTGATATAACTTGAGAACGAATGCAAAAAACAGTCCACTCTAAAAACAGGCCGCTTGGACACTTTCAGAACAGCTCTGTTAATGACTGAAAACAGCTCTCGAAGAGATTGTCAAAAGAGACTCTGAAAACGAAACGTTGATCACTTTTGAGCAAAAGGCTGCACACACGCAATTCAAGTTGCTCTGATTGTCATTTAGAGTTACATTATAGGATTATTCAACAACAAGTCAAAATGTGCTCGTGAAAGGCAGAAAACAACACTTTGATAGTTTGATATAACTTGAGAACGAATGCAAAAAACAGTCCACTCTCAGAACAGGCCGCTTGGACACTTTCAGAACAGCTCTGTTAATGACTGAAAACAGCTCTCGAAGAGATTGTCAAAAGAGACTCCGAAAACGAAACGTTGATCACTTTTGAGCAAAAGGCTGCACACACGCAATTCAAGTTGCTCTGATTGTCATTTAGAGTTACATTATAGGATTATTCAACAACAAGTCAAAATGTGCTCGTGAAAGGCAGAAAA
The DNA here is from genome assembly GCF_963989245.1 of Nansenia antarctica. NCBI lineage: Eukaryota > Metazoa > Chordata > Actinopteri > Argentiniformes > Microstomatidae > Nansenia > Nansenia antarctica. The sequence goes on from NC_137680.1 coordinate 35,825,054, forward strand.
CAACACTTTGATAGTTTGATATAACTTGAGAACGAATGCAAAAAACAGTCCACTCTAAGAACAGGCCGCTTGGACACTTTCAGAACAGCTCTGTTAATGACTGAAAACAGCTCTCGAAGAGATTGTCAAAAGAGACTCCGAAAACGAAACGTTGATCACTTTTGAGCAAAAGGCTGCACACACGCAATTCAAGTTGCTCTGATTGTCATTTAGAGTTACATTATAGGATTATTCAACAACAAGTCTAAATGTGCTCGTGAAAGGCAGAAAACAACACTTTGATAGTTTGATATAACTTGAGAACGAATGCAAAAAACAGTCCACTCTAAAAACAGGCCGCTTGGACACTTTCAGAACAGCTCTGTTAATGACTGAAAACAGCTCTCGAAGAGATTGTCAAAAGAGACTCTGAAAACGAAACGTTGATCACTTTTGAGCAAAAGGCTGCACACACGCAATTCAAGTTGCTCTGATTGTCATTTAGAGTTACATTATAGGATTATTCAACAACAAGTCAAAATGTGCTCGTGAAAGGCAGAAAACAACACTTTGATAGTTTGATATAACTTGAGAACGAATGCAAAAAACAGTCCACTCTCAGAACAGGCCGCTTGGACACTTTCAGAACAGCTCTGTTAATGACTGAAAACAGCTCTCGAAGAGATTGTCAAAAGAGACTCCGAAAACGAAACGTTGATCACTTTTGAGCAAAAGGCTGCACACACGCAATTCAAGTTGCTCTGATTGTCATTTAGAGTTACATTATAGGATTATTCAACAACAAGTCAAAATGTGCTCGTGAAAGGCAGAAAACAACACTTTGATAGTTTGATATAACTTGAGAACGAATGCAAAAAACAGTCCACTCTCAGAACAGGCCGCTTGGACACTTTCAGAACAGCTCTGTTAATGACTGAAAACAGCTCTCGAAGAGATTGTCAAAAGAGACTCCGAAAACGAAACGTTGATCACTTTTGAGCAAAAGGCTGCACACACGCAATTCAAGTTGCTCTGATTGTCATTTAGAGATACATTATAGGATTATTCAACAACAAGTCAAAATGTGCTCGTGAAAGGCAGAAAACAACACTTTGATAGTTTGATATAACTTGAGAACGAATGCAAAAAACAGTCCACTCTAAGAACAGGCCGCTTGGACACTTTCAGAACAGCTCTGTTAATGACTGAAAACAGCTCTCGAAGAGATTGTCAAAAGAGACTCCGAAAACGAAACGTTGATCACTTTTGAGCAAAAGGCTGCACACACGCAATTCAAGTTGCTCTGATTGTCATTTAGAGTTACATTATAGGATTATTCAACAACAAGTCAAAATGTGCTCGTGAAAGGCAGAAAACAACACTTTGATAGTTTGATATAACTTGAGAACGAATGCAAAAAACAGTCCACTCTAAGAACAGGCCGCTTGGACACTTTCAGAACAGCTCTGTTAATGACTGAAAACAGCTCTCGAAGAGATTGTCAAAAGAGACTCTGAAAACGAAACGTTGATCACTTTTGAGCAAAAGGCTGCACACACGCAATTCAAGTTGCTCTGATTGTCATTTAGAGTTACATTATAGGATTATTCAACAACAAGTCAAAATGTGCTCGTGAAAGGCAGAAAACAACACTTTGATAGTTTGATATAACTTGAGAACGAATGCAAAAAACAGTCCACTCTAAGAACAGGCCGCTTGGACACTTTCAGAACAGCTCTGTTAATGACTGAAAACAGCTCTCGAAGAGATTGTCAAAAGAGACTCCGAAAACGAAACGTTGATCACTTTTGAGCAAAAGGCTGCACACACGCAATTCAAGTTGCTCTGATTGTCATTTAGAGTTACATTATAGGATTATTCAACAACAAGTCAAAATGTGCTCGTGAAAGGCAGAAAACAACACTTTGATAGTTTGATATAACTTGAGAACGAATGCAAAAAACAGTCCACTCTAAGAACAGGCCGCTTGGACACTTTCAGAACAGCTCTGTTAATGACTGAAAACAGCTCTCGAAGAGATTGTCAAAAGAGACTCCGAAAACGAAACGTTGATCACTTTTGAGCAAAAGGCTGCACACACGCAATTCAAGTTGCTCTGATTGTCATTTAGAGTTACATTATAGGATTATTCAACAACAAGTCAAAATGTGCTCGTGAAAGGCAGAAAACAACACTTTGATAGTTTGATATAACTTGAGAACGAATGCAAAAAACAGTCCACTCTCAGAACAGGCCGCTTGGACACTTTCAGAACAGCTCTGTTAATGACTGAAAACAGCTCTCGAAGAGATTGTCAAAAGAGACTCCGAAAACGAAACGTTGATCACTTTTGAGCAAAAGGCTGCACACACGCAATTCAAGTTGCTCTGATTGTCATTTAGAGTTACATTATAGGATTATTCAACAACAAGTCTAAATGTGCTCGTGAAAGGCAGAAAACAACACTTTGATAGTTTGATATAACTTGAGAACGAATGCAAAAAACAGTCCACTCTAAAAACAGGCCGCTTGGACACTTTCAGAACAGCTCTGTTAATGACTGAAAACAGCTCTCGAAGAGATTGTCAAAAGAGACTCTGAAAACGAAACGTTGATCACTTTTGAGCAAAAGGCTGCACACACGCAATTCAAGTTGCTCTGATTGTCATTTAGAGTTACATTATAGGATTATTCAACAACAAGTCAAAATGTGCTCGTGAAAGGCAGAAAACAACACTTTGATAGTTTGATATAACTTGAGAACGAATGCAAAAAACAGTCCACTCTCAGAACAGGCCGCTTGGACACTTTCAGAACAGCTCTGTTAATGACTGAAAACAGCTCTCGAAGAGATTGTCAAAAGAGACTCCGAAAACGAAACGTTGATCACTTTTGAGCAAAAGGCTGCACACACGCAATTCAAGTTGCTCTGATTGTCATTTAGAGTTACATTATAGGATTATTCAACAACAAGTCAAAATGTGCTCGTGAAAGGCAGAAAACAACACTTTGATAGTTTGATATAACTTGAGAACGAATGCAAAAAACAGTCCACTCTAAGAACAGGCCGCTTGGACACTTTCAGAACAGCTCTGTTAATGACTGAAAACAGCTCTCGAAGAGATTGTCAAAAGAGACTCCGAAAACGAAACGTTGATCACTTTTGAGCAAAAGGCTGCACACACGCAATTCAAGTTGCTCTGATTGTCATTTAGAGTTACATTATAGGATTATTCAACAACAAGTCAAAATGTGCTCGTGAAAGGCAGAAAACAACACTTTGATAGTTTGATATAACTTGAGAACGAATGCAAAAAACAGTCCACTCTAAGAACAGGCCGCTTGGACACTTTCAGAACAGCTCTGTTAATGACTGAAAACAGCTCTCGAAGAGATTGTCAAAAGAGACTCTGAAAACGAAACGTTGATCACTTTTGAGCAAAAGGCTGCACACACGCAATTCAAGTTGCTCTGATTGTCATTTAGAGTTACATTATAGGATTATTCAACAACAAGTCAAAATGTGCTCGTGAAAGGCAGAAAACAACACTTTGATAGTTTGATATAACTTGAGAACGAATGCAAAAAACAGTCCACTCTAAGAACAGGCCGCTTGGACACTTTCAGAACAGCTCTGTTAATGACTGAAAACAGCTCTCGAAGAGATTGTCAAAAGAGACTCCGAAAACGAAACGTTGATCACTTTTGAGCAAAAGGCTGCACACACGCAATTCAAGTTGCTCTGATTGTCATTTAGAGTTACATTATAGGATTATTCAACAACAAGTCAAAATGTGCTCGTGAAAGGCAGAAAACAACACTTTGATAGTTTGATATAACTTGAGAACGAATGCAAAAAACAGTCCACTCTCAGAACAGGCCGCTTGGACACTTTCAGAACAGCTCTGTTAATGACTGAAAACAGCTCTCGAAGAGATTGTCAAAAGAGACTCCGAAAACGAAACGTTGATCACTTTTGAGCAAAAGGCTGCACACACGCAATTCAAGTTGCTCTGATTGTCATTTAGAGTTACATTATAGGATTATTCAACAACAAGTCTAAATGTGCTCGTGAAAGGCAGAAAACAACACTTTGATAGTTTGATATAACTTGAGAACGAATGCAAAAAACAGTCCACTCTAAAAACAGGCCGCTTGGACACTTTCAGAACAGCTCTGTTAATGACTGAAAACAGCTCTCGAAGAGATTGTCAAAAGAGACTCTGAAAACGAAACGTTGATCACTTTTGAGCAAAAGGCTGCACACACGCAATTCAAGTTGCTCTGATTGTCATTTAGAGTTACATTATAGGATTATTCAACAACAAGTCAAAATGTGCTCGTGAAAGGCAGAAAACAACACTTTGATAGTTTGATATAACTTGAGAACGAATGCAAAAAACAGTCCACTCTCAGAACAGGCCGCTTGGACACTTTCAGAACAGCTCTGTTAATGACTGAAAACAGCTCTCGAAGAGATTGTCAAAAGAGACTCCGAAAACGAAACGTTGATCACTTTTGAGCAAAAGGCTGCACACACGCAATTCAAGTTGCTCTGATTGTCATTTAGAGTTACATTATAGGATTATTCAACAACAAGTCAAAATGTGCTCGTGAAAGGCAGAAAACAACACTTTGATAGTTTGATATAACTTGAGAACGAATGCAAAAAACAGTCCACTCTAAGAACAGGCCGCTTGGACACTTTCAGAACAGCTCTGTTAATGACTGAAAACAGCTCTCGAAGAGATTGTCAAAAGAGACTCCGAAAACGAAACGTTGATCACTTTTGAGCAAAAGGCTGCACACACGCAATTCAAGTTGCTCTGATTGTCATTTAGAGTTACATTATAGGATTATTCAACAACAAGTCAAAATGTGCTCGTGAAAGGCAGAAAACAACACTTTGATAGTTTGATATAACTTGAGAACGAATGCAAAAAACAGTCCACTCTAAGAACAGGCCGCTTGGACACTTTCAGAACAGCTCTGTTAATGACTGAAAACAGCTCTCGAAGAGATTGTCAAAAGAGACTCTGAAAACGAAACGTTGATCACTTTTGAGCAAAAGGCTGCACACACGCAATTCAAGTTGCTCTGATTGTCATTTAGAGTTACATTATAGGATTATTCAACAACAAGTCAAAATGTGCTCGTGAAAGGCAGAAAACAACACTTTGATAGTTTGATATAACTTGAGAACGAATGCAAAAAACAGTCCACTCTCAGAACAGGCCGCTTGGACACTTTCAGAACAGCTCTGTTAATGACTGAAAACAGCTCTCGAAGAGATTGTCAAAAGAGACTCCGAAAACGAAACGTTGATCACTTTTGAGCAAAAGGCTGCACACACGCAATTCAAGTTGCTCTGATTGTCATTTAGAGATACATTATAGGATTATTCAACAACAAGTCAAAATGTGCTCGTGAAAGGCAGAAAACAACACTTTGATAGTTTGATATAACTTGAGAACGAATGCAAAAAACAGTCCACTCTAAGAACAGGCCGCTTGGACACTTTCAGAACAGCTCTGTTAATGACTGAAAACAGCTCTCGAAGAGATTGTCAAAAGAGACTCCGAAAACGAAACGTTGATCACTTTTGAGCAAAAGGCTGCACACACGCAATTCAAGTTGCTCTGATTGTCATTTAGAGTTACATTATAGGATTATTCAACAACAAGTCAAAATGTGCTCGTGAAAGGCAGAAAACAACACTTTGATAGTTTGATATAACTTGAGAACGAATGCAAAAAACAGTCCACTCTAAGAACAGGCCGCTTGGACACTTTCAGAACAGCTCTGTTAATGACTGAAAACAGCTCTCGAAGAGATTGTCAAAAGAGACTCTGAAAACGAAACGTTGATCACTTTTGAGCAAAAGGCTGCACACACGCAATTCAAGTTGCTCTGATTGTCATTTAGAGTTACATTATAGGATTATTCAACAACAAGTCAAAATGTGCTCGTGAAAGGCAGAAAACAACACTTTGATAGTTTGATATAACTTGAGAACGAATGCAAAAAACAGTCCACTCTAAGAACAGGCCGCTTGGACACTTTCAGAACAGCTCTGTTAATGACTGAAAACAGCTCTCGAAGAGATTGTCAAAAGAGACTCCGAAAACGAAACGTTGATCACTTTTGAGCAAAAGGCTGCACACACGCAATTCAAGTTGCTCTGATTGTCATTTAGAGTTACATTATAGGATTATTCAACAACAAGTCAAAATGTGCTCGTGAAAGGCAGAAAACAACACTTTGATAGTTTGATATAACTTGAGAACGAATGCAAAAAACAGTCCACTCTAAGAACAGGCCGCTTGGACACTTTCAGAACAGCTCTGTTAATGACTGAAAACAGCTCTCGAAGAGATTGTCAAAAGAGACTCCGAAAACGAAACGTTGATCACTTTTGAGCAAAAGGCTGCACACACGCAATTCAAGTTGCTCTGATTGTCATTTAGAGTTACATTATAGGATTATTCAACAACAAGTCAAAATGTGCTCGTGAAAGGCAGAAAACAACACTTTGATAGTTTGATATAACTTGAGAACGAATGCAAAAAACAGTCCACTCTCAGAACAGGCCGCTTGGACACTTTCAGAACAGCTCTGTTAATGACTGAAAACAGCTCTCGAAGAGATTGTCAAAAGAGACTCCGAAAACGAAACGTTGATCACTTTTGAGCAAAAGGCTGCACACACGCAATTCAAGTTGCTCTGATTGTCATTTAGAGTTACATTATAGGATTATTCAACAACAAGTCTAAATGTGCTCGTGAAAGGCAGAAAACAACACTTTGATAGTTTGATATAACTTGAGAACGAATGCAAAAAACAGTCCACTCTAAAAACAGGCCGCTTGGACACTTTCAGAACAGCTCTGTTAATGACTGAAAACAGCTCTCGAAGAGATTGTCAAAAGAGACTCTGAAAACGAAACGTTGATCACTTTTGAGCAAAAGGCTGCACACACGCAATTCAAGTTGCTCTGATTGTCATTTAGAGTTACATTATAGGATTATTCAACAACAAGTCAAAATGTGCTCGTGAAAGGCAGAAAACAACACTTTGATAGTTTGATATAACTTGAGAACGAATGCAAAAAACAGTCCACTCTCAGAACAGGCCGCTTGGACACTTTCAGAACAGCTCTGTTAATGACTGAAAACAGCTCTCGAAGAGATTGTCAAAAGAGACTCCGAAAACGAAACGTTGATCACTTTTGAGCAAAAGGCTGCACACACGCAATTCAAGTTGCTCTGATTGTCATTTAGAGTTACATTATAGGATTATTCAACAACAAGTCAAAATGTGCTCGTGAAAGGCAGAAAACAACACTTTGATAGTTTGATATAACTTGAGAACGAATGCAAAAAACAGTCCACTCTAAGAACAGGCCGCTTGGACACTTTCAGAACAGCTCTGTTAATGACTGAAAACAGCTCTCGAAGAGATTGTCAAAAGAGACTCCGAAAACGAAACGTTGATCACTTTTGAGCAAAAGGCTGCACACACGCAATTCAAGTTGCTCTGATTGTCATTTAGAGTTACATTATAGGATTATTCAACAACAAGTCAAAATGTGCTCGTGAAAGGCAGAAAACAACACTTTGATAGTTTGATATAACTTGAGAACGAATGCAAAAAACAGTCCACTCTAAGAACAGGCCGCTTGGACACTTTCAGAACAGCTCTGTTAATGACTGAAAACAGCTCTCGAAGAGATTGTCAAAAGAGACTCTGAAAACGAAACGTTGATCACTTTTGAGCAAAAGGCTGCACACACGCAATTCAAGTTGCTCTGATTGTCATTTAGAGTTACATTATAGGATTATTCAACAACAAGTCAAAATGTGCTCGTGAAAGGCAGAAAACAACACTTTGATAGTTTGATATAACTTGAGAACGAATGCAAAAAACAGTCCACTCTAAGAACAGGCCGCTTGGACACTTTCAGAACAGCTCTGTTAATGACTGAAAACAGCTCTCGAAGAGATTGTCAAAAGAGACTCCGAAAACGAAACGTTGATCACTTTTGAGCAAAAGGCTGCACACACGCAATTCAAGTTGCTCTGATTGTCATTTAGAGTTACATTATAGGATTATTCAACAACAAGTCAAAATGTGCTCGTGAAAGGCAGAAAACAACACTTTGATAGTTTGATATAACTTGAGAACGAATGCAAAAAACAGTCCACTCTCAGAACAGGCCGCTTGGACACTTTCAGAACAGCTCTGTTAATGACTGAAAACAGCTCTCGAAGAGATTGTCAAAAGAGACTCCGAAAACGAAACGTTGATCACTTTTGAGCAAAAGGCTGCACACACGCAATTCAAGTTGCTCTGATTGTCATTTAGAGATACATTATAGGATTATTCAACAACAAGTCAAAATGTGCTCGTGAAAGGCAGAAAACAACACTTTGATAGTTTGATATAACTTGAGAACGAATGCAAAAAACAGTCCACTCTAAGAACAGGCCGCTTGGACACTTTCAGAACAGCTCTGTTAATGACTGAAAACAGCTCTCGAAGAGATTGTCAAAAGAGACTCCGAAAACGAAACGTTGATCACTTTTGAGCAAAAGGCTGCACACACGCAATTCAAGTTGCTCTGATTGTCATTTAGAGTTACATTATAGGATTATTCAACAACAAGTCTAAATGTGCTCGTGAAAGGCAGAAAACAACACTTTGATAGTTTGATATAACTTGAGAACGAATGCAAAAAACAGTCCACTCTAAGAACAGGCCGCTTGGACACTTTCAGAACAGCTCTGTTAATGACTGAAAACAGCTCTCGAAGAGATTGTCAAAAGAGACTCCGAAAACGAAACGTTGATCACTTTTGAGCAAAAGGCTGCACACACGCAATTCAAGTTGCTCTGATTGTCATTTAGAGTTACATTATAGGATTATTCAACAACAAGTCAAAATGTGCTCGTGAAAGGCAGAAAACAACACTTTGATAGTTTGATATAACTTGAGAACGAATGCAAAAAACAGTCCACTCTCAGAACAGGCCGCTTGGACACTTTCAGAACAGCTCTGTTAATGACTGAAAACAGCTCTCGAAGAGATTGTCAAAAGAGACTCCGAAAACGAAACGTTGATCACTTTTGAGCAAAAGGCTGCACACACGCAATTCAAGTTGCTCTGATTGTCATTTAGAGATACATTATAGGATTATTCAACAACAAGTCAAAATGTGCTCGTGAAAGGCAGAAAACAACACTTTGATAGTTTGATATAACTTGAGAACGAATGCAAAAAACAGTCCACTCTAAGAACAGGCCGCTTGGACACTTTCAGAACAGCTCTGTTAATGACTGAAAACAGCTCTCGAAGAGATTGTCAAAAGAGACTCCGAAAACGAAACGTTGATCACTTTTGAGCAAAAGGCTGCACACACGCAATTCAAGTTGCTCTGATTGTCATTTAGAGTTACATTATAGGATTATTCAACAACAAGTCAAAATGTGCTCGTGAAAGGCAGAAAACAACACTTTGATAGTTTGATATAACTTGAGAACGAATGCAAAAAACAGTCCACTCTAAGAACAGGCCGCTTGGACACTTTCAGAACAGCTCTGTTAATGACTGAAAACAGCTCTCGAAGAGATTGTCAAAAGAGACTCTGAAAACGAAACGTTGATCACTTTTGAGCAAAAGGCTGCACACACGCAATTCAAGTTGCTCTGATTGTCATTTAGAGTTACATTATAGGATTATTCAACAACAAGTCAAAATGTGCTCGTGAAAGGCAGAAAACAACACTTTGATAGTTTGATATAACTTGAGAACGAATGCAAAAAACAGTCCACTCTAAGAACAGGCCGCTTGGACACTTTCAGAACAGCTCTGTTAATGACTGAAAACAGCTCTCGAAGAGATTGTCAAAAGAGACTCCGAAAACGAAACGTTGATCACTTTTGAGCAAAAGGCTGCACACACGCAATTCAAGTTGCTCTGATTGTCATTTAGAGTTACATTATAGGATTATTCAACAACAAGTCAAAATGTGCTCGTGAAAGGCAGAAAACAACACTTTGATAGTTTGATATAACTTGAGAACGAATGCAAAAAACAGTCCACTCTCAGAACAGGCCGCTTGGACACTTTCAGAACAGCTCTGTTAATGACTGAAAACAGCTCTCGAAGAGATTGTCAAAAGAGACTCCGAAAACGAAACGTTGATCACTTTTGAGCAAAAGGCTGCACACACGCAATTCAAGTTGCTCTGATTGTCATTTAGAGATACATCATAGGATTATTCAACAACAAGTCAAAATGTGCTCGTGAAAGGCAGAAAACAACACTTTGATAGTTTGATATAACTTGAGAACGAATGCAAAAAACAGTCCACTCTAAGAACAGGCCGCTTGGACACTTTCAGAACAGCTCTGTTAATGACTGAAAACAGCTCTCGAAGAGATTGTCAAAAGAGACTCCGAAAACGAAACGTTGATCACTTTTGAGCAAAAGGCTGCACACACGCAATTCAAGTTGCTCTGATTGTCATTTAGAGTTACATTATAGGATTATTCAACAACAAGTCAAAATGTGCTCGTGAAAGGCAGAAAACAACACTTTGATAGTTTGATATAACTTGAGAACGAATGCAAAAAACAGTCCACTCTAAGAACAGGCCGCTTGGACACTTTCAGAACAGCTCTGTTAATGACTGAAAACAGCTCTCGAAGAGATTGTCAAAAGAGACTCCGAAAACGAAACGTTGATCACTTTTGAGCAAAAGGCTGCACACACGCAATTCAAGTTGCTCTGATTGTCATTTAGAGTTACATTATAGGATTATTCAACAACAAGTCAAAATGTGCTCGTGAAAGGCAGAAAACAACACTTTGATAGTTTGATATAACTTGAGAACGAATGCAAAAAACAGTCCACTCTAAGAACAGGCCGCTTGGACACTTTCAGAACAGCTCTGTTAATGACTGAAAACAGCTCTCGAAGAGATTGTCAAAAGAGACTCCGAAAACGAAACGTTGATCACTTTTGAGCAAAAGGCTGCACACACGCAATTCAAGTTGCTCTGATTGTCATTTAGAGTTACATTACAGGATTATTCAACAACAAGTCAAAATGTGCTCGTGAAAGGCAGAAAACAACACTTTGATAGTTTGATATAACTTGAGAACGAATGCAAAAAACAGTCCACTCTCAGAACAGGCCGCTTGGACACTTTCAGAACAGCTCTGTTAATGACTGAAAACAGCTCTCGAAGAGATTGTCAAAAGAGACTCCGAAAACGAAACGTTGATCACTTTTGAGCAAAAGGCTGCACACACGCAATTCAAGTTGCTCTGATTGTCATTTAGAGTTACATTATAGGAGCATTCAGCAACAAGTCAAAATGTGCTCCAGAAAAGCAGAAAACAACACTGATAGAACTTGAGAACGAATGCAAAAAACAGTCCACTCTAAGAACAGGCCGCTTGGACACTTTCAGAACAGCTCTGTTAATGACTGAAAACAGCTCTCGAAGAGATTGTCAAAAGAGACTCCGAAAACGAAACGTTGATCACTTTTGAGCAAAAGGCTGCACACACGCAATTCAAGTTGCTCTGATTGTCATTTAGAGTTACATTATAGGATTATTCAACAACAAGTCAAAATGTGCTCGTGAAAGGCAGAAAACAACACTTTGATAGTTTGATATAACTTGAGAACGAATGCAAAAAACAGTCCACTCTCAGAACAGGCCGCTTGGACACTTTCAGAACAGCTCTGTTAATGACTGAAAACAGCTCTCGAAGAGATTGTCAAAAGAGACTCCGAAAACGAAACGTTGATCACTTTTGAGCAAAAGGCTGCACACACGTAATTCAAGTTGCTCTGATTGTCATTTAGAGTTACATTATAGGATTATTCAACAACAAGTCAAAATGTGCTCGTGAAAGGCAGAAAACAACACTTTGATAGTTTGATATAACTTGAGAACGAATGCAAAAAACAGTCCACTCTAAGAACAGGCCGCTTGGACACTTTCAGAACAGCTCGGTAATGACTGAAAACAGCTCTCGAAGAGATTGTCAAAAGAGACTCCGAAAACGAAACGTTGATCACTTTTGAGCAAAAGGCTGCACACACGCAATTCAAGTTGCTCTGATTGTCATTTAGAGTTACATTATAGGATTATTCAACAACAAGTCAAAATGTGCTCGTGAAAGGCAGAAAACAACACTTTGATAGTTTGATATAACTTGAGAACGAATGCAAAAAACAGTCCACTCTAAGAACAGGCCGCTTGGACACTTTCAGAACAGCTCTGTTAATGACTGAAAACAGCTCTCGAAGAGATTGTCAAAAGAGACTCCGAAAACGAAACGTTGATCACTTTTGAGCAAAAGGCTGCACACACGCAATTCAAGTTGCTCTGATTGTCATTTAGAGTTACATTATAGGATTATTCAACAACAAGTCAAAATGTGCTCGTGAAAGGCAGAAAACAACACTTTGATAGTTTGATATAACTTGAGAACGAATGCAAAAAACAGTCCACTCTAAGAACAGGCCGCTTGGACACTTTCAGAACAGCTCTGTTAATGACTGAAAACAGCTCTCGAAGAGATTGTCAAAAGAGACTCCGAAAACGAAACGTTGATCACTTTTGAGCAAAAGGCTGCACACACGCAATTCAAGTTGCTCTGATTGTCATTTAGAGTTACATTATAGGATTATTCAACAACAAGTCAAAATGTGCTCGTGAAAGGCAGAAAACAACACTTTGATAGTTTGATATAACTTGAGAACGAATGCAAAAAACAGTCCACTCTAAGAACAGGCCGCTTGGACACTTTCAGAACAGCTCTGTTAATGACTGAAAACAGCTCTCGAAGAGATTGTCAAAAGAGACTCCGAAAACGAAACGTTGATCACTTTTGAGCAAAAGGCTGCACACACGCAATTCAAGTTGCTCTGATTGTCATTTAGAGTTACATTATAGGAGCATTCAGCAACAAGTCAAAATGTGCTCCAGAAAAGCAGAAAACAACACTGATAGAACTTGAGAACGAATGCAAAAAACAGTCCACTCTCAGAACAGGCCGCTTGGACACTTTCAGAACAGCTCTGTTAATGACTGAAAACAGCTCTCGAAGAGATTGTCAAAAGAGACTCCGAACACGAAACGTTGATCACTTTTGAGCAAAAGGCTGCACACACGCAATTCATGTTGCTCTGATTGTCATTTAGAGTTACATTATAGGATTATTCAACAACAAGTCAAAATGTGCTCGTGAAAGGCAGAAAACAACACTTTGATAGTTTGATATAACTTGAGAACGAATGCAAAAAACAGTCCACTCTAAGAACAGGCCGCTTGGACACTTTCAGAACAGCTCTGTTAATGACTGAAAACAGCTCTCGAAGAGATTGTCAAAAGAGACTCCGAAAACGAAACGTTGATCACTTTTGAGCAAAAGGCTGCACACACGCAATTCAAGTTGCTCTGATTGTCATTTAGAGTTACATTATAGGAGCATTCAGCAACAAGTCAAAATGTGCTCCAGAAAAGCAGAAAACAACACTGATAGAACTTGAGAACGAATGCAAAAAACAGTCCACTCTCAGAACAGGCCGCTTGGACACTTTCAGAACAGCTCTGTTAATGACTGAAAACAGCTCTCGGAGAGATTGTCAAAAGAGACTCCGAAAACGAAACGTTGATCACTTTTGAGCAAAAGGCTGCACACACGCAATTCAAGTTGCTCTGATTGTAATTTAGAGTTACATTATAGGATTATTCAACAACAAGTCAAAATGTGCTCGTGAAAGGCAGAAAACACCACTTTGATAGTTTGATATAACTTGAGAACGAATGCAAAAAACAGTCCACTCTAAGAACAGGCCGCTTGGACACTTTCAGAACAGCTCTGTTAATGACTGAAAACAGCTCTCGAAGAGATTGTCAAAAGAGACTCCGAAAACGAAACGTTGATCACTTTTGAGCAAAAGGCTGCACACACGCAATTCAAGTTGCTCTGATTGTCATTTAGAGTTACATTATAGGAGCATTCAGCAACAAGTCAAAATGTGCTCCAGAAAAGCAGAAAACAACACTGATAGAACTTGAGAACGAATGCAAAAAACAGTCCACTCTAAGAACAGGCCGCTTGGACACTTTCAGAACAGCTCTGTTAATGACTGAAAACAGCTCTCGAAGAGATTGTCAAAAGAGACTCCGAAAACGAAACGTTGATCACTTTTGAGCAAAAGGCTGCACACACGCAATTCAAGTTGCTCTGATTGTCATTTAGAGTTACATTATAGGATTATTCAACAACAAGTCAAAATGTGCTCGTGAAAGGCAGAAAACAACACTTTGATAGTTTGATATAACTTGAGAACGAATGCAAAAAACAGTCCACTCTCAGAACAGGCCGCTTGGACACTTTCAGAACAGCTCTGTTAATGACTGAAAACAGCTCTCGAAGAGATTGTCAAAAGAGACTCCGAAAACGAAACGTTGATCACTTTTGAGCAAAAGGCTGCACACACGTAATTCAAGTTGCTCTGATTGTCATTTAGAGTTACATTATAGGATTATTCAACAACAAGTCAAAATGTGCTCGTGAAAGGCAGAAAACAACACTTTGATAGTTTGATATAACTTGAGAACGAATGCAAAAAACAGTCCACTCTAAGAACAGGCCGCTTGGACACTTTCAGAACAGCTCGGTAATGACTGAAAACAGCTCTCGAAGAGATTGTCAAAAGAGACTCCGAAAACGAAACGTTGATCACTTTTGAGCAAAAGGCTGCACACACGCAATTCAAGTTGCTCTGATTGTCATTTAGAGTTACATTATAGGATTATTCAACAACAAGTCAAAATGTGCTCGTGAAAGGCAGAAAACAACACTTTGATAGTTTGATATAACTTGAGAACGAATGCAAAAAACAGTCCACTCTAAGAACAGGCCGCTTGGACACTTTCAGAACAGCTCTGTTAATGACTGAAAACAGCTCTCGAAGAGATTGTCAAAAGAGACTCCGAAAACGAAACGTTGATCACTTTTGAGCAAAAGGCTGCACACACGCAATTCAAGTTGCTCTGATTGTCATTTAGAGTTACATTATAGGATTATTCAACAACAAGTCAAAATGTGCTCGTGAAAGGCAGAAAACAACACTTTGATAGTTTGATATAACTTGAGAACGAATGCAAAAAACAGTCCACTCTAAGAACAGGCCGCTTGGACACTTTCAGAACAGCTCTGTTAATGACTGAAAACAGCTCTCGAAGAGATTGTCAAAAGAGACTCCGAAAACGAAACGTTGATCACTTTTGAGCAAAAGGCTGCACACACGCAATTCAAGTTGCTCTGATTGTCATTTAGAGTTACATTATAGGATTATTCAACAACAAGTCAAAATGTGCTCGTGAAAGGCAGAAAACAACACTTTGATAGTTTGATATAACTTGAGAACGAATGCAAAAAACAGTCCACTCTAAGAACAGGCCGCTTGGACACTTTCAGAACAGCTCTGTTAATGACTGAAAACAGCTCTCGAAGAGATTGTCAAAAGAGACTCCGAAAACGAAACGTTGATCACTTTTGAGCAAAAGGCTGCACACACGCAATTCAAGTTGCTCTGATTGTCATTTAGAGTTACATTATAGGAGCATTCAGCAACAAGTCAAAATGTGCTCCAGAAAAGCAGAAAACAACACTGATAGAACTTGAGAACGAATGCAAAAAACAGTCCACTCTCAGAACAGGCCGCTTGGACACTTTCAGAACAGCTCTGTTAATGACTGAAAACAGCTCTCGAAGAGATTGTCAAAAGAGACTCCGAAAACGAAACGTTGATCACTTTTGAGCAAAAGGCTGCACACACGCAATTCATGTTGCTCTGATTGTCATTTAGAGTTACATTATAGGATTATTCAACAACAAGTCAAAATGTGCTCGTGAAAGGCAGAAAACAACACTTTGATAGTTTGATATAACTTGAGAACGAATGCAAAAAACAGTCCACTCTAAGAACAGGCCGCTTGGACACTTTCAGAACAGCTCTGTTAATGACTGAAAACAGCTCTCGAAGAGATTGTCAAAAGAGACTCCGAAAACGAAACGTTGATCACTTTTGAGCAAAAGGCTGCACACACGCAATTCAAGTTGCTCTGATTGTCATTTAGAGTTACATTATAGGAGCATTCAGCAACAAGTCAAAATGTGCTCCAGAAAAGCAGAAAACAACACTGATAGAACTTGAGAACGAATGCAAAAAACAGTCCACTCTCAGAACAGGCCGCTTGGACACTTTCAGAACAGCTCTGTTAATGACTGAAAACAGCTCTCGAAGAGATTGTCAAAAGAGACTCCGAAAACGAAACGTTGATCACTTTTGAGCAAAAGGCTGCACACACGCAATTCATGTTGCTCTGATTGTCATTTAGAGTTACATTATAGGATTATTCAACAACAAGTCAAAATGTGCTCGTGAAAGGCAGAAAACAACACTTTGATAGTTTGATATAACTTGAGAACGAATGCAAAAAACAGTCCACTCTAAGAACAGGCCGCTTGGACACTTTCAGAACAGCTCTGTTAATGACTGAAAACAGCTCTCGAAGAGATTGTCAAAAGAGACTCCGAAAACGAAACGTTGATCACTTTTGAGCAAAAGGCTGCACACACGCAATTCAAGTTGCTCTGATTGTCATTTAGAGTTACATTATAGGAGCATTCAGCAACAAGTCAAAATGTGCTCCAGAAAAGCAGAAAACAACACTGATAGAACTTGAGAACGAATGCAAAAAACAGTCCACTCTCAGAACAGGCCGCTTGGACACTTTCAGAACAGCTCTGTTAATGACTGAAAACAGCTCTCGGAGAGATTGTCAAAAGAGACTCCGAAAACGAAACGTTGATCACTTTTGAGCAAAAGGCTGCACACACGCAATTCAAGTTGCTCTGATTGTAATTTAGAGTTACATTATAGGATTATTCAACAACAAGTCAAAATGTGCTCGTGAAAGGCAGAAAACACCACTTTGATAGTTTGATATAACTTGAGAACGAATGCAAAAAACAGTCCACTCTAAGAACAGGCCGCTTGGACACTTTCAGAACAGCTCTGTTAATGACTGAAAACAGCTCTCGAAGAGATTGTCAAAAGAGACTCCGAAAACGAAACGTTGATCACTTTTGAGCAAAAGGCTGCACACACGCAATTCAAGTTGCTCTGATTGTCATTTAGAGTTACATTATAGGAGCATTCAACAACAAGTCAAAATGTGCTCGTGAAAGGCAGAAAACACCACTTTGATAGTTTGATATAACTTGAGAACGAATGCAAAAAACAGTCCACTCTAAGAACAGGCCGCTTGGACACTTTCAGAACAGCTCTGTTAATGACTGAAAACAGCTCTCGAAGAGATTGTCAAAAGAGACTCCGAAAACGAAACGTTGATCACTTTTGAGCAAAAGGCTGCACACACGCAATTCAAGTTGCTCTGATTGTCATTTAGAGTTACATTATAGGAGCATTCAGCAACAAGTCAAAATGTGCTCCAGAAAAGCAGAAAACAACACTGATAGAACTTGAGAACGAATGCAAAAAACAGTCCACTCTAAGAACAGGCCGCTTGGACACTTTCAGAACAGCTCTGTTAATGACTGAAAACAGCTCTCGAAGAGATTGTCAAAAGAGACTCCGAAAACGAAACGTTGATCACTTTTGAGCAAAAGGCTGCACACACGCAATTCAAGTTGCTCTGATTGTCATTTAGAGTTACATTATAGGATTATTCAACAACAAGTCAAAATGTGCTCGTGAAAGGCAGAAAACAACACTTTGATAGTTTGATATAACTTGAGAACGAATGCAAAAAACAGTCCACTCTCAGAACAGGCCGCTTGGACACTTTCAGAACAGCTCTGTTAATGACTGAAAACAGCTCTCGAAGAGATTGTCAAAAGAGACTCCGAAAACGAAACGTTGATCACTTTTGAGCAAAAGGCTGCACACACGTAATTCAAGTTGCTCTGATTGTCATTTAGAGTTACATTATAGGATTATTCAACAACAAGTCAAAATGTGCTCGTGAAAGGCAGAAAACAACACTTTGATAGTTTGATATAACTTGAGAACGAATGCAAAAAACAGTCCACTCTAAGAACAGGCCGCTTGGACACTTTCAGAACAGCTCGGTAATGACTGAAAACAGCTCTCGAAGAGATTGTCAAAAGAGACTCCGAAAACGAAACGTTGATCACTTTTGAGCAAAAGGCTGCACACACGCAATTCAAGTTGCTCTGATTGTCATTTAGAGTTACATTATAGGATTATTCAACAACAAGTCAAAATGTGCTCGTGAAAGGCAGAAAACAACACTTTGATAGTTTGATATAACTTGAGAACGAATGCAAAAAACAGTCCACTCTAAGAACAGGCCGCTTGGACACTTTCAGAACAGCTCTGTTAATGACTGAAAACAGCTCTCGAAGAGATTGTCAAAAGAGACTCCGAAAACGAAACGTTGATCACTTTTGAGCAAAAGGCTGCACACACGCAATTCAAGTTGCTCTGATTGTCATTTAGAGTTACATTATATGATTATTCAGCAACAAGTCAAAATGTGCTCCAGAAAGGCAGAAAACAAAACTTTGATTGTTTGATATAACTTGAGAACGAATGCAAAAAACAGTCCACTCTAAGAACAGGCCGCTTGGACACTTTCAGAACAGCTCTGTTAATGACTGAAAACAGCTCTCGAAGCGTTGATCACTTTTGAGCAAAAGGCTGCACACACGCAATTCAAGTTGCTCTGATTGTCATTTAGAGTTACATTATAGGAGCATTCAGCAACAAGTCAAAATGTGCTCCAGAAAAGCAGAAAACAACACTGATAGAACTTGAGAACGAATGCAAAAAACAGTCCACTCTCAGAACAGGCCGCTTGGACACTTTCAGAACAGCTCTGTTAATGACTGAAAACAGCTCTCGAAGAGATTGTCAAAAGAGACTCCGAAAACGAAACGTTGATCACTTTTGAGCAAAAGGCTGCACACACGCAATTCATGTTGCTCTGATTGTCATTTAGAGTTACATTATAGGATTATTCAACAACAAGTCAAAATGTGCTCGTGAAAGGCAGAAAACAACACTTTGATAGTTTGATATAACTTGAGAACGAATGCAAAAAACAGTCCACTCTAAGAACAGGCCGCTTGGACACTTTCAGAACAGCTCTGTTAATGACTGAAAACAGCTCTCGAAGAGATTGTCAAAAGAGACTCCGAAAACGAAACGTTGATCACTTTTGAGCAAAAGGCTGCACACACGCAATTCAAGTTGCTCTGATTGTCATTTAGAGTTACATTATAGGAGCATTCAGCAACAAGTCAAAATGTGCTCCAGAAAAGCAGAAAACAACACTGATAGAACTTGAGAACGAATGCAAAAAACAGTCCACTCTCAGAACAGGCCGCTTGGACACTTTCAGAACAGCTCTGTTAATGACTGAAAACAGCTCTCGGAGAGATTGTCAAAAGAGACTCCGAAAACGAAACGTTGATCACTTTTGAGCAAAAGGCTGCACACACGCAATTCAAGTTGCTCTGATTGTAATTTAGAGTTACATTATAGGATTATTCAACAACAAGTCAAAATGTGCTCGTGAAAGGCAGAAAACACCACTTTGATAGTTTGATATAACTTGAGAACGAATGCAAAAAACAGTCCACTCTAAGAACAGGCCGCTTGGACACTTTCAGAACAGCTCTGTTAATGACTGAAAACAGCTCTCGAAGAGATTGTCAAAAGAGACTCCGAAAACGAAACGTTGATCACTTTTGAGCAAAAGGCTGCACACACGCAATTCAAGTTGCTCTGATTGTCATTTAGAGTTACATTATAGGAGCATTCAACAACAAGTCAAAATGTGCTCGTGAAAGGCAGAAAACACCACTTTGATAGTTTGATATAACTTGAGAACGAATGCAAAAAACAGTCCACTCTAAGAACAGGCCGCTTGGACACTTTCAGAACAGCTCTGTTAATGACTGAAAACAGCTCTCGAAGAGATTGTCAAAAGAGACTCCGAAAACGAAACGTTGATCACTTTTGAGCAAAAGGCTGCACACACGCAATTCAAGTTGCTCTGATTGTCATTTAGAGTTACATTATAGGAGCATTCAGCAACAAGTCAAAATGTGCTCCAGAAAAGCAGAAAACAACACTGATAGAACTTGAGAACGAATGCAAAAAACAGTCCACTCTAAGAACAGGCCGCTTGGACACTTTCAGAACAGCTCTGTTAATGACTGAAAACAGCTCTCGAAGAGATTGTCAAAAGAGACTCCGAAAACGAAACGTTGATCACTTTTGAGCAAAAGGCTGCACACACGCAATTCAAGTTGCTCTGATTGTCATTTAGAGTTACATTATAGGATTATTCAACAACAAGTCAAAATGTGCTCGTGAAAGGCAGAAAACAACACTTTGATAGTTTGATATAACTTGAGAACGAATGCAAAAACAGTCCACTCTAAGAACAGGCCGCTTGGACACTTTCAGAACAGCTCTGTTAATGACTGAAAACAGCTCTCGAAGAGATTGTCAAAAGAGACTCCGAAAACGAAACGTTGATCACTTTTGAGCAAAAGGCTGCACACACGCAATTCAAGTTGCTCTGATTGTCATTTAGAGTTACATTATAGGAGCATTCAACAACAAGTCAAAATGTGCTCGTGAAAGGCAGAAAACACCACTTTGATAGTTTGATATAACTTGAGAACGAATGCAAAAAACAGTCCACTCTAAGAACAGGCCGCTTGGACACTTTCAGAACAGCTCTGTTAATGACTGAAAACAGCTCTCGAAGAGATTGTCAAAAGAGACTCCGAAAACGAAACGTTGATCACTTTTGAGCAAAAGGCTGCACACACGCAATTCAAGTTGCTCTGATTGTCATTTAGAGTTACATTATAGGAGCATTCAGCAACAAGTCAAAATGTGCTCCAGAAAAGCAGAAAACAACACTGATAGAACTTGAGAACGAATGCAAAAAACAGTCCACTCTAAGAACAGGCCGCTTGGACACTTTCAGAACAGCTCTGTTAATGACTGAAAACAGCTCTCGAAGAGATTGTCAAAAGAGACTCCGAAAACGAAACGTTGATCACTTTTGAGCAAAAGGCTGCACACACGCAATTCAAGTTGCTCTGATTGTCATTTAGAGTTACATTATAGGATTATTCAACAACAAGTCAAAATGTGCTCGTGAAAGGCAGAAAACAACACTTTGATAGTTTGATATAACTTGAGAACGAATGCAAAAACAGTCCACTCTAAGAACAGGCCGCTTGGACACTTTCAGAACAGCTCTGTTAATGACTGAAAACAGCTCTCGAAGAGATTGTCAAAAGAGACTCCGAAAACGAAACGTTGATCACTTTTGAGCAAAAGGCTGCACACACGCAATTCAAGTTGCTCTGATTGTCATTTAGAGTTACATTATAGGAGCATTCAGCAACAAGTCAAAATGTGCTCCAGAAAAGCAGAAAACAACACTGATAGAACTTGAGAACGAATGCAAAAAACAGTCCACTCTAAGAACAGGCCGCTTGGACACTTTCAGAACAGCTCTGTTAATGACTGAAAACAGCTCTCGAAGAGATTGTCAAAAGAGACTCCGAAAACGAAACGTTGATCACTTTTGAGCAAAAGGCTGCACACACGTAATTCAAGTTGCTCTGATTGTCATTTAGAGTTACATTATAGGATTATTCAACAACAAGTCAAAATGTGCTCGTGAAAGGCAGAAAACAACACTTTGATAGTTTGATATAACTTGAGAACGAATGCAAAAAACAGTCCACTCTAAGAACAGGCCGCTTGGACACTTTCAGAACAGCTCTGTTAATGACTGAAAACAGCTCTCGAAGAGATTGTCAAAAGAGACTCCGAAAACGAAACGTTGATCACTTTTGAGCAAAAGGCTGCACACACGCAATTCAAGTTGCTCTGATTGTCATTTAGAGTTACATTATATGATTATTCAGCAACAAGTCAAAATGTGCTCCAGAAAGGCAGAAAACTAAACTTTGATAGTTTGATATAACTTGAGAACGAATGCAAAAAACAGTCCACTCTAAGAACAGGCCGCTTGGACACTTTCAGAACAGCTCTGTTAATGACTGAAAACAGCTCTCGAAGAGATTGTCAAAAGAGACTCCGAAAACGAAACGTTGATCACTTTTGAGCAAAAGGCTGCACACACGCAATTCAAGTTGCTCTGATTGTCATTTAGAGTTACATTATAGGAGCATTCAGCAACAAGTCAAAATGTGCTCCAGAAAAGCAGAAAACAACACTGATAGAACTTGAGAACGAATGCAAAAAACAGTCCACTCTCAGAACAGGCCGCTTGGACACTTTCAGAACAGCTCTGTTAATGACTGAAAACAGCTCTCGAAGAGATTGTCAA
Source organism: Nansenia antarctica (assembly GCF_963989245.1). Lineage (NCBI taxonomy): Eukaryota > Metazoa > Chordata > Actinopteri > Argentiniformes > Microstomatidae > Nansenia > Nansenia antarctica. The sequence continues at coordinate 35,847,501 of NC_137680.1, forward strand.
AAGAGACTCCGAAAACGAAACGTTGATCACTTTTGAGCAAAAGGCTGCACACACGCAATTCAAGTTGCTCTGATTGTCATTTAGAGTTACATTATAGGATTATTCAACAACAAGTCAAAATGTGCTCGTGAAAGGCAGAAAACACCACTTTGATAGTTTGATATAACTTGAGAACGAATGCAAAAAACAGTCCACTCTAAGAACAGGCCGCTTGGACACTTTCAGAACAGCTCTGTTAATGACTGAAAACAGCTCTCGAAGAGATTGTCAAAAGAGACTCCGAAAACGAAACGTTGATCACTTTTGAGCAAAAGGCTGCACACACGCAATTCAAGTTGCTCTGATTGTCATTTAGAGTTACATTATAGGATTATTCAACAACAAGTCAAAATGTGCTCGTGAAAGGCAGAAAACAACACTTTGATAGTTTGATATAACTTGAGAACGAATGCAAAAACAGTCCACTCTAAGAACAGGCCGCTTGGACACTTTCAGAACAGCTCTGTTAATGACTGAAAACAGCTCTCGAAGAGATTGTCAAAAGAGACTCCGAAAACGAAACGTTGATCACTTTTGAGCAAAAGGCTGCACACACGCAATTCAAGTTGCTCTGATTGTCATTTAGAGTTACATTATAGGAGCATTCAGCAACAAGTCAAAATGTGCTCCAGAAAAGCAGAAAACAACACTGATAGAACTTGAGAACGAATGCAAAAAACAGTCCACTCTAAGAACAGGCCGCTTGGACACTTTCAGAACAGCTCTGTTAATGACTGAAAACAGCTCTCGAAGAGATTGTCAAAAGAGACTCCGAAAACGAAACGTTGATCACTTTTGAGCAAAAGGCTGCACACACGTAATTCAAGTTGCTCTGATTGTCATTTAGAGTTACATTATAGGATTATTCAACAACAAGTCAAAATGTGCTCGTGAAAGGCAGAAAACAACACTTTGATAGTTTGATATAACTTGAGAACGAATGCAAAAAACAGTCCACTCTAAGAACAGGCCGCTTGGACACTTTCAGAACAGCTCTGTTAATGACTGAAAACAGCTCTCGAAGAGATTGTCAAAAGAGACTCCGAAAACGAAACGTTGATCACTTTTGAGCAAAAGGCTGCACACACGCAATTCAAGTTGCTCTGATTGTCATTTAGAGTTACATTATAGGAGCATTCAGCAACAAGTCAAAATGTGCTCCAGAAAAGCAGAAAACAACACTGATAGAACTTGAGAACGAATGCAAAAAACAGTCCACTCTAAGAACAGGCCGCTTGGACACTTTCAGAACAGCTCTGTTAATGACTGAAAACAGCTCTCGAAGAGATTGTCAAAAGAGACTCCGAAAACGAAACGTTGATCACTTTTGAGCAAAAGGCTGCACACACGCAATTCAAGTTGCTCTGATTGTCATTTAGAGTTACATTATATGATTATTCAGCAACAAGTCAAAATGTGCTCCAGAAAGGCAGAAAACTAAACTTTGATAGTTTGATATAACTTGAGAACGAATGCAAAAAACAGTCCACTCTAAGAACAGGCCGCTTGGACACTTTCAGAACAGCTCTGTTAATGACTGAAAACAGCTCTCGAAGAGATTGTCAAAAGAGACTCCGAAAACGAAACGTTGATCACTTTTGAGCAAAAGGCTGCACACACGCAATTCAAGTTGCTCTGATTGTCATTTAGAGTTACATTATAGGAGCATTCAGCAACAAGTCAAAATGTGCTCCAGAAAAGCAGAAAACAACACTGATAGAACTTGAGAACGAATGCAAAAAACAGTCCACTCTCAGAACAGGCCGCTTGGACACTTTCAGAACAGCTCTGTTAATGACTGAAAACAGCTCTCGAAGAGATTGTCAAAAGAGACTCCGAAAACGAAACGTTGATCACTTTTGAGCAAAAGGCTGCACACACGCAATTCAAGTTGCTCTGATTGTCATTTAGAGTTACATTATAGGATTATTCAACAACAAGTCAAAATGTGCTCGTGAAAGGCAGAAAACACCACTTTGATAGTTTGATATAACTTGAGAACGAATGCAAAAAACAGTCCACTCTAAGAACAGGCCGCTTGGACACTTTCAGAACAGCTCTGTTAATGACTGAAAACAGCTCTCGAAGAGATTGTCAAAAGAGACTCCGAAAACGAAACGTTGATCACTTTTGAGCAAAAGGCTGCACACACGCAATTCAAGTTGCTCTGATTGTCATTTAGAGTTACATTATAGGATTATTCAACAACAAGTCAAAATGTGCTCGTGAAAGGCAGAAAACAACACTTTGATAGTTTGATATAACTTGAGAACGAATGCAAAAACAGTCCACTCTAAGAACAGGCCGCTTGGACACTTTCAGAACAGCTCTGTTAATGACTGAAAACAGCTCTCGAAGAGATTGTCAAAAGAGACTCCGAAAACGAAACGTTGATCACTTTTGAGCAAAAGGCTGCACACACGCAATTCAAGTTGCTCTGATTGTCATTTAGAGTTACATTATAGGATTATTCAACAACAAGTCAAAATGTGCTCGTGAAAGGCAGAAAACAACACTTTGATAGTTTGATATAACTTGAGAACGAATGCAAAAACAGTCCACTCTAAGAACAGGCCGCTTGGACACTTTCAGAACAGCTCTGTTAATGACTGAAAACAGCTCTCGAAGAGATTGTCAAAAGAGACTCCGAAAACGAAACGTTGATCACTTTTGAGCAAAAGGCTGCACACACGCAATTCAAGTTGCTCTGATTGTCATTTAGAGTTACATTATAGGAGCATTCAGCAACAAGTCAAAATGTGCTCCAGAAAAGCAGAAAACAACACTGATAGAACTTGAGAACGAATGCAAAAAACAGTCCACTCTAAGAACAGGCCGCTTGGACACTTTCAGAACAGCTCTGTTAATGACTGAAAACAGCTCTCGAAGAGATTGTCAAAAGAGACTCCGAAAACGAAACGTTGATCACTTTTGAGCAAAAGGCTGCACACACGTAATTCAAGTTGCTCTGATTGTCATTTAGAGTTACATTATAGGATTATTCAACAACAAGTCAAAATGTGCTCGTGAAAGGCAGAAAACAACACTTTGATAGTTTGATATAACTTGAGAACGAATGCAAAAAACAGTCCACTCTAAGAACAGGCCGCTTGGACACTTTCAGAACAGCTCTGTTAATGACTGAAAACAGCTCTCGAAGAGATTGTCAAAAGAGACTCCGAAAACGAAACGTTGATCACTTTTGAGCAAAAGGCTGCACACACGCAATTCAAGTTGCTCTGATTGTCATTTAGAGTTACATTATATGATTATTCAGCAACAAGTCAAAATGTGCTCCAGAAAGGCAGAAAACTAAACTTTGATAGTTTGATATAACTTGAGAACGAATGCAAAAAACAGTCCACTCTAAGAACAGGCCGCTTGGACACTTTCAGAACAGCTCTGTTAATGACTGAAAACAGCTCTCGAAGAGATTGTCAAAAGAGACTCCGAAAACGAAACGTTGATCACTTTTGAGCAAAAGGCTGCACACACGCAATTCAAGTTGCTCTGATTGTCATTTAGAGTTACATTATAGGAGCATTCAGCAACAAGTCAAAATGTGCTCCAGAAAAGCAGAAAACAACACTGATAGAACTTGAGAACGAATGCAAAAAACAGTCCACTCTCAGAACAGGCCGCTTGGACACTTTCAGAACAGCTCTGTTAATGACTGAAAACAGCTCTCGAAGAGATTGTCAAAAGAGACTCCGAAAACGAAACGTTGATCACTTTTGAGCAAAAGGCTGCACACACGCAATTCAAGTTGCTCTGATTGTCATTTAGAGTTACATTATAGGATTATTCAACAACAAGTCAAAATGTGCTCGTGAAAGGCAGAAAACACCACTTTGATAGTTTGATATAACTTGAGAACGAATGCAAAAAACAGTCCACTCTAAGAACAGGCCGCTTGGACACTTTCAGAACAGCTCTGTTAATGACTGAAAACAGCTCTCGAAGAGATTGTCAAAAGAGACTCCGAAAACGAAACGTTGATCACTTTTGAGCAAAAGGCTGCACACACGCAATTCAAGTTGCTCTGATTGTCATTTAGAGTTACATTATAGGATTATTCAACAACAAGTCAAAATGTGCTCGTGAAAGGCAGAAAACAACACTTTGATAGTTTGATATAACTTGAGAACGAATGCAAAAACAGTCCACTCTAAGAACAGGCCGCTTGGACACTTTCAGAACAGCTCTGTTAATGACTGAAAACAGCTCTCGAAGAGATTGTCAAAAGAGACTCCGAAAACGAAACGTTGATCACTTTTGAGCAAAAGGCTGCACACACGCAATTCAAGTTGCTCTGATTGTCATTTAGAGTTACATTATAGGAGCATTCAGCAACAAGTCAAAATGTGCTCCAGAAAAGCAGAAAACAACACTGATAGAACTTGAGAACGAATGCAAAAAACAGTCCACTCTAAGAACAGGCCGCTTGGACACTTTCAGAACAGCTCTGTTAATGACTGAAAACAGCTCTCGAAGAGATTGTCAAAAGAGACTCCGAAAACGAAACGTTGATCACTTTTGAGCAAAAGGCTGCACACACGTAATTCAAGTTGCTCTGATTGTCATTTAGAGTTACATTATAGGATTATTCAACAACAAGTCAAAATGTGCTCGTGAAAGGCAGAAAACAACACTTTGATAGTTTGATATAACTTGAGAACGAATGCAAAAAACAGTCCACTCTAAGAACAGGCCGCTTGGACACTTTCAGAACAGCTCTGTTAATGACTGAAAACAGCTCTCGAAGAGATTGTCAAAAGAGACTCCGAAAACGAAACGTTGATCACTTTTGAGCAAAAGGCTGCACACACGCAATTCAAGTTGCTCTGATTGTCATTTAGAGTTACATTATAGGAGCATTCAGCAACAAGTCAAAATGTGCTCCAGAAAAGCAGAAAACAACACTGATAGAACTTGAGAACGAATGCAAAAAACAGTCCACTCTAAGAACAGGCCGCTTGGACACTTTCAGAACAGCTCTGTTAATGACTGAAAACAGCTCTCGAAGAGATTGTCAAAAGAGACTCCGAAAACGAAACGTTGATCACTTTTGAGCAAAAGGCTGCACACACGCAATTCAAGTTGCTCTGATTGTCATTTAGAGTTACATTATATGATTATTCAGCAACAAGTCAAAATGTGCTCCAGAAAGGCAGAAAACTAAACTTTGATAGTTTGATATAACTTGAGAACGAATGCAAAAAACAGTCCACTCTAAGAACAGGCCGCTTGGACACTTTCAGAACAGCTCTGTTAATGACTGAAAACAGCTCTCGAAGAGATTGTCAAAAGAGACTCCGAAAACGAAACGTTGATCACTTTTGAGCAAAAGGCTGCACACACGCAATTCAAGTTGCTCTGATTGTCATTTAGAGTTACATTATAGGAGCATTCAGCAACAAGTCAAAATGTGCTCCAGAAAAGCAGAAAACAACACTGATAGAACTTGAGAACGAATGCAAAAAACAGTCCACTCTCAGAACAGGCCGCTTGGACACTTTCAGAACAGCTCTGTTAATGACTGAAAACAGCTCTCGAAGAGATTGTCAAAAGAGACTCCGAAAACGAAACGTTGATCACTTTTGAGCAAAAGGCTGCACACACGCAATTCAAGTTGCTCTGATTGTCATTTAGAGTTACATTATAGGATTATTCAACAACAAGTCAAAATGTGCTCGTGAAAGGCAGAAAACACCACTTTGATAGTTTGATATAACTTGAGAACGAATGCAAAAAACAGTCCACTCTAAGAACAGGCCGCTTGGACACTTTCAGAACAGCTCTGTTAATGACTGAAAACAGCTCTCGAAGAGATTGTCAAAAGAGACTCCGAAAACGAAACGTTGATCACTTTTGAGCAAAAGGCTGCACACACGCAATTCAAGTTGCTCTGATTGTCATTTAGAGTTACATTATAGGATTATTCAACAACAAGTCAAAATGTGCTCGTGAAAGGCAGAAAACAACACTTTGATAGTTTGATATAACTTGAGAACGAATGCAAAAACAGTCCACTCTAAGAACAGGCCGCTTGGACACTTTCAGAACAGCTCTGTTAATGACTGAAAACAGCTCTCGAAGAGATTGTCAAAAGAGACTCCGAAAACGAAACGTTGATCACTTTTGAGCAAAAGGCTGCACACACGCAATTCAAGTTGCTCTGATTGTCATTTAGAGTTACATTATAGGAGCATTCAGCAACAAGTCAAAATGTGCTCCAGAAAAGCAGAAAACAACACTGATAGAACTTGAGAACGAATGCAAAAAACAGTCCACTCTAAGAACAGGCCGCTTGGACACTTTCAGAACAGCTCTGTTAATGACTGAAAACAGCTCTCGAAGAGATTGTCAAAAGAGACTCTGAAAACGAAACGTTGATCACTTTTGAGCAAAAGGCTGCACACACGCAATTCAAGTTGCTCTGATTGTAATTTAGAGTTACATTATAGGATTATTCAACAAGTCAAAATGTGCTCGTGAAAGGCAGAAAACAACACTTTGATAGTTTGATATAACTTGAGAACGAATGCAAAAACAGTCCACTCTAAGAACAGGCCGCTTGGACACTTTCAGAACAGCTCTGTTAATGACTGAAAACAGCTCTCGAAGAGATTGTCAAAAGAGACTCCGAAAACGAAACGTTGATCACTTTTGAGCAAAAGGCTGCACACACGCAATTCAAGTTGCTCTGATTGTCATTTAGAGTTACATTATAGGAGCATTCAGCAACAAGTCAAAATGTGCTCCAGAAAAGCAGAAAACAACACTGATAGAACTTGAGAACGAATGCAAAAAACAGTCCACTCTAAGAACAGGCCGCTTGGACACTTTCAGAACAGCTCTGTTAATGACTGAAAACAGCTCTCGAAGAGATTGTCAAAAGAGACTCCGAAAACGAAACGTTGATCACTTTTGAGCAAAAGGCTGCACACACGTAATTCAAGTTGCTCTGATTGTCATTTAGAGTTACATTATAGGATTATTCAACAACAAGTCAAAATGTGCTCGTGAAAGGCAGAAAACAACACTTTGATAGTTTGATATAACTTGAGAACGAATGCAAAAAACAGTCCACTCTAAGAACAGGCCGCTTGGACACTTTCAGAACAGCTCTGTTAATGACTGAAAACAGCTCTCGAAGAGATTGTCAAAAGAGACTCCGAAAACGAAACGTTGATCACTTTTGAGCAAAAGGCTGCACACACGCAATTCAAGTTGCTCTGATTGTCATTTAGAGTTACATTATAGGAGCATTCAGCAACAAGTCAAAATGTGCTCCAGAAAAGCAGAAAACAACACTGATAGAACTTGAGAACGAATGCAAAAAACAGTCCACTCTAAGAACAGGCCGCTTGGACACTCTCAGAACAGCTCTGTTAATGACTGAAAACAGCTCTCGAAGAGATTGTCAAAAGAGACTCCGAAAACGAAACGTTGATCACTTTTGAGCAAAAGGCTGCACACACGTAATTCAAGTTGCTCTGATTGTCATTTAGAGTTACATTATAGGATTATTCAACAACAAGTCAAAATGTGCTCGTGAAAGGCAGAAAACAACACTTTGATAGTTTGATATAACTTGAGAACGAATGCAAAAAACAGTCCACTCTAAGAACAGGCCGCTTGGACACTTTCAGAACAGCTCTGTTAATGACTGAAAACAGCTCTCGAAGAGATTGTCAAAAGAGACTCCGAAAACGAAACGTTGATCACTTTTGAGCAAAAGGCTGCACACACGCAATTCAAGTTGCTCTGATTGTCATTTAGAGTTACATTATAGGAGCATTCAGCAACAAGTCAAAATGTGCTCCAGAAAAGCAGAAAACAACACTGATAGAACTTGAGAACGAATGCAAAAAACAGTCCACTCTAAGAACAGGCCGCTTGGACACTTTCAGAACAGCTCTGTTAATGACTGAAAACAGCTCTCGAAGAGATTGTCAAAAGAGACTCCGAAAACGAAACGTTGATCACTTTTGAGCAAAAGGCTGCACACACGTAATTCAAGTTGCTCTGATTGTCATTTAGAGTTACATTATAGGATTATTCAACAACAAGTCAAAATGTGCTCGTGAAAGGCAGAAAACAACACTTTGATAGTTTGATATAACTTGAGAACGAATGCAAAAAACAGTCCACTCTAAGAACAGGCCGCTTGGACACTTTCAGAACAGCTCTGTTAATGACTGAAAACAGCTCTCGAAGAGATTGTCAAAAGAGACTCCGAAAACGAAACGTTGATCACTTTTGAGCAAAAGGCTGCACACACGCAATTCAAGTTGCTCTGATTGTCATTTAGAGTTACATTATATGATTATTCAGCAACAAGTCAAAATGTGCTCCAGAAAGGCAGAAAACTAAACTTTGATAGTTTGATATAACTTGAGAACGAATGCAAAAAACAGTCCACTCTAAGAACAGGCCGCTTGGACACTTTCAGAACAGCTCTGTTAATGACTGAAAACAGCTCTCGAAGAGATTGTCAAAAGAGACTCCGAAAACGAAACGTTGATCACTTTTGAGCAAAAGGCTGCACACACGCAATTCAAGTTGCTCTGATTGTCATTTAGAGTTACATTATAGGATTATTCAACAACAAGTCAAAATGTGCTCGTGAAAGGCAGAAAACACCACTTTGATAGTTTGATATAACTTGAGAACGAATGCAAAAAACAGTCCACTCTAAGAACAGGCCGCTTGGACACTTTCAGAACAGCTCTGTTAATGACTGAAAACAGCTCTCGAAGAGATTGTCAAAAGAGACTCCGAAAACGAAACGTTGATCACTTTTGAGCAAAAGGCTGCACACACGCAATTCAAGTTGCTCTGATTGTCATTTAGAGTTACATTATAGGATTATTCAACAACAAGTCAAAATGTGCTCGTGAAAGGCAGAAAACAACACTTTGATAGTTTGATATAACTTGAGAACGAATGCAAAAACAGTCCACTCTAAGAACAGGCCGCTTGGACACTTTCAGAACAGCTCTGTTAATGACTGAAAACAGCTCTCGAAGAGATTGTCAAAAGAGACTCCGAAAACGAAACGTTGATCACTTTTGAGCAAAAGGCTGCACACACGCAATTCAAGTTGCTCTGATTGTCATTTAGAGTTACATTATAGGAGCATTCAGCAACAAGTCAAAATGTGCTCCAGAAAAGCAGAAAACAACACTGATAGAACTTGAGAACGAATGCAAAAAACAGTCCACTCTAAGAACAGGCCGCTTGGACACTTTCAGAACAGCTCTGTTAATGACTGAAAACAGCTCTCGAAGAGATTGTCAAAAGAGACTCCGAAAACGAAACGTTGATCACTTTTGAGCAAAAGGCTGCACACACGTAATTCAAGTTGCTCTGATTGTCATTTAGAGTTACATTATAGGATTATTCAACAACAAGTCAAAATGTGCTCGTGAAAGGCAGAAAACAACACTTTGATAGTTTGATATAACTTGAGAACGAATGCAAAAAACAGTCCACTCTAAGAACAGGCCGCTTGGACACTTTCAGAACAGCTCTGTTAATGACTGAAAACAGCTCTCGAAGAGATTGTCAAAAGAGACTCCGAAAACGAAACGTTGATCACTTTTGAGCAAAAGGCTGCACACACGCAATTCAAGTTGCTCTGATTGTCATTTAGAGTTACATTATAGGAGCATTCAGCAACAAGTCAAAATGTGCTCCAGAAAAGCAGAAAACAACACTGATAGAACTTGAGAACGAATGCAAAAAACAGTCCACTCTAAGAACAGGCCGCTTGGACACTTTCAGAACAGCTCTGTTAATGACTGAAAACAGCTCTCGAAGAGATTGTCAAAAGAGACTCCGAAAACGAAACGTTGATCACTTTTGAGCAAAAGGCTGCACACACGTAATTCAAGTTGCTCTGATTGTCATTTAGAGTTACATTATAGGATTATTCAACAACAAGTCAAAATGTGCTCGTGAAAGGCAGAAAACAACACTTTGATAGTTTGATATAACTTGAGAACGAATGCAAAAAACAGTCCACTCTAAGAACAGGCCGCTTGGACACTTTCAGAACAGCTCTGTTAATGACTGAAAACAGCTCTCGAAGAGATTGTCAAAAGAGACTCCGAAAACGAAACGTTGATCACTTTTGAGCAAAAGGCTGCACACACGCAATTCAAGTTGCTCTGATTGTCATTTAGAGTTACATTATATGATTATTCAGCAACAAGTCAAAATGTGCTCCAGAAAGGCAGAAAACTAAACTTTGATAGTTTGATATAACTTGAGAACGAATGCAAAAAACAGTCCACTCTAAGAACAGGCCGCTTGGACACTTTCAGAACAGCTCTGTTAATGACTGAAAACAGCTCTCGAAGAGATTGTCAAAAGAGACTCCGAAAACGAAACGTTGATCACTTTTGAGCAAAAGGCTGCACACACGCAATTCAAGTTGCTCTGATTGTCATTTAGAGTTACATTATAGGAGCATTCAGCAACAAGTCAAAATGTGCTCCAGAAAAGCAGAAAACAACACTGATAGAACTTGAGAACGAATGCAAAAAACAGTCCACTCTCAGAACAGGCCGCTTGGACACTTTCAGAACAGCTCTGTTAATGACTGAAAACAGCTCTCGAAGAGATTGTCAAAAGAGACTCCGAAAACGAAACGTTGATCACTTTTGAGCAAAAGGCTGCACACACGCAATTCAAGTTGCTCTGATTGTCATTTAGAGTTACATTATAGGAGCATTCAGCAACAAGTCAAAATGTGCTCCAGAAAAGCAGAAAACAACACTGATAGAACTTGAGAACGAATGCAAAAAACAGTCCACTCTCAGAACAGGCCGCTTGGACACTTTCAGAACAGCTCTGTTAATGACTGAAAACAGCTCTCGAAGAGATTGTCAAAAGAGACTCCGAAAACGAAACGTTGATCACTTTTGAGCAAAAGGCTGCACACACGCAATTCAAGTTGCTCTGATTGTCATTTAGAGTTACATTATAGGATTATTCAACAACAAGTCAAAATGTGCTAGTGAAAGGCAGAAAACACCACTTTGATAGTTTGATATAACTTGAGAACGAATGCAAAAAACAGTCCACTCTAAGAACAGGCCGCTTGGACACTTTCAGAACAGCTCTGTTAATGACTGAAAACAGCTCTCGAAGAGATTGTCAAAAGAGACTCCGAAAACGAAACGTTGATCACTTTTGAGCAAAAGGCTGCACACACGCAATTCAAGTTGCTCTGATTGTCATTTAGAGTTACATTATAGGATTATTCAACAACAAGTCAAAATGTGCTCGTGAAAGGCAGAAAACAACACTTTGATAGTTTGATATAACTTGAGAACGAATGCAAAAAACAGTCCACTCTAAGAACAGGCCGCTTGGACACTTTCAGAACAGCTCTGTTAATGACTGAAAACAGCTCTCGAAGAGATTGTCAAAAGAGACTCCGAAAACGAAACGTTGATCACTTTTGAGCAAAAGGCTGCACACACGCAATTCAAGTTGCTCTGATTGTCATTTAGAGTTACATTATAGGATTATTCAACAACAAGTCAAAATGTGCTCGTGAAAGGCAGAAAACACCACTTTGATAGTTTGATATAACTTGAGAACGAATGCAAAAAACAGTCCACTCTAAGAACAGGCCGCTTGGACACTTTCAGAACAGCTCTGTTAATGACTGAAAACAGCTCTCGAAGAGATTGTCAAAAGAGACTCCGAAAACGAAACGTTGATCACTTTTGAGCAAAAGGCTGCACACACGCAATTCAAGTTGCTCTGATTGTCATTTAGAGTTACATTATAGGATTATTCAACAACAAGTCAAAATGTGCTCGTGAAAGGCAGAAAACAACACTTTGATAGTTTGATATAACTTGAGAACGAATGCAAAAACAGTCCACTCTAAGAACAGGCCGCTTGGACACTTTCAGAACAGCTCTGTTAATGACTGAAAACAGCTCTCGAAGAGATTGTCAAAAGAGACTCCGAAAACGAAACGTTGATCACTTTTGAGCAAAAGGCTGCACACACGCAATTCAAGTTGCTCTGATTGTCATTTAGAGTTACATTATAGGAGCATTCAGCAACAAGTCAAAATGTGCTCCAGAAAAGCAGAAAACAACACTGATAGAACTTGAGAACGAATGCAAAAAACAGTCCACTCTAAGAACAGGCCGCTTGGACACTTTCAGAACAGCTCTGTTAATGACTGAAAACAGCTCTCGAAGAGATTGTCAAAAGAGACTCCGAAAACGAAACGTTGATCACTTTTGAGCAAAAGGCTGCACACACGTAATTCAAGTTGCTCTGATTGTCATTTAGAGTTACATTATAGGATTATTCAACAACAAGTCAAAATGTGCTCGTGAAAGGCAGAAAACAACACTTTGATAGTTTGATATAACTTGAGAACGAATGCAAAAAACAGTCCACTCTAAGAACAGGCCGCTTGGACACTTTCAGAACAGCTCTGTTAATGACTGAAAACAGCTCTCGAAGAGATTGTCAAAAGAGACTCCGAAAACGAAACGTTGATCACTTTTGAGCAAAAGGCTGCACACACGCAATTCAAGTTGCTCTGATTGTCATTTAGAGTTACATTATAGGAGCATTCAGCAACAAGTCAAAATGTGCTCCAGAAAAGCAGAAAACAACACTGATAGAACTTGAGAACGAATGCAAAAAACAGTCCACTCTAAGAACAGGCCGCTTGGACACTTTCAGAACAGCTCTGTTAATGACTGAAAACAGCTCTCGAAGAGATTGTCAAAAGAGACTCCGAAAACGAAACGTTGATCACTTTTGAGCAAAAGGCTGCACACACGTAATTCAAGTTGCTCTGATTGTCATTTAGAGTTACATTATAGGATTATTCAACAACAAGTCAAAATGTGCTCGTGAAAGGCAGAAAACAACACTTTGATAGTTTGATATAACTTGAGAACGAATGCAAAAAACAGTCCACTCTAAGAACAGGCCGCTTGGACACTTTCAGAACAGCTCTGTTAATGACTGAAAACAGCTCTCGAAGAGATTGTCAAAAGAGACTCCGAAAACGAAACGTTGATCACTTTTGAGCAAAAGGCTGCACACACGCAATTCAAGTTGCTCTGATTGTCATTTAGAGTTACATTATATGATTATTCAGCAACAAGTCAAAATGTGCTCCAGAAAGGCAGAAAACTAAACTTTGATAGTTTGATATAACTTGAGAACGAATGCAAAAAACAGTCCACTCTAAGAACAGGCCGCTTGGACACTTTCAGAACAGCTCTGTTAATGACTGAAAACAGCTCTCGAAGAGATTGTCAAAAGAGACTCCGAAAACGAAACGTTGATCACTTTTGAGCAAAAGGCTGCACACACGCAATTCAAGTTGCTCTGATTGTCATTTAGAGTTACATTATAGGATTATTCAACAACAAGTCAAAATGTGCTCGTGAAAGGCAGAAAACACCACTTTGATAGTTTGATATAACTTGAGAACGAATGCAAAAAACAGTCCACTCTAAGAACAGGCCGCTTGGACACTTTCAGAACAGCTCTGTTAATGACTGAAAACAGCTCTCGAAGAGATTGTCAAAAGAGACTCCGAAAACGAAACGTTGATCACTTTTGAGCAAAAGGCTGCACACACGCAATTCAAGTTGCTCTGATTGTCATTTAGAGTTACATTATATGATTATTCAGCAACAAGTCAAAATGTGCTCGTGAAAGGCAGAAAACTAAACTTTGATAGTTTGATATAACTTGAGAACGAATGCAAAAAACAGTCCACTCTAAGAACAGGCCGCTTGGACACTTTCAGAACAGCTCTGTTAATGACTGAAAACAGCTCTCGAAGAGATTGTCAAAAGAGACTCCGAAAACGAAACGTTGATCACTTTTGAGCAAAAGGCTGCACACACGCAATATTTAGAGTTACATTATATGATTATTCAGCAACAAGTCAAAATGTGCTCGTGAAAGGCAGAAAACTAAACTTTTGATAGTTTGATATAACTTGAGAACGAATGCAAAAAACAGTCCACTCTAAAGAACAGGCCGCTTGGCGACACTTTCAGAACAGCTCTGTTAATGACTGAAAACAGCTCTCGAAGAGATTTGTCAAAAGAGACTCGCGAAAACGAAACGTTGATCACTTTTGAGCAAAAGGCTGCACACACGCAATTCAAGTTGCTCACTGATTGTCATTTAGAGTTACATTATAGGATTATTCAACAACAAGTCAAAATGTGCTCGTGAAAGGCAGAAAACAACACTTTGATAGTTTGATATAACTTGAGAACGAATGCAAAAAACAGTCCACTCTAAGAACAGGCCGCTTGGACACTTTCAGAACAGCTCTGTTAATGACTGAAAACAGCTCTCGAAGAGATTGTCAAAAGAGACTCCGAAAACGAAACGTTGATCACTTTTGAGCAAAAGGCTGCACACACGCAATTCAAGTTGCTCTGATTGTCATTTAGAGTTACATTATAGGAGCATTCAGCAACAAGTCAAAATGTGCTCCGTGAAAAGCAGAAAACAACACTTGATAGAACTTGAGAACGAATGCAAAAAACAGTCCACTCTAAGAACAGGCCGCTTGGACACTTCAAGAACAGCTCTGTTAATGACTGAAAACAGCTCTCGAAGAGATTGTCAAAAGAGACTCTAGAAAACGAAACGTTGATCACTTTTGAGCAAAAGGCTGCACACACGCAATTCAAGTTGCTCTGATTGTCATTTAGAGTTACATTATAGGATTATTCAACAACAAGTCAAAATGTGCTCGTGAAAGGCAGAAAACAACACTTTGATAGTTTGATATAACTTGAGAACGAATGCAAAAAACAGTCCACCTTTGCTAAGAACAGGCCGCTTGGACACTTTCAGAACAGCTCTGTTAATGACTGAAAACAGCTCTCGAAGAGATTGTCAAAAGAGGACTCCGAAAACGAAACGTTGATCACTTTTGAGCAAAAAGGCTGCACACACGCAATTCAAGTTGCTCTGATTGTCATTTAGAGTTACATTATAGGAGCATTCAGCAACAAGTCAAAATGTGCTCCAGAAAAGCAGAAAACAACACTGATAGAACTTGAGAACGAATGCAAAAAACAGTCCACTCTAAGAACAGGCCGCTTGGACACTTTCAGAACAGCTCTGTTAATGACTGAAAACAGCTCTCGAAGAGATTGTCAAAAGAGACTCCGAAAACGAAACGTTGATCACTTTTGAGCAAAAGGCTGCACACACGTAATTCAAGTTGCTCTGATTGTCATTTAGAGTTACATTATAGGATTATTCAACAACAAGTCAAAATGTGCTCGTGAAAGGCAGAAAACAACACTTTGATAGTTTGATATAACTTGAGAACGAATGCAAAAAACAGTCCACTCTAAGAACAGGCCGCTTGGACACTTTCAGAACAGCTCTGTTAATGACTGAAAACAGCTCTCGAAGAGATTGTCAAAAGAGACTCCGAAAACGAAACGTTGATCACTTTTGAGCAAAAGGCTGCACACACGCAATTCAAGTTGCTCTGATTGTCATTTAGAGTTACATTATAGGAGCATTCAGCAACAAGTCAAAATGTGCTCCAGAAAAGCAGAAAACAACACTGATAGAACTTGAGAACGAATGCAAAAAACAGTCCACTCTAAGAACAGGCCGCTTGGACACTTTCAGAACAGCTCTGTTAATGACTGAAAACAGCTCTCGAAGAGATTGTCAAAAGAGACTCCGAAAACGAAACGTTGATCACTTTTGAGCAAAAGGCTGCACACACGTAATTCAAGTTGCTCTGATTGTCATTTAGAGTTACATTATAGGATTATTCAACAACAAGTCAAAATGTGCTCGTGAAAGGCAGAAAACAACACTTTGATAGTTTGATATAACTTGAGAACGAATGCAAAAAACAGTCCACTCTAAGAACAGGCCGCTTGGACACTTTCAGAACAGCTCTGTTAATGACTGAAAACAGCTCTCGAAGAGATTGTCAAAAGAGACTCCGAAAACGAAACGTTGATCACTTTTGAGCAAAAGGCTGCACACACGCAATTCAAGTTGCTCTGATTGTCATTTAGAGTTACATTATATGATTATTCAGCAACAAGTCAAAATGTGCTCCAGAAAGGCAGAAAACTAAACTTTGATAGTTTGATATAACTTGAGAACGAATGCAAAAAACAGTCCACTCTAAGAACAGGCCGCTTGGACACTTTCAGAACAGCTCTGTTAATGACTGAAAACAGCTCTCGAAGAGATTGTCAAAAGAGACTCCGAAAACGAAACGTTGATCACTTTTGAGCAAAAGGCTGCACACACGCAATTCAAGTTGCTCTGATTGTCATTTAGAGTTACATTATAGGAGCATTCAGCAACAAGTCAAAATGTGCTCCAGAAAAGCAGAAAACAACACTGATAGAACTTGAGAACGAATGCAAAAAACAGTCCACTCTAAGAACAGGCCGCTTGGACACTTTCAGAACAGCTCTGTTAATGACTGAAAACAGCTCTCGAAGAGATTGTCAAAAGAGACTCTGAAAACGAAACGTTGATCACTTTTGAGCAAAAGGCTGCACACACGTAATTCAAGTTGCTCTGATTGTCATTTAGAGTTACATTATAGGATTATTCAACAACAAGTCAAAATGTGCTCGTGAAAGGCAGAAAACAACACTTTGATAGTTTGATATAACTTGAGAACGAATGCAAAAAACAGTCCACTCTAAGAACAGGCCGCTTGGACACTTTCAGAACAGCTCTGTTAATGACTGAAAACAGCTCTCGAAGAGATTGTCAAAAGAGACTCCGAAAACGAAACGTTGATCACTTTTGAGCAAAAGGCTGCACACACGCAATTCAAGTTGCTCTGATTGTCATTTAGAGTTACATTATATGATTATTCAGCAACAAGTCAAAATGTGCTCCAGAAAGGCAGAAAACTAAACTTTGATAGTTTGATATAACTTGAGAACGAATGCAAAAAACAGTCCACTCTAAGAACAGGCCGCTTGGACACTTTCAGAACAGCTCTGTTAATGACTGAAAACAGCTCTCGAAGAGATTGTCAAAAGAGACTCCGAAAACGAAACGTTGATCACTTTTGAGCAAAAGGCTGCACACACGCAATTCAAGTTGCTCTGATTGTCATTTAGAGTTACATTATAGGAGCATTCAGCAACAAGTCAAAATGTGCTCCAGAAAAGCAGAAAACAACACTGATAGAACTTGAGAACGAATGCAAAAAACAGTCCACTCTAAGAACAGGCCGCTTGGACACTTTCAGAACAGCTCTGTTAATGACTGAAAACAGCTCTCGAAGAGATTGTCAAAAGAGACTCTGAAAACGAAACGTTGATCACTTTTGAGCAAAAGGCTGCACACACGCAATTCAAGTTGCACTGATTGTCATTTAGAGTTACATTATAGGATTATTCAACAACAAGTCAAAATGTGCTCGTGAAAGGCAGAAAACAACACTTTGATAGTTTGATATAACTTGAGAACGAATGCAAAAAACAGTCCACTCTAAGAACAGGCCGCTTGGACACTTTCAGAACAGCTCTGTTAATGACTGAAAACAGCTCTCGAAGAGATTGTCAAAAGAGACTCCGAAAACGAAACGTTGATCACTTTTGAGCAAAAGGCTGCACACACGCAATTCAAGTTGCTCTGATTGTCATTTAGAGTTACATTATAGGATTATTCAACAACAAGTCAAAATGTGCTCGTGAAAGGCAGAAAACAACACTTTGATAGTTTGATATAACTTGAGAACGAATGCAAAAAACAGTCCACTCTAAGAACAGGCCGCTTGGACACTTTCAGAACAGCTCTGTTAATGACTGAAAACAGCTCTCGAAGAGATTGTCAAAAGAGACTCCGAAAACGAAACGTTGATCACTTTTGAGCAAAAGGCTGCACACACGCAATTCAAGTTGCTCTGATTGTCATTTAGAGTTACATTATAGGATTATTCAACAACAAGTCAAAATGTGCTCGTGAAAGGCAGAAAACAACACTTTGATAGTTTGATATATAATTGAGAACGAATGCAAAAAACAGTCCACTCTAAGAGCAGGCCGCTTGGACACTTTCAGAACAGCTCAGTTAATGACTGAAAACAGCTCTCGAAGAGATTGTCAAAAGAGACTCCGAAAACGAAACGTTGATCACTTTTGAGCAAAAGGCTGCACACACGCAATTCAAGTTGCTCTGATTGTCATTTAGAGTTACATTATAGGAGCATTCAGCAACAAGTCAAAATGTGCTCCAGAAAAGCAGAAAACAACACTGATAGAACTTGAGAACGAATGCAAAAACAGTCCACTCTCAGAACAGGCCGCTTGGACACTTTCAGAACAGCTCTGTTAATGACTGAAAACAGCTCTCGAAGAGATTGTCAAAAGAGACTCTGAAAACGAAACGTTGATTACTTTTGAGCAAAAGGCTGCACACACGCAATTCAAGTTGCTCTGATTGTCATTTAGAGTAACATTATAGGATTATTCAACAACAAGTCAAAATGTGCTCGTGAAAGGCAGAAAACAACACTTTGATAGTTTGATATAACTTGAGAACGAATGCAAAAAAACAGTCCACTCTAAGAACAGGCCGCTTGGACACTTTCAGAACAGCTCTGTTAATGACTGAAAACAGCTCTCGAAGAGATTGTCAAAAGAGACTCTGAAAACGAAACGTTGATTACTTTTGAGCAAAAGGCTGCACACACGCAATTCAAGTTGCTCTGATTGTCATTTAGAGTAACATTATAGGATTATTCAACAACAAGTCAAAATGTGCTCGTGAAAGGCAGAAAACAACACTTTGATAGTTTGATATAACTTGAGAACGAATGCAAAAAACAGTCCACTCTAAGAACAGGCCGCTTGGACACTTTCAGAACAGCTCTGTTAATGACTGAAAACAGCTCTCGAAGAGATTGTCAAAAGAGACTCCGAAAACGAAACGTTGATCACTTTTGAGCAAAAGGCTGCACACACGCAATTCAAGTTGCTCTGATTGTCATTTAGAGTAACATTATAGGATTATTCAACAACAAGTCAAAATGTGCTCGTGAAAGGCAGAAAACAACACTTTGATAGTTTGATATAACTTGAGAACGAATGCAAAAAACAGTCCACTCTAAGAACAGGCCGCTTGGACACTTTCAGAACAGCTCTGTTAATGACTGAAAACAGCTCTCGAAGAGATTGTCAAAAGAGACTCCGAAAACGAAACGTTGATCACTTTTGAGCAAAAGGCTGCACACACGTAATTCAAGTTGCTCTGATTGTCATTTAGAGTAACATTATAGGATTATTCAACAACAAGTCAAAATGTGCTCGTGAAAGGCAGAAAACAACACTTTGATAGTTTGATATAACTTGAGAACGAATGCAAAAAACAGTCCACTCTAAGAACAGGCCGCTTGGACACTTTCAGAACAGCTCTGTTAATGACTGAAAACAGCTCTCGAAGAGATTGTCAAAAGAGACTCCGAAAACGAAACGTTGATCACTTTTGAGCAAAAGGCTGCACACACGCAATTCAAGTTGCTCTGATTGTCATTTAGAGTTACATTATATGATTATTCAGCAACAAGTCAAAATGTGCTCCAGAAAGGCAGAAAACTAAACTTTGATAGTTTGATATAACTTGAGAACGAATGCAAAAAACAGTCCACTCTAAGAACAGGCCGCTTGGACACTTTCAGAACAGCTCTGTTAATGACTGAAAACAGCTCTCGAAGAGATTGTCAAAAGAGACTCCGAAAACGAAACGTTGATCACTTTTGAGCAAAAGGCTGCACACACGCAATTCAAGTTGCTCTGATTGTCATTTAGAGTAACATTATAGGATTATTCAACAACAAGTCAAAATGTGCTCGTGAAAGGCAGAAAACAACACTTTGATAGTTTGATATAACTTGAGAACGAATGCAAAAAACAGTCCACTCTAAGAACAGGCCGCTTGGACACTTTCAGAACAGCTCTGTTAATGACTGAAAACAGCTCTCGAAGAGATTGTCAAAAGAGACTCTGAAAACGAAACGTTGATTACTTTTGAGCAAAAGGCTGCACACACGCAATTCAAGTTGCTCTGATTGTCATTTAGAGTAACATTATAGGATTATTCAACAACAAGTCAAAATGTGCTCGTGAAAGGCAGAAAACAACACTTTGATAGTTTGATATAACTTGAGAACGAATGCAAAAAACAGTCCACTCTAAGAACAGGCCGCTTGGACACTTTCAGAACAGCTCTGTTAATGACTGAAAACAGCTCTCGAAGAGATTGTCAAAAGAGACTCCGAAAACGAAACGTTGATCACTTTTGAGCAAAAGGCTGCACACACGCAATTCAAGTTGCTCTGATTGTCATTTAGAGTAACATTATAGGATTATTCAACAACAAGTCAAAATGTGCTCGTGAAAGGCAGAAAACAACACTTTGATAGTTTGATATAACTTGAGAACGAATGCAAAAAACAGTCCACTCTAAGAACAGGCCGCTTGGACACTTTCAGAACAGCTCTGTTAATGACTGAAAACAGCTCTCGAAGAGATTGTCAAAAGAGACTCCGAAAACGAAACGTTGATCACTTTTGAGCAAAAGGCTGCACACACGCAATTCAAGTAGCTCTGATTGTCATTTAGAGTTACATTATAGGAGCATTCAGCAACAAGTCAAAATGTGCTCCAGAAAAGCAGAAAACAACACTGATAGAACTTGAGAACGAATGCAAAAAACAGTCCACTCTCAGAACAGGCCGCTTGGACACTTTCAGAACAGCTCTGTTAATGACTGAAAACAGCTCTCGAAGAGATTGTCAAAAGAGACTCCGAAAACGAAACGTTGATCACTTTTGAGCAAAAGGCTGCACACACGCAATTCAAGTTGCTCTGATTGTCATTTAGAGTTACATTATAGGATTATTCAACAACAAGTCAAAATGTGCTCGTGAAAGGCAGAAAACAACACTTTGATAGTTTGATATAACTTGAGAACGAATGCAAAAAACAGTCCACTCTAAGAACAGGCCGCTTGGACACTTTCAGAACAGCTCTGTTAATGACTGAAAACAGCTCTCGAAGAGATTGTCAAAAGAGACTCCGAAAACGAAACGTTGATCACTTTTGAGCAAAAGGCTGCACACACGCAATTCAAGTTGCTCTGATTGTCATTTAGAGTTACATTATAGGATTATTCAACAACAAGTCAAAATGTGCTCGTGAAAGGCAGAAAACAACACTTTGATAGTTTGATATAACTTGAGAACGAATGCAAAAAACAGTCCACTCTCAGAACAGGCCGCTTGGACACTTTCAGAACAGCTCTGTTAATGACTGAAAACAGCTCTCGAAGAGATTGTCAAAAGAGACTCCGAAAACGAAACGTTGATCACTTTTGAGCAAAAGGCTGCACACACGTAATTCAAGTTGCTCTGATTGTCATTTAGAGTTACATTATAGGATTATTCAACAACAAGTCAAAATGTGCTCGTGAAAGGCAGAAAACAACACTTTGATAGTTTGATATAACTTGAGAACGAATGCAAAAAACAGTCCACTCTAAGAACAGGCCGCTTGGACACTTTCAGAACAGCTCTGTTAATGACTGAAAACAGCTCTCGAAGAGATTGTCAAAAGAGACTCCGAAAACGAAACGTTGATCACTTTTGAGCAAAAGGCTGCACACACGCAATTCAAGTTGCTCTGATTGTCATTTAGAGTTACATTATAGGATTATTCAACAACAAGTCAAAATGTGCTCGTGAAAGGCAGAAAACAACACTTTGATAGTTTGATATAACTTGAGAACGAATGCAAAAAACAGTCCACTCTAAGAACAGGCCGCTTGGACACTTTCAGAACAGCTCTGTTAATGACTGAAAACAGCTCTCGAAGAGATTGTCAAAAGAGACTCTGAAAACGAAACGTTGATCACTTTTGAGCAAAAGGCTGCACACACGCAATTCAAGTTGCTCTGATTGTCATTTAGAGTTACATTATAGGATTATTCAACAACAAGTCAAAATGTGCTCGTGAAAGGCAGAAAACAACACTTTGATAGTTTGATATAACTTGAGAACGAATGCAAAAAACAGTCCACTCTAAGAACAGGCCGCTTGGACACTTTCAGAACAGCTCTGTTAATGACTGAAAACAGCTCTCGAAGAGATTGTCAAAAGAGACTCCGAAAACGAAACGTTGATCACTTTTGAGCAAAAGGCTGCACACACGCAATTCAAGTTGCTCTGATTGTCATTTAGAGTTACATTATAGGATTATTCAACAACAAGTCAAAATGTGCTCGTGAAAGGCAGAAAACAACACTTTGATAGTTTGATATAACTTGAGAACGAATGCAAAAAACAGTCCACTCTAAGAACAGGCCGCTTGGACACTTTCAGAACAGCTCTGTTAATGACTGAAAACAGCTCTCGAAGACATTGTCAAAAGAGACTCCGAAAACGAAACGTTGATCACTTTTGAGCAAAAGGCTGCACACACGCAATTCAAGTTGCTCTGATTGTCATTTAGAGTTACATTATAGGATTATTCAACAACAAGTCAAAATGTGCTCGTGAAAGGCAGAAAACAACACTTTGATAGTTTGATATAACTTGAGAACGAATGCAAAAAACAGTCCACTCTAAGAACAGGCCGCTTGGACACTTTCAGAACAGCTCTGTTAATGACTGAAAACAGCTCTCGAAGAGATTGTCAAAAGAGACTCCGAAAACGAAACGTTGATCACTTTTGAGCAAAAGGCTGCACACACGCAATTCAAGTTGCTCTGATTGTCATTTAGAGTTACATTATAGGATTATTCAACAACAAGTCAAAATGTGCTCGTGAAAGGCAGAAAACAACACTTTGATAGTTTGATATAACTTGAGAACGAATGCAAAAAACAGTCCACTCTAAGAACAGGCCGCTTGGACACTTTCAGAACAGCTCTGTTAATGACTGAAAACAGCTCTCGAAGAGATTGTCAAAAGAGACTCCGAAAACGAAACGTTGATCACTTTTGAGCAAAAGGCTGCACACACGCAATTCAAGTTGCTCTGATTGTCATTTAGAGTTACATTATAGGATTATTCAACAACAAGTCAAAATGTGCTCGTGAAAGGCAGAAAACAACACTTTGATCGTTTGATATAACTTGAGAACGAATGCAAAAAACAGTCCACTCTAAGAACAGGCCGCTTGGACACTTTCAGAACAGCTCTGTTAATGACTGAAAACAGCTCTCGAAGAGATTGTCAAAAGAGACTCCGAAAACGAAACGTTGATCACTTTTGAGCAAAAGGCTGCACACACGCAATTCAAGTTGCTCTGATTGTCATTTAGAGTTACATTATAGGATTATTCAACAACAAGTCAAAATGTGCTCGTGAAAGGCAGAAAACAACACTTTGATAGTTTGATATATAATTGAGAACGAATGCAAAAAACAGTCCACTCTAAGAACAGGCCGCTTGGACACTTTCAGAACAGCTCAGTTAATGACTGAAAACAGCTCTCGAAGAGATTGTCAAAAGAGACTCCGAAAACGAAACGTTGATCACTTTTGAGCAAAAGGCTGCACACACGCAATTCAAGTTGCTCTGATTGTCATTTAGAGTTACATTATAGGATTATTCAACAACAAGTCAAAATGTGCTCGTGAAAGGCAGAAAACAACACTTTGATAGTTTGATATAACTTGAGAACGAATGCAAAAAACAGTCCACTCTAAGAACAGGCCGCTTGGACACTTTCAGAACAGCTCTGTTAATGACTGAAAACAGCTCTCGAAGAGATTGTCAAAAGAGACTCCGAAAACGAAACGTTGATCACTTTTGAGCAAAAGGCTGCACACACGCAATTCAAGTTGCTCTGATTGTCATTTAGAGTTACATTATAGGATTATTCAACAACAAGTCAAAATGTGCTCGTGAAAGGCAGAAAACAACACTTTGATAGTTTGATATAACTTGAGAACGAATGCAAAAAACAGTCCACTCTAAGAACAGGCCGCTTGGACACTTTCAGAACAGCTCTGTTAATGACTGAAAACAGCTCTCGAAGAGATTGTCAAAAGAGACTCCGAAAACGAAACGTTGATCACTTTTGAGCAAAAGGCTGCACACACGCAATTCAAGTTGCTCTGATTGTCATTTAGAGTTACATTATAGGATTATTCAACAACAAGTCAAAATGTGCTCGTGAAAGGCAGAAAACAACACTTTGATAGTTTGATATAACTTGAGAACGAATGCAAAAAACAGTCCACTCTAAGAACAGGCCGCTTGGACACTTTCAGAACAGCTCTGTTAATGACTGAAAACAGCTCTCGAAGAGATTGTCAAAAGAGACTCCGAAAACGAAACGTTGATCACTTTTGAGCAAAAGGCTGCACACACGCAATTCAAGTTGCTCTGATTGTCATTTAGAGTTACATTATAGGATTATTCAACAACAAGTCAAAATGTGCTCGTGAAAGGCAGAAAACAACACTTTGATAGTTTGATATAACTTGAGAACGAATGCAAAAAACAGTCCACTCTAAGAACAGGCCGCTTGGACACTTTCAGAACAGCTCTGTTAATGACTGAAAACAGCTCTCGAAGAGATTGTCAAAAGAGACTCCGAAAACGAAACGTTGATCACTTTTGAGCAAAAGGCTGCACACACGCAATTCAAGTTGCTCTGATTGTCATTTAGAGTTACATTATAGGATTATTCAACAACAAGTCAAAATGTGCTCGTGAAAGGCAGAAAACAACACTTTGATAGTTTGATATAACTTGAGAACGAATGCAAAAAACAGTCCACTCTAAGAACAGGCCGCTTGGACACTTTCAGAACAGCTCTGTTAATGACTGAAAACAGCTCTCGAAGAGATTGTCAAAAGAGACTCCGAAAACGAAACGTTGATCACTTTTGAGCAAAAGGCTGCACACACGCAATTCAAGTTGCTCTGATTGTCATTTAGAGTTACATTATAGGATTATTCAACAACAAGTCAAAATGTGCTCGTGAAAGGCAGAAAACAACACTTTGATAGTTTGATATAACTTGAGAACGAATGCAAAAAACAGTCCACTCTAAGAACAGGCCGCTTGGACACTTTCAGAACAGCTCTGTTAATGACTGAAAACAGCTCTCGAAGAGATTGTCAAAAGAGACTCCGAAAACGAAACGTTGATCACTTTTGAGCAAAAGGCTGCACACACGCAATTCAAGTTGCTCTGATTGTCATTTAGAGTTACATTATAGGATTATTCAACAACAAGTCAAAATGTGCTCGTGAAAGGCAGAAAACAACACTTTGATCGTTTGATATAACTTGAGAACGAATGCAAAAAACAGTCCACTCTAAGAACAGGCCGCTTGGACACTTTCAGAACAGCTCTGTTAATGACTGAAAACAGCTCTCGAAGAGATTGTCAAAAGAGACTCCGAAAACGAAACGTTGATCACTTTTGAGCAAAAGGCTGCACACACGCAATTCAAGTTGCTCTGATTGTCATTTAGAGTTACATTATAGGATTATTCAACAACAAGTCAAAATGTGCTCGTGAAAGGCAGAAAACAACACTTTGATATTTTGATATATAATTGAGAACGAATGCAAAAAACAGTCCACTCTAAGAACAGGCCGCTTGGACACTTTCAGAACAGCTCTGTTAATGACTGAAAACAGCTCTCGAAGAGATTGTCAAAAGAGACTCCGAAAACGAAACGTTGATCACTTTTGAGCAAAAGGCTGCACACACGCAATTCAAGTTGCTCTGATTGTCATTTAGAGTAACATTATAGGATTATTCAACAACAAGTCAAAATGTGCTCGTGAAAGGCAGAAAACAACACTTTGATAGTTTGATATAACTTGAGAACGAATGCAAAAAACAGTCCACTCTAAGAACAGGCCGCTTGGACACTTTCAGAACAGCTCTGTTAATGACTGAAAACAGCTCTCGAAGAGATTGTCAAAAGAGACTCCGAAAACGAAACGTTGATCACTTTTGAGCAAAAGGCTGCACACACGCAATTCAAGTTGCTCTGATTGTCATTTAGAGTAACATTATAGGATTATTCAACAACAAGTCAAAATGTGCTCGTGAAAGGCAGAAAACAACACTTTGATAGTTTGATATAACTTGAGAACGAATGCAAAAAACAGTCCACTCTAAGAACAGGCCGCTTGGACACTTTCAGAACAGCTCTGTTAATGACTGAAAACAGCTCTCGAAGAGATTGTCAAAAGAGACTCCGAAAACGAAACGTTGATCACTTTTGAGCAAAAGGCTGCACACACGCAATTCAAGTAGCTCTGATTGTCATTTAGAGTTACATTATAGGAGCATTCAGCAACAAGTCAAAATGTGCTCCAGAAAAGCAGAAAACAACACTGATAGAACTTGAGAACGAATGCAAAAAACAGTCCACTCTCAGAACAGGCCGCTTGGACACTTTCAGAACAGCTCTGTTAATGACTGAAAACAG